>NC_058149.1:15096393-15448893 GCF_011075055.1 Mangifera indica
GAACAAAATCCTTGAGGACAGGAAAGATACTTAAGAATAACTAAACTTTAGTTTTTTATGTCATTGTGGCCTAATTTGAAACTATTATCATTCCAAGCAGTTTAGTTTTGCAAGTAATGTAATTGTTTTCTCTGATGCATGAGCATATATTTGCATAACAGACTTTCCAATTTTTCCGATATTTTTTAATGAAGCTTTGCAGTTCTTAAAAAGAGACACAATTTAGCAAGTTCTGCACTTGTGCTTGAAGCATCTTTTCATATTAGGCTTCATTTACAGTTTTACACATCTCTGCAACTGTCTTTCATATTTGATCATTTTGTGGCCTGTGAAGTGTATGTCGGTGCAGAGCACAATTTAAGAAAGGAATTTGGGCTATTAAAGTTGGGTGATTTTAAAAATAGATCTATTATGAAAAGAACCTAAATATTAACTTAAATTTGATTTATTAGATATTTAAACTTGAGGAGCTAATGCAGAATCTCTTATCCTCCAAAGTCCAATGATGTTCAATTATGACCCTCTTCGGTAATTCTTTATATTATGAAGCTGGCATCACTTTCTTTACTGGTTTAATGTCGCAAAATTAATTATCTATTAACCTTGGGTTCTCCAAAAGCTTGTATTATTCAAATGAAAATTATCTTGGCCCTTGGCCTTATCATTGATGCTTAGCGGCCTAATTGAAATATAAACCGATCCTACCAATAAATTCAACCTTATCACTAATACTAGGTTGACGATATGTGTTAAATTAATTCCTTTGTAATAAAAAATTGATAATTTGAAATTCGGATTAGATTGACCAGGTCAAAAGATTCAATTGGGATTTAGAGCCTAGCTCCATCCATGGACAATGGTTCAATAATTTTAGTTGCTAAACTATTTAAACAGTGATTTAATTGAATAAACCACATCCAATAACGGCTCAAAGAATATGTTGATTTCAATATGATTTTGTGATTTTTTGTTAGCAATGGTCGGAACTTGTTTATTGCTTTGGCAAGATACCAGCCGACCGCATAACCATTACAATGGTTATGGCTGGATCGAGAGAACTTTGGATTAGACACTTGACCAAGTCAAGCCTGACATAATTAAAACTAGAAATTTATTCACGTCCAGTCCAGTATTCCCAATTGGCATATTAACAAAGGAAGTGACAACCGAAACTGAGACAAATAGGCATTATTAACAAATAATTAATAAAAATTATTCTACCACTGCAAAATTTCCAAGAAAACCGTCCACCGTTGATACATTTTGACTCTAAACAAACGAGTAGTGAAGCTCACTCTATTTGACAGTGTTAATAATTCTATCTGTATGGTTTTATATTAAAGGAGAAAAGGAATTCAATTGAAAACACCAAACTGATAATTATCCATTTTATGATAGAACTAATATGATGCACTATAATATAATATAATCGGTTTGATATATTTTGACACACAACATTTTTTACATTACAATTGTATTCAATTCAAATTATGAATAGTCAATTGAAATGTAATCTATTTGGCAAATTCCCCAATCTAGTCTGGTTTCTGATTTAGGGACGGGTAACGCTGTGAACAATTGACCAAAAACGGTGCCGAGATTATTGGACCATTTGAATTAATCTAAACTAAACATTAATATGAACAAGTTAGCTCCATTCTTACGCTGCAATATTATTTTCAAAATTTTGCATTTTTTACCCTTTATTAATATTTATTCGTTAGAAATATCGAAGACACTATGGTCATAATATTCAAATACCAGGGATATTTAAGTCAGACGAAAAGTCTAAACAGTGGCATGTCGTAAATGCTTGCCTTTAATTGGCACATTCTAGTACTTTGCTCAGTGATGACCATTTCCCCAAACTTTTACACGTGGCCACTTGCCAAGGAAAGTTCTTAAACAAAACGGCTCCTTCTTTGTCGCTTTGTGCAGTCCACACCATACCAGCCGTTGGATAGGATCACAATCAGTAACCGGCAAACTGTCAACCCCGAACCATAGTTATATACTAACCATAGTTAACTTATGGCACATCACCCTCCTTTCTTCATGTTAATTACCATCTGCCCTTCTCTTTCGATTCTATAAATTCAGCTTTCGAGACTCGCTAGGTTTGCCAAACTAGATAGCCCCAGGGGCCTTTCGGGAGAAAAAAAAAACCTAAAGTCTTCTCTCTCTCTCTCTCTCTCCTCTCTTTTTCTAATTTATTTTTCGGCAAAAGGAAATATTTCAAAAATGCCTACCTCATCAACTAGAAGATCAAGCGGTCCAGTTCTGCGATCACTGTCGCCTTCCGGTAGATTCTGTACATCGCAAACTGCGAACTCTTACCTTTCATCATCGTCTTCGTCTTTTGCTTCTTCAACGAGTTCGAGCTTTTCTTCTCATTCGTCGACTTTCTTTCGTCATGACGACGACGACGACCACCACCACCACCATCACAGTCATCACAGATCTGCCTCTCCTACACGTGTCAATCTCAATACGAATGCTTCACTTTCTTCGTCAGCTGTTCGTTTCTCGATTGAAAGATCTATTTCTCCTAACAGATCGATTTCTGTTGCGCAGAAAAATAATCCGATCTCCTTTCAGAAAAGAACTTGTATGTGTTCACCTACGACTCACCCTGGCTCGTTCCGCTGTAGTCTGCATAAAAACACTGGCGTCAACCATCACGGTCAAAGTAACGGATCTATGTCCTATGCCCCTAATCGTTTGAATATGAGAAGATCGGCTATGACAAACTCGCTGGTGAGGATCGGTGGTGTCGAAGGAGAGTTGATGAGGAGATCGTTGAGAGATTTGATTCGTCCTTCTTCGCATCATCAGAAGAGACGTGAGGGGTTCCAGCCAAGGCCTAGTCGACTTTCGATCATGTCCAAAGCTGACAACCTTTGAGTCTCATCACAGGTTGTTTCTCGATTTTGATATCTTTCATCTCCAATTCTGTCAATTCAAATTAACGTGGTGTGGAGCTGACGGATGATTCGAAGCGGTGGCTGAGTCAATTCGAGTGAGGAAGTTCTCCGGGACTGAGTCAATCAGGCGGAGTTTGCGTATGCTGCGAGATTGAATCCCTAGATTTTTGTCGGGACACATAGATTGACCCATTGTATATACTCATTTGCTATGGAAGGAGATATTCGGACATTAAATTTTACCAGCAAAAAATTAAACTCATAATTAATACGCTAATCTTAAAATTAATTTGAAAATTATAATTAATTCCAACCCAAACATGCCGAGAATATTGCTTTTGTGACGTTCCATACGTCGTTTATGTTTGCAGTGTCCGTCCGGGTATCCGTTAACCGTGCTGTTCAACGTTGACGGTGTCGGCCGCCGTTTCTTTTTACCTGGAACGTTACTCGTGCAGTTGGTTTCGCCGTTATCCTTCACCGTGTTGCTTGCTTCGTCCTCGGTGCTAGGTACATTTTTTATTCCATTATTTTTCTTTTATAATTAACATTTATTTATTTTATTTTCTTATTTTAATCGGTTAGCTGTGGCGGGTGGAGAAGTATCGTGGCGTTGAATTCGGACCTAGAAAATTTGGACTTTGGAAAAATTCTTTTAAGGACTTGAAATAAAATACATAGTTATATTGCCACCAGGCTCCCCGCGTCAAGCACAACTGGATTTCGAACTGGACAGAAAAACAATGAGGACCCACTTTAGGACTATTTCAAGGAATTCGATACAAGGGACGAGCCAGCCAGAGCTAGCTGGCTCTATAGAGTAGAAATAAATATTTCCAAAATAATGTTACTTCAAGATTGAAGAGCGTAAGCTGGGAAATCTACTGTTTGACCGAATGCGAATTTAGAGTTTAGACATATAGGAAAATTATGCAAGCGGTTGAAAGACTTAAATCGGAAGATTTTACGTGATTCAAAAGTTGCAACCAACATGAAAAGGATAGCATGTTATGTGGGGTTCACATGAAGTGTTTGAGCGGATGAATGCACAGTGAAGAATGCCGAAATAAACCTCACTCTCAAAGAGAATGGCATTTTACTATTGATTTGGTTATCACAAGCTTTGATTATTTTTATACCCGATCATGGTGACTTGTGAAATATTCAATTTGAATTTGAGTTTAAAATGAAAGTTATAGAAAAAAGAATTCTTGCTTAGGAGTCATTGAGCCATCAAACTTCAACTAACTTAAAATTTTAATTTTAATTTAATTTGTTTGGTCCAAAAATCGATTTGAATGTAGCCAGCCCAATTCAAATCCACCCCTTTCAATAACTCCAAGATATTGTATCGGCAATATGCCCCACGGAGTGCAAGCCACGTTTTTGTAGATTCTTCTTTCATCCCTGGCATTTATTTTCTTTCCTCCACTCGGTAGGTTTAACTTCCAAGCTAACTTGTATTATTTATTCCTTTATCTTCAATTTTCAAAGAATCATTTTCTTACTTTTTTTTTTTTCCCTTTTCAAATTTCATTTTATATTAATAAAATGAGATATGGAGTGGATACGAATCAAAACATAAAAGTTTCATCAATTTATTGTAATGATGAATCAAACTAATAGCTTGTTATATGAGTTTTAAAACAGAAAAAATAAAAATAAAAACAAAAACTCTAGTAGGCTTGTGAAAAAGGTCTTTACAACCACTACATCACAATGACGGTGGCCCATGAAACAAATTCTCATAGATAAAAGACATGTAAATCCGATAATAAAGTCTTATTTTAGTTCGTATGATATAGTAAAGTTATTGAGATATATATAGTTTTTTATTTGTATAATATAATATAAATATATTATAAAATATTAATAATTATGGTGTAAACTATAATCCAAAATGTTTCAGTAAGAAGGAATAATGCTGATTTGATTCGACTCACCATAACATATGGCCTATGAGAATGTTGTAACGTTCAAATGTGAGTGTGTCTCATCGAAAGCTTCTAAGACAAGTTTACCAGTGGTGCCGACATATTTCTTGTTTTGTATTTCAAACTTGCTTTTTGTGGTTATGGAATTCAACAAAGGGACAGACGAGTTTGCGAGCAAGCTTGACATAGCATTGGACAATAAAATGTCATTATTTAGGATTGCATGTGGGCATGTGAGTCGTGGACCAAGCTTGTATAATTTGATGAATATGTGGCAGTGGTACTCTCAAGAGATAAGGATGGAAGTTGAGCCTTGAGGTTAACCCAAATTTGTCGGTTGGATAACGTAGTTGTTACTGTTTCAAGAAAAAAATTCCAAGTGGTGATGGGAGCGTTTTTAAAGATAAAAATTTGGAGGGGGAGTAAATTATTAGTTTTTACTATTTAGAAAAGAAAAATATAATAATTTTTATATTTTTTTAATATTATTAATAAAATGATAGTTTTATTTCGTGTATAATAAAAATTTGTTATTTTAATTGATTAATGAGTAAGATTTTAGATTTTTAAAATTTTTTAAATGTAATTTTGGAATCGTGAATAGGAAATAGTCCTTTGGCCCCTCTTCTTTTTTTTTTTTTCCGTTTGGAATCTATTGGTGTAGCATACTTCATGCAAAGGACGGTTGGTATGAGCATGATAAAGCTAAAAAGAGAAGATACGCCGCCGTTTCCTGACTGAAACTAAACAGCAATTCAAGAACAGAACGTTTTCGTTTCTCCGCACTTCCAATCTCCATTGAATCTCATCATGATTTTTCTCGGAAGATCTGCAACGTCCCTCACGTAACTGTCTCTAATCCAACGTCTCCAAATACGCTACTTGTCCGTCCCGCCACAATATCCATCCTCTTCACTGCCTCTAATCAAAGCCGTAAACAGTGACAAAGATCATGGTTCTCGGATGAGATGGTTAGCCGGTATCACAATTGGCTCTAGCCTGGGAACTGGTCTTACGCTTGTAATTCAGAATTTACGAAGCAGTTATTGACTTTCTCTGACTGTTCAACGTCAACGATGAAAGATGAATCCACGGAGGATCATGATCTCGGTTCTCTCAGTAGTTCCTTATCTCGCAAACTTCCACTTCCTGATTAGAGCTCTGCCTTTCTCTTCGGAGGTGATCATAATTAATTAATAATGTAAAAAAAATTAAAGAAATGAAAATTGTATATATTAAGTGTTGATTATTTTGGATGATTTGATTGCAGAGGCATACAGGCGAAAGGTTTTCTTCAATTATGAAAAGCGAATGAGGCTGCGAAGTCCTCCAGGGAAGGTAATTTCATTTTAGTGTTTATGAAACTCCTCAAGTTCTGACTTCACATGGCGATTTAAAGTTTTTGTTGATAGTATTCGATGTGTTTGCTTGAATCAATGGAAACTTTAAACAAAAGAAAAAACGAAGGGAGTAGTGCTACACTTATGAATGAAATATACAAATTGGCTTGAACTGCCATTGTTGTTACCGGTTGTTCTGGTTATATCTATATACTGTTGGTTCATAAGTGTAGTCTTTGTGCTTTATTTATTTATTTATTTTTTGGGTGTGGGTTTTCATTACTATGATGATTGTTCTTCAGGTAAATTATATGATTGTGGATTGTGAGATTGGTTTTAGAGCGTGAGGCAGGCAGAGTTCAGTGTCTTGCTTCTTTTATTATGAGATACATGTTAAATCTATGCTCATTTTTTTTTTTTTTTTGTGTGTGTGGTAGACTTGGTTATGAAACACTAGAGGTTTAGGATGTTGGTGTTGATTTTTCATTTAGAAATTCGGCTGACTAATGGAGACACTGTGTAATCATTGACCGAAGGTCTTTGAGCTCTTTGCAGTATGATCAGTGGAAGGAGAATTACTTATGACACCAGCAGATTTAATGAGGGCAGTTGTTACTGTTTTTCCTTCATCTGAATCAAACATTATCAGAGATGGATATTTACAAGGGGAAAGGAGTCCAGGGGATTTACGTTGTGCTCCTTCAAAATTTTTCATGCTTATTGATTTGAATAATGATGGACTTACATCATTCAAAGAGTAAGTTGCCACTTTAGTAGATCATGTTGTGGAGCAAATATTGAGATCCCTTCTGTATAAGTCTCCTTTTTGAGTTTTAATTTTGTTTTATATTCTTGGAACAGGTACATCTTTTGTGTAACACTACTTAGCATACCAGAATCAAGCTTTTCTGTGGCCTTCAAGATGTTTGACATTGACAACAATGTGTTTGTTTCCACAAAAATCTACCATCAGAAATTAATCTCCATATTTCTTTAATATACATTTGCTGATTTATTTTGTAGATTCATATGTCATATCATATAAAAGAGCAGGCTTTAACTTGTTATCGATAAGGTGACAAGGCCTTAATTGTATTTTCTCCATTGACTTGGTAGAATGGAAAATTCTTTTTTGATTCTTTACTCCATCTGTAAAGTACTGTTTATGGCCTATCAGTATTCATATTTTCATTGATTTTCTCCTCCTTTGCTATTCTCTTCTCTTGAATATTTTTCTTTGATTCCTGTTATTTGTTACAGCCAGAGTGGATGAATGAATGCAACTACCAGTTTTGTTTTTGAAACTTAGGAAATCATCTTGTTGTACCTGTAGATGCATGAATATATGTGTCACCATCCATTGTAAATGAAATAACTATATTCACTCCACTCATATGATGCATTTAGGAATTGAAATACATTCTTTCTTGAACTGCTGGTATTACTGCAAAATGCATAACCACTTTGGGATAGCTGTAGTTTAATAATCATTAATGCACTCTCTAGCTTACTGCCTTTTCCCTTTTTTGTGTTTATTCCCTTTTTTGTTATCATTAATATGCAGGGAGATTAATAAGGAAGAATTTAAGAAAGTAATGGCTTTGATGCGAGCACATAACAGACAAATGGCTCTCCACAGGGAAGGACTTTGTATTGGGCTAAAGGTTAATGTTCTGTGGAAAATGGAGGTTTGATAGAACTTTTTTTTTGGGGTAAAAATGGAGATGGACGTCTTAAACATGATAAATTTGTTGAATTTATGAGAGATTTGCATTATGAAGTAAGCTTTGTTCCCTCTTCTTTCTTTCTTGTTGTGGAACTTGTCCAAATTATGATACTTTTTAAAATTTTTTTAACCATCTGCCGTACCGAACCTCAAAATTTAATGTTATATTTATCTATCAAATTGCGACTGATTTTTGTGTTGTAGTTCAAAGAATAATTCATTCTATATTGTAGATGCTGGTATTGGAATTTGCTCATTATGATTATAAATAACGAGGAACCATATCAGCTGAGGACTTTGCATTGTCTATGGTTGCTTCGGCGGATATGGGCAACATAAACAATTTGCTTAATCCTGTTGACGGATTAAAGAGCGAGCGTCATCTTAGAGAAAGACGCATTACATTTGATGAGTTCAAAATTTTAGCAGAGCCAAGGAGAAAGTTGCAGCCTTTTTCTTTGGCCCTCTCTAGTTACCGGGAAGTAAATGGCCTCTTGTCACAGAAGGACTTCCAACGAGCTGCATCCCATGCAAGACACTAGTTAGATCACTACTTATTACTTTGTTTCTCTTTCTGAGTTCCTAATTGTTTTAAAAAATTTAAGAAACGAATAAAATTAGGCCAAACGACTATTTTCCACCCAAACTATGTTGAATTCTCAAAGTTTTTCCTATTAATTTTGAAAATACTATTTACCCACCAATGAGCTGTTAAACTTAATTGAGTCCGTTGGTCATATTATTCCCCTCCCCCCCCCCCCCCCCCCAAACCCTAAAAACTAACACTTTCCCCTTAACCCAAGTTTTTAAAAACTGCATTTTTCCCCTTAGGGTTTCCAAACTTTAGATCCAAATTTTCCGACGACGACGAACGATCTCCAAGCACCTACTCTCCCTCTCCGACGACCCCTTCTTCTGGTTGTACACTTCCAACGCTCCTAGGCGTCGTCGTTGACGAAAACGACGCGTCTTTGTCTACGACGAAGCCTAGGAGGGGAAGACGTCGCACAGTCGGAAAGAGAAGATGCCGAGGAGGAAGAGATGTCGCCTGGAGATCGTCGGTAGTTGCTGGAAAATTCAATCCAAAAGTTTGAGAATTCAGGGGGGGGGGGAATGTAGTTTTTAAAAACTCGGGTTGGGGGGAAAGTGTTAGTTTTTAGGGTTTAAGGGATTAAATTTAAGTTTATTTTTAATATTACAGATAAAATGACAATTTTACCCTTGAATCCGTCAACCAGACGTTTTTTTTAACAACTCATGCATAAATAAATGAGTTTTCCAAAGTTAATGAGCAAGAATTTACAAAAAAAACATACCTTGGATGGGAAATAGTCCTTTGGCCATAAAATTATTATAAATATTTCAGAGATCCCGTGTATAGTGACCGCTCTGTAGCAATATTACAATTAAAGAATCTGTTTGAAATTTCAGATAATAAAACTCTGTGCGTTTGGATACTAATAATAATAATATATCACTATGTTATTAGATAATTTTAAATTAATAATAAATTAATATTTAATTATATAATAATATATTATTATTATTAATATTCATTATAAACGCATATAGTAATACTTAATTTCATATACCAGTAGTTTCAGGTTATTTTGACTGAGTGGTCTTGTGCTGATATCAGGTCCGACAATGTGATGGAGATCATTTTCCATGTGCTCGACACAAATTGTGATGGAAATGCGCAGAAGAGTTTGTTAGAGTTTTTCACAAACCGTAAAAAGGATATTGCTCAATTTGTTGAGATCGGAATCATGGGATTTTTATTTTGCTGTGTAAACCGTGCAAATAACTGCTACCTTGGACGATTGCTATGTTAATCCATATGTTCTGCGTGCGTACAGTAAAATTATATGTATAAACAACAAATATTAATGTGTTGTGAAAACGAATTATTATATAATTAAATTTTACTTTATAAATCTTTGAAATCTATGTCCAAACTTTGCTTAAATCTACATTTTTCTAAAAACCCCAATTTAAATTATAAAGTAAAATTCACATCGGTATTAATACAAAAATTAATACGTATTATTATTAAATATAATTTTATTATATTCTATAAATGCTTTTGCTATCTGCACCATAACCTTCAATACATGTAAACATCTGTTAACAAAAAATCTAGGTGATGTCTTTGAAAAGTTTGGTTGCTCCACCTTTTTTAAATTCCCTTCTAGTTAACAAGACCAACTTGATACTGATTCAAATTTGAAAAAAAAAATAGTTCAAGATCGATTTGAGATTAATGATCTGAAGTTTAAACTCGATTTGAAAACAATTTATAATGGATTCAATTCTAAGTATATGTAGAAAAATTACTAGCTAATTTGTCCCAACTACCATATTATTAGGTGAAATGATTATTATTTTTTTTTTTCAAATTCTAAATTGTCTAAATAAGTTAATTAAAAAAATGTTTATATATATAGTATTATTCATAAAATAACCCTCACAAAGCTGAAAAGGAAGATCCTAAGTTCAATTATCAGTATCAATATATAAACAGGGAATCTGCAATGTTATTAATGCAAATGCAAAGAGTAAATTAGACACTCAATTCAAAGGACATTAATTTGCTTAATGTTACCGTACAAGTAAATCCACATGGTTTCATACAGCTTCAGCTTCAAGCATCTACCCTCGCTGCAGCAGATGCATAACTTACACTGCTGTCTCTCGTACTTTTGCATTGGCTTGATTGCTCGTATCGAAGGAATTTGATTTTTATCTTTGTTGAGCAGTGCCTTAACATCTGAAAACATTGAATGAAAATTTAGTAAAAAGTTGGGAAAATCAATTGATCTTGGTGATTATGAAATATCTCAAATAGAACTAATCCATACACTACTAAGCAAGGTTTAATTTTCCCCACAACAATTTACAACTACGAATGAAGCATAGATACAAAAGAGAATCTTTTCTAAAGGAGTTGGATATTTGGCTGAAGGCCAAAAAGATTCTATGACAAGACCTTCTTGTAAATTCCAAGAGAAGTTAAGGCACTTACGTGGAGAAAGACACTAATTGGATGGCGTCCACAAATTGTGCTGTCATACTCCAATAAATACTGTTTGAATGCATCTGGATCTCCTGTTTCTATTATATCCATGCCCATTTTGTCCAATGCCTCGATAGATTTGTGTATGGCCCCATATTTCTTGTCATAGTGCATATAGTTGAACCTAAAACCAAGGGCATAAACTAGATTCTGTGAAAGAATCAAGTTTTGACTAAACACTCCATGGATACATTGTGTGAATAACCAATTTGCATAAACCTCATGTTATATATCCATCCAAAGATTATGGATTCTTCAAATATATAAGATCACTCGCTCTTTTGTTGGTTGCTAAACAAAAGAAAATGCTAAGATTCATAGAGTACAGAGGACTCTTGTTAACCAAGTATTTTTCTTCTTTTGAAACAGTAGCTCCCATGTAATTTTAAAAAGGTTAACATTTAATAGAGCAATGCAACATTAAATGTAAGAAATGGTCTGTGTCATGTACTGGTAATAGGACTACAGAACAGTTCTGATTACAAGAAAACTTGATCCCAATCTACATGTTTATATCAATTTTACATGTGGGCACAAGGTGAATCTGAAGGTGAGATCTAAAAGAGTAAAATAACCTCCCACTAAGATACATAGGTATATAATACAGATATCTAGGAAGGTAAAGAAAATAATTTAAATGTCAATTTAACAACAAAGAATTAATGTTATAGCAGATTTGTGAATGGAACATACCGGGAACCCCAGTGACAAAAATCTGAGGATATGGAGAAGAAATTACTTGGATCATCCACATATTTGGCTAACAACCTTCCATACATTGCTTCATTTTCAACATTCAGAGCACCAACAAGAATGGGCACAACTTTTACTGGGTACCTACGTTCGTATTAACAAAGTCATCCACAGAAGGGGCAAAAAACTAAAAAGGAATGTCAACAGAAATTAACAATAACACATTAATTACCCCTCAAATAGTTTTGCAAGATATGGCAAGTGCATTTCCATGCTATGTTCAGCTTCATCAACACGAATATCCATCAATTCAAACTTCCCTGTAGCTTTTAGCTCCTCATTGACTGAGATTCAAAAATAAATGTCTGTCAATATTGTCTAAAAAAGACTAATTAGGACATGCAGATGTTAGATAGGTAGGAATAAAAATGATGATACCTTGCAAATCAATAGGTAGGTCACCTAAAGGAGTCCTGTAAACCGTGGCTGTAGAAAGAGCACACTTTGATGTGTAATAGTGATGAGATGGTCCAAGAAGAAATACCTGGGAACTGAAATTGTAAATATTTGCACATATTAGCACAAAACCCGGCAGCTAAACTAAATAGACAATTTTGTAAAGAATTGGTCAACTGACAGACAAGTACTATACTAGAGCATGTTCATCTCACGTTAGAACTGCAAGCATGTACCAGATGACGGTTTGTTAGAACCTATGTTTAGTAAACAAAGTGTGAGTAGAAGATTAACAAGAAAAATACGCACATGTTAGTTGGGTCTATGTTTCCAAATGCATAGGCAGCAGCACGACCTGAATATGAGTAACCTGCATGTCTACACTCCGAATTCAACACCCAAAAAAAAAAAAAAAAAAAAAGAGAGAGAGATAAACAAGATAATCCTGCTGCACTACATTTAATTACTTTGATGCTTTAAGAGAAAACAGAATAAAAGTCCATATCAACTTACGGAGCAATCACGGCTCTTACATCTGAAGATTTGGGCAGCCCAGCTTCCCTAAGCCAACCATCAAGCTCTTCTCCTAATCTTTTAGCTGAAAAAGAGACAGAAAAGAATAATAAAAATTACATTGATTGCTAACATTGAATCAGCATTTTGCAAATGAACCTGAGAGGATTGGAGATGCAAGTCTCTGATTTTCTTCAAGAAGATGATTTACAATTCTAAATCTATGCTTCAAAACACAGCCTTAATCTATTCCTAATCTTTAGGACAAAAAAATTAAGTCAAAGTAGAGAATTACATTACCAAAGTATTCTTTTCACCAACAAAACAAGTCAGTGTCAAGTATGATGCAATTGAGTAAAGTGTGAACCAATGCTGTCGTAGCAGTGCACAGCTAATAAAATTAATTGCAAATGAAACATTGTTTGTGATATTAAACAGAAAGATTTCATTTTCTTCCGTTGTTTTAACTTTTACCTCCATCCCAAACTATTCAACAACAGTAAAAACTTCTTCCACAACATGCCAACATCAATTGTCTGTTTTACCTTCTGTTATACCAGGAAAAAAAATCATTTTTCCATCACAGGTAACTTTAACTACTTATTTTCCTCGTAAAATAAAGTTACACAGTAATTCTTTTAATTATAAAACTATATATGTAAAAAAATATGTTTAGTTCTTCATTCAATTCAAAATCACTCAAATCAGGTATTAACATATGTATAAGTTAGTAATCATAGTATATTTTTCATTTAATAGTTTCTGTTCCTCAATTTCCAGAACAATCACAAAAGTGTTCATCGTCAACTGAAATCCTTAACTAAGAAATCAGAACGACAGGCTTTAAGTAGAGAATCTAGTTCGAAATTGAAGTGAGTGTATGACTTGAAGACTTACAATTATCGGTATACCATGAGCCTGCATGCGATGCTCTTCTAACTTTCTCCATTCCGATCAAAACAAACCGAACCCTAATTTTGAAGAAGGAGAAGATTGAGATTACTCAAGAATGTGCTTTTGCTTTTTCTCCGCTCTTCTTCTCTATAAATAATACAACGAATAGGCACTTTTTAGATTCTGCTTCCAACCTCCTCCAAGCCGTCAATATGGTGATAGGGATATCCTGCATCTCACATACATTACTATTCGTGCATATGACCTCTGCATCTGCCACGTTGCAACCATTGTTCATCAATTTCACTTCTCTTTGTGCATGAATATGGAGGTGGCTTGATTGGGTTACCTTTTTTGAGTTTTGCTTAGTTCGAATTTTATCCTTATTGGACTAAACAAAAACTTTTAATATCTATATATTTTAATTTTGTGTAAACAAATTGGTTTCTAATTTGAATATTACAATTTTAAAACATGCAAAAATTAAAATTATTTCAGAGTATAAAAACATGTCACCAATTCGCCTAGCCCGGTCCGGTATAAAAACATTGAAAGATAGGTATGCCATCAATTGAATATGAAAAAGTTACACAGCCGGCTAATATCATACATAGCCTTCAAGGTTAAGTTGAAATTGATGAAGCCATAATTGTCTTCCTTCCAGCCCAAGTCCTCTGACCTGCCGGCGTAAAACACAATACATAAATGGCCACCAGCTTTATTTCTGAGTATGCAACTGAATTCAATATCAAACTGTTCAAAATTTCCCATCAAAATGAATCCATGAAACAATTACACTGCCATACAACACCCAAAAATTGTTACAATCTAAAATAAATTATGGACCAATCAAATCTTATACCCACCATCTCAACTTCTCAAACAATTCAAATCATATATATTCTACATCAATACTCAAAAACTATGAAAAACCAACCAATTACACTGTAAATGAATTCCCTCCCCCCAAAAAAATATTGGGGATAGAATAAAATTGACATGAACGGCCTTACAGCCAGTCACAAACTCATTTCTATAAAACTGACACTTGGCTCGCTGCTCCCAAAACATCGAGCTTGACATAGATTGTCTTGAAGAAAAATAAACACCTGAAATCAAGAGCAAAGACCAAAGGGTTACACTCAATTCAATCAACATGTAACTTATATGTTCAACCAAAAGGGAACAAACAAGTGAGCAGTTCCTTTAGCACAGACTACTTGTATAAATATCACAGAAACTCTAACCTAGAGTCAAATTTGTTCACACAGCTCTGTAAAATCACTACTGAGAAACATGTGAACTACAAACTAATTGTTATCAAAAACCCCAATCCAGTAATTCCATAGTCGACGGAAACATGCCTTTTGTTATGGATGAGCTTTCAGAAATTTTAATATATGCTTCATATAAACCTAACATATAGTAGTATGTTACTGTTTGATGTTACATCAGCCATAATGCCTCATCACCATTGGTAAGACAACTGTCAAAAAGTTAAAAAAGACAAGGTAATGGAGAAATCCTATCATTCAACAAGAGTAATGATAGACATAGTCTTACCTATATAAGATTCAAACAATGTAGCTCTTGAAAAATGAACGAAAAAAATAGCAGCATTTATTTAATGCCCTTAAAAGAATAGCCAACCAAAAGCCAAAAGTTTCACAT
The DNA here is from genome assembly GCF_011075055.1 of Mangifera indica. Lineage (NCBI taxonomy): Eukaryota > Viridiplantae > Streptophyta > Magnoliopsida > Sapindales > Anacardiaceae > Mangifera > Mangifera indica. Next base: position 15,111,621 of record NC_058149.1, read on the forward strand.
ATTTTCCAACATATAATGAAGTCTAGGAGCCCGTCGACGAAACAGTGGCTCTAGTCGGAAAGATGGAACACCAATCTGCCACCTCTTAGCATCATACATCTCATTCCATGCCTGCACTATCTCATCTATTTTGAAGCCTAAACCTGAAAAATTCGGACAGTGGTTAGATGTTTCAACTTACGGAGCTTTCAAAAGTTGAAGATGAAAACAATTCGAATAAGTAACATGAATGTAAAAGTATTTTGTTTACCTTCCAGTGCATCTTGATTAGAGCAATGGTTCTTTATCATGACAGCTACATCTGTTGGAGAAGCTCCAGCAAGTTCAAACTTTTCAACCGCAACCTCCAAACATTCTTCCCAAGTTGGAAGCTCTATCCTATACTCAACAACAGATCGCTCATACAATAAGGTACCCCACAATAGATATATCTGTGAACTCATATTTGTAGCCAGCTCTGCAGCTTCTTCTGGAGATGCATCTTTAAGCAATCCATCCAACCCCAATTTCTGCAACTCATCTTTATATTTGTCAAATTTGGATAGACCATTCAGACGCTGCTCCTCCATCTCCTCCCACATCAGCATGCCCTTCTCCATGCTGTCCTCAGCCTTGTTATAAAGCTCCAGGACCTCCTGGGAAGGCCCACTCTCTAAATTAATCTTGCTCCCAATTGCATGGTACCAGCAAAGCTTTGCTTGCTCAAACTGTTGTAGCCCAAGAGCAAGAAGTCCTTCATAGAAGTCTGGTTTGATCTTCAGAGCTTCTTCATACCTGATTCCTGCCTTAATGTACTCATTTTTGGCCCACTCATATGCAGTGTTAGCCAACACAAGTATGGATTCTCGAGTAGCATCTTCTGGGAAAAAGATCCGTCTCCTTGCCTTCGACATGTGAACATTTCCCCAATTGAACAATGCAAGCGCTGCCATCTCTTGGAACTTATCAGCAGCAATTTCAAAAAGTTCCTGAGATTCTTCATCTGTTGCAGCATCCTCCATTGCCTCAGAATATAACTTCATTCCAAGTTCATGAAGATCCAAATAGGCATCAGAATCAAACCCCACATGGTTTTTAAACAGTCGGGCGAACTGAATAATCCAATCCTCTATGCAAGTCAAACCTTTTTTATCCTCTACAACTGTCTCCACCTCCCCATTCTCAACAACATTAATTGGTTCCTGTTTACTGTCAGGCATCTCTTCCTGGTTTCCCATGCACTCATAAGCAGGTTCTTGATCAGGACTAACTTCAGAGATATACAATCTAAGAGAAACATGTGAATCACTCAAAAGTTCAGCATATCTCAGCTCATCAGTAGTGGTAATTGTGACCAAATCACCCTCCTGATCCTTATATTTCACAAGAACACCCTTCAAGCTTGGAAACCTATCCTGCACTATGTCCCTCACCAATCTAATGCTGCAATTCACTGGCAACTGTGCCCACCTTATATCATCCCCAAACACCAATTTCACCGTCTTAATAATCACTTTTTCTTCCTTACTAACAGCTTTTGTCACCTCAACCTCTTCCTCTACAACTTTACGAATAATCTTTTTATCCTTAGCATCACTCACTTTCTTATCCTGAACCTTCACATCATTCTTACAAGCCACTTCTTCACCCCTGACATCACTAACCTTCTCCCCCATGATGGCCTTGTTATCCTTTTTCTTCTCCTCATTTTTACCACCCTTTTTCTTCTTTTTCAACTTTTCTTTCACCACTCTACGCAAACGAGAGGCACCTTGAATCTCCACACTATTATCCAAACCAATTTCTTTAACTTTCTCATCAATATCGATCCCCTTCTCAATCATACTCTTCTTAACACTTTCTAAAATCTCTAATGCAGACAAATTATTAGGTTCCATACTCAAAACATTATGAACATCCCTCAATGCAAAATCCAACCGATTCAATTCCTGATAACACTTAGCTCTCTTCAGCAAAGCTTTACTATACTTAGGTGAAACCTCTAAAGCCAAATTACACTCATTAATTGCACGTGGGTACTCGCCCAATCCCATTTGAATATAACAAGCAGCCATATTACTTCTCAAATAAGCAACATCAATATGATTTTTAGGCAACAGTTTAAGAGCTTTTTCAAACTTTAACATGGCGCCTTCATGGTCACGTTTTTGAAAGAGGTTGTTACCTTCTTCTTTAAGCTCCTGTGACATGCTTATGAACATCGCCGTGTCTTCATCAAAAGCTTTTGAGCTGGGTCGGTCCGTCATCGTTCTGGTTAACTTAGCCTTGGTGTCACCGTGTTTCGGTGTGGATACTGAACCCGTCTCTTGATTCTTCTTCTTCCCAGTTGGCTTACCCATAATTGATTTTTACAAATTTAATTTTAATTTAAAAGTAAAACACCCGGTTGAATTACAGAAACCCTATATTGATTAAAGGAAACGAAGAGATTAGGGGGGAAAATGGAATACGAGGAGGACAAACAGAACAGACATTTCTTTAGGGTTTCGTTGAAGTCAAATTTCCCTGAGATATGCTAAACCGCCATCACTATCGATGGAAGCGCGTGAGAAGCTAATATTATTTTATTTATTCATATTCTTATTGAGGAAGAAAGTGGGTGGTGGGAGCGTTTCTATCGCAGACAGAGCTGGCAATTTTGATTTTCCAACCTTGGCGATCCCATCCTGTGTTTAAGTAATCCTCGATCATGGGTATCACTGCCCTGGAATATTCCACATGTTTTCTTTCATATAATATAGGGGAAAGGACTATTTCTCACCTATTGTTTAACCCTATCTCAAAAGCATATTCACACTAGATGAAAAACTTAAACACTCATCTATCTCTAAATTGCCATTAAATTTTTTATTAAATAGAGAGATAAAATCGTCATTTTACTGTTTACGTTCCAGTGATATAATTTTATCATATTTTTTCTATCCGATTTTAAAAGTTAAACTTTACCCCCATCCCTAAACTTTGAAAAGAGACTTTCACCCCCTCCCCCAAATCCCTAATTTTTTTTTTACTTTCCCTCTAGCCACCGGCGACGACCTGGCTTGAGGGAGAGTGACAAGCGCTCGTCCATTCTCTGGACGACGCTTGTCCCTTCTCTGGACGACGAAACGTCGTCCAAAGATCTAAACGACGCTTCGTCGTCCAAAGATCTGGACAACGATTCATCCAAAATGGACATTGGACGACGCTTCGTCGTCCATTCTGGATGACGAGCGTCGTCTAGATCTGGACGATGCTTTGTCGTCCAGATGACGACGCTCCTCATCCAGATCTGGACGACGCTAGTCCTTCTTGGATGACGATCGTCGTCCAGAGGTGGTCGACCTCTGGACGAAAACTTCTCCGCCGTTGTCGGAAAAAGTGGCTGCATTCACCTCTGGACGAAAACTTCTCCGTCGTTGCCGAAAAAAGTGGCTACATTTCAAGGGGGAAAAGTGAATTTTTTAAAACTTATTTAGGGGACAAATGTTAGTTTTTCAAATTAATGGAAGAAAAATGTGATAAAATTTTAATTATTTAATATTATTAATAAAATAATGAATTTGCCCCTTCATCTAATAGAAAATATGTGGGTGGATGCAAACAGATTAAACTTTGGATGAGTATTTAAGTTTTTCATCTTACGTGGGTTTGCTTTTGAGATAGGGTTAAACAATGGGTGGGAAATAGTCCTTTCCCCTATAATATAAGAATTAAAGTATATTGACTTAATAATGATATAGTGCATATTATTAATATGAATTAATATAAAAAATAAAAATTTTGATATATAATAAAATTTACAATTTGATTTCTTTAGTCTTGACACCAACTCAACCCAAGCAGCGGTTACTCAAATTTTAATCAAACAAAAAATAGATTGCATTGTGTTCAAATTTGATAATATTTTACAGCTAAGAAATAAAATAAAAGACATTTGGATAAAATATAAACATGGTTAACTATTTAGCATTTCTTATTGGGGATCATATTCCAACATGACGTTTCGGTCTTTGCCTTTGCTCAGCTTTGCATTTACTTGCTTAAAACAGGACATACATAAATACATTTTCTACATCTACGCAACCTGAATAAAGGCTCAATCCCAATTTACTGTTTCTTCAATCAACTTTTGATGGCTCATTTTCATCTGGTGGCAGTGGCACCACAGCCCAATTATCACCAGGTTCCTGAGGTTCAAACACATGAACTCCACCATCTGTTAGTCCCACTGCAAACTGAGTTGGTTTCTCTGGATTTGCAGCTATAGCATGTGGGTACACTTCAATACTGCAACCACAAAACAAATTGCACCATCAGACTCATGCCTAATTAAATTACATATAAAGTGATTCAAATATGAAAATCTGCAGGTCGAGGTCCAGCCACAGCCCAAAAGACTGACTGTAATTCATACGGTATGATTCAAGTTCTATTATTCGGAATTTGTTTCAAGTTAGGAAAGAAAAAGTAGCTCAGATCTTCAGCTAAGTTAATAGAATCCTGAAATTAAAAGGAATAAATGCCTGGAATCTGTTAGAGAGATTCTCATAGGAACTTTTTTAATTTTGAAATCCAATATTCTTATTAAAATGAAACATATAAGTAGAATAACATTTTTTTTTCTGTGTGAAGCTCATGGAATGTTACATACCTGGTAGTGGGAGGAAGGTAAGCAGAGGGTAAAATGCGACAATGTAATCCAAGATTCGAAGCATCAAATATGGACACAGTTCCATCCACAAAGCTTGCATATACCATCTGGCTATCTGTTAGGATTGGGACACTTGTCCCCAATCCAATGGCTCATTTCTTTTATAAATATATATGTTTGAGTTTTAAAAAGGAAGAGAAGAAAATATTAGGGTTTGGGTTTGGGTTTGAGGGCAGCCACTTTGGCTGATTTAGGGAGGTCTCCGGCGCCTCGAATGGCCGGAAAAGGGGAGGTCTCCGGCGCCTCGAATGGCCGGAAAATGGGAGGTTCCGAATTCCTCGAACTATTCGGTTTATCTTGTAATATTTTTAGTAATGAAATATTTTAGTTATTATATATTTTGTGTTTTGATTGAATAAATGCTGGGTTCCTAACAAATGGTATCAGAGCGCGTTCGATCCAACGGAGAAGATAGATGATGGTCGGAAAAGTGATGAGTCGCCGGAAAATGTTCATGGAGGCTGACTTGAAGAAAAATCATCACAGGAAGAAATAAGTTCGAAAGCGCAAAATGAGAAGAAGAGGAAAACCAAAATAGAAGAAGAAGAAGAAGCAGAAGAAAATGAAACGCCGACGGAAGCGGAAAAAAAAAAAAAAAAAAAAAAAAAAAAAAAAAAAGACAGAAGGAAGAAGAAACAAGAACGAAGGAGAAGAAAGAAGAAAAGAAAAGACAAGGAGAAGGAAAGAAGAAGGAAAGAGAAAGGAGAGAGAAATAAAAAAATAAAGAAATAGAAAAAAGGTGGAGGCAGTGGTAGGTTTATTGGGAAGGGAAAAAGAAGAAAAGGGGGCGCTGGAAAGAAAAAAAGAAAAGTGAAAGAAGCAGAGGAGAGGAGAGAGAAAAAAAAAAATATATTAAAAAAAAAAAGAGACAGCTGTAAAAAAAAAAAAAAATTTAAATAAGAAAAAAAAAACAGTAGGCGGGAAACAAATTTGGATAGGAAGAAACAGCTGAAAAAAAAAAAAAACAAAAAAAAACAGAAAACTCATCTTGGGGACAAGATGATTTTGAAGGGGAGGGAAATGTTAGGATTGGGACACTTGTCCCCAATCCAATGGCTCATTTCTTTTATAAATATATATGTTTGAGTTTTAAAAAGGAAGAGAAGAAAATATTAGGGTTTGGGTTTGGGTTTGAGGGCAGCCACTTTGGCTGATTTAGGGAGGTCTCCGGCGCCTCGAATGGCCGGAAAAGGGGAGGTCTCCGGCGCCTCGAATGGCCGGAAAATGGGAGGTTCCGAATTCCTCGAACTATTCGGTTTATCTTGTAATATTTTTAGTAATGAAATATTTTAGTTATTATATATTTTGTGTTTTGATTGAATAAATGCTGGGTTCCTAACACTATCACATGAGAATGTTGCTTGGGAAATACATGATGAACCTACTGCTACCCACTGTAAGTACAAAACAGAATAGTTTCATTTATATCCTCCATAAACAGCCCACAGATTAGAAAGGACAATCTTCTTATATAAGAGAGAATGTAGAAACCTGCTTCAGACATTCCAATTTCTTGGCTTCATATATTGCCAGATGAGACTTATTAAAAGCAAGGAAGTTTATCTGGTCCTGATGAAACTGGACATAAGTGTCCGTCAATGCTACTGGAGCAGGAAACTGCAAGAATCTGCATTTCTGCTTTTCCCAACCATCAACATTCCACACAATAATCTGCAGGAGAAAATGGGAATGATTACAAGTACAACCAATAAAACTCTTGACAATGAGTGAGAAACTCAACAGTGCCATTTGTGAAATAATGTAGTGTTCCATGGTATGTGTGCCATCTAACCTGACCATCTGCTCCAGAAGAAACCATTATATCCAGAGCATTAGAGAAGGCAAGGCCACTGATTCTTTTATGGTGCCCCTCAAGCTTGCTTTTAACCTGCATAAAGGGAAGGTGGTAATGAGAAAAACACCTAAGAATCTCTTTTTGAAATAGCATTGTACATTGTGTGAGAGAGGGGGGTAACACACCTCACTGAAACGGACATTGTATATCAAAATTGAGAAATCATCCATGCCAATAGCAACTATATTGTTATCTTGAGGGAAAAAAGCCAGACATGTTGCTGCAGGTGATGGAGGCATAATAGTCATCATTGTCTATGTTTTTACCCACCAAAAATAGAAAATGGTCAGTTAGAATTGAGCAAAACACCAATTTCAAGCGCTCTGCAAAGCATCAATGATATTAATCTATATAAAAGAGAACTCAAGAACCATGTTTCACAAGGGTTCATAAAAAACAATATAAACATAGGTTTTCATTCTCTTATGAAAAATTATGATGTAACTTTAGAAAGACGCTGGCATCTGCAAAGGCAAAGACGCTGGCATCTGCAAAGGCTTTATAAACTATTGTACACTACAATGATAAACAAAATAATTAACTCAACCATAGTTAATGAAAATTGTGTGACACAGCACTAAAAAAATGTCTGTTACACTTCACATATTTCTTGATTTACCTTAAATGTCAGCATGTTAAAAAGGGAAATTATTCCTCCTGACGCTGATATGAGATATGAATCATTCTTGGACAAAGCAAAACAGGACACAACCTCTTGAGGATTGCTTCCTGTAGCGTCATTAACCATAAATCGTGAACAGTTCCTTGGTTGCCATAATTGAGGAACAACCTTGCAAGTGGCCTGCATTTAACAACTTACCTTAATGACATTATCAATGATCACTGTCATCACAACTTCAACAGATGTGAACCCAAAAAAAAGGAATAACTGTTAAATCCAAGTCCCTTCACCTTGCCGCTTAAGTGCAGGTCAGTCTTTGGCCATTTCCAAAATAGATGAGTGGCATTTGATGCTAATGCCAAAATGGCATTACCTGCATTGGTGTAGATCAGCTTTGATATCTGCAAGTGCAAGCAGGGAAGGTAGTGAGAGACACAGATTTCTTTATTTCAAATTGTAATTTAATGCTTATATTACTTAGGTGGTTTCATAATCTAAAGCTGTTGCTAATTAAAAGTTCCTCTTAGATTTATGGGTTTTATTACTTTGCTATAATTCATTTATCCAGAACTGGGTAAGGAAAAATAGCTGAACCACAAGAAAGCCTCTCATTGCAATCGCTGTTAAAAAATACATAGAACAGTTACATAGAGTAAAGAGCATGTAGGATCAGTACACAGGTAGGGCTATTTATGTATAAGCAAGCAACTAGAACTTCAATAAAGCATGCATACAAGATGAGTGAATGCAATTTTCAAATCAAGTTGGTGATATATTTTCATCTACTGATGACCAATTTACTAACATGTGCAAGGTATACATTACCTTTCAGACAAAGTACAGATGAGCATATAACTTGCTAGATATGTCATAGCAGGAGAAATAATGAACAATAAATGAGGATATATAAAGACTAAGCCACTAGAATATGAGATTGTCTAACCATGTTCTCTTTCACATGAGAAGGGAGCTGCAGTGACTGGAACTGAGAAGGTCTAGTAATTAAGGGCTTCCAAATCTTAGTTTGATGGCTGGATTCTCCCGAAATTTCAAGTTTCACATTCTTCAAGTTCTTTTGGACCTCAATCTGCATCAGAGAAATGTATCATGTATACTTCAGAGATAATCTCTAAGACATGAGTTAAACTTAAGATGGGTGCTATAGCTACAAAGAAATGAGTGCCCAGTAAAAAACTAACAATTGGAACACCAGCATCTGTGACACCAGCACTAGCCACAGGTGAAATAGGATTAATTGCTAGCTGCATAAAATTAAAAGCATTAGGCAGGACAAGTCACTGTCTAAAACTGTATAAGAAGGTTTAACATGCTAACCTTCCTCAAAGTATCAGATAAATCACCAGAACCAACCAAACTAAAGTCAGCTGTATGCATCAACTGATGGCCGCTATCAGTTGCCAAGATCTTTATTCTGTTTTCATTTGCAATACAAGCCAAAAATGATCCTTGCTTGTTGAATCGAATGCGTGGGTTTGCCTTCAAATCAGAGGAAAAAATAGATATGAAACTTAGGCCACCCTTTTCTTTCTCAAGGAACATATCATTGAAAATAAATTAAAGCTACCATTTGAAATATAATATTATTGAAGAATCAATCCCCTATCCACATGACACTTTCTGACATTGAAATCCCTACGGAACTTACAGGTAATCCTCCATCTGCATCAATGGTTGTTAAGAGCTCAACCTTGTCCATATCCCATATTTTGATCACATGATCATCTCCAGCAGCCAAATATCGGTCCTTGGCCGTATCAAACCGCACTACAGACAAAGAGTCATTTCGGAGCCCTTGATATGTTCTTTTTATAGAACCTTCACTTTCATCCCATTCAACAAGGAATGATTGTCCATCCTTAGTAGTTCCACAAGAAAAAAGCCTGAAACAGTGTTCAATTATAACAATGACCTTTTAATTTACTCACTGCATTAGAATAATCACTCAACATTACTTTAGGCCTAGTAAGGCAAACCTTTGATCATTAGCACTATAAGCCATTGTGGTGCATCCAAGACCAGGAGCATCATAATTAATTCTAGCTCCTAAATTGTCATATAACCATGCTTTTATCTTGCCATCCACTGATGTTGAGAATATAAACTGACACATAAAAGCATACATTAGGACAATTGTTATAGACTCAAACACTAATATCCCCACAATCTGCTATAAATATAATCAGGGGAGATCCTTACTGAAATACGTTCTTTGGTATGAGGGCAAATAGAATAAACAGGAGTATCATGGCCTTCAAAGGTATACATGTTGGCTCCATTCACCACATCCCACACCTTGGAAAAACATGAATAACCCAAGGTCACTTTCTATAGAAAACTTAAGATAAAAAAATACGTGTGTGTATATATATAGGCCTTTAATAGAAAATAAAACCTTAATTGTCTTGTCATCCCCACACGTTATGACCAAAAGTTTTTTTCCATCAGGTTTGGAGAATGCTAGGTCATTTACACCTCCAATGTGTGCATCAATCTAAATATTTCAGAGAAAAGAAAATTCAATATTAGGTGAAAGAATAAGGCACTCAAATCTTCTTGAACTGATTCTATATTGCATTAAAGCTACCTCCAATTTCTGCTGAATGTTAATGCCACCATGGTAGGAATATAACTGGAGCATATGTTTTGAATATGCAACCCCTGTTTAAAAAGAGCAGTAAAAATCCGATCAGATAACTGACTATTTTTTCCACTGCATTTCTCACTTGCTTTTGTACTTACCAAACAAAACCCCATCAGAGCTCCAAGTAACACAATTAACAGACACAAATGGATCTTTAACTAGAGCCGTCTGCATATATTGAATTTATTCAAATTTTAGATGAGGATCTGGCAATCTCAACAGTATGTAATATGGTTTTGCTAAGGGAGGGGAAAAACCTTGAATAACATTGAGCATGCTCCAATATGCCAAACCTTAAAATTTCTTGACAGCAACTTTTCTCGAGAATTAACATCCCACAGTCCTATGTCCCCTATATTGGTTCCAACTGAAGAATCACACAGCAAAATTATGAATAATCATCAGATTGGAATGCACTTGTTAATAATCACCACAAAATAGAAAATTACAAACAGAATTTTCATGGGCAGACCTAGAAGTAAAGTATGCTCAACAGGATGAAAATCCATGCACACAGGAGATGACCCCTCATTTAATGTTTGCACAACTGTGTTGGGCAAATCAACGGGAATGTTGAAAAGGCTGCTGTGACTTGAACCAGGAGAGTTGACAGGTGATTTTACCTACACATACAAGTAAGAACCTTGAGTAAACAAACAAATAAATAAATAAATACAAGGTGATTTAATTGTGTGATGTTGCAGTAAAAGTTAAACAGCTTTACCCTGTCCATGAACCCAGAGGGTTTTTTCTCAGAGACAATCTCAGAATCCTCCAAGTCATCCTTAGTTGGGTCTACCAAGAGGCAACAGAAGATTAATAGGAAAAATAATACCAATAAATCAGGCCAAACTATAGACCTAACAGAAACATAATGCATAAACCAAAACCACTACCTGGATTTACTGGACTAACAAGAGAGAATGGCCCATTAGAAACTGCAGAATAATTTACTGACGACGGACTAGGATTCCAATTAACTGGGGAAGCTGAAGCTGGCAATGCTGGTGCTTGAGAAGGCTAAACATGTAAAATTTAATAATTCTTAAACGTAATTTTACAAATAATAGAAAACAGAAAGCTAACTGGCTTGGTCATGACGTAAAATAGAACCATTAGGACTAAAAAAATATGGATTAAAACCACCTCTGTTTGGATCTTACCAGAGAATTTGTTTCAATTGGCTGGGAAAACAAATGAGAGTCTTGCGGTTGACAAACATGATTCTCAAAAAGGGTGCTTATGTTAGGATCTGGCTGAGGATTTGTACAATGTATATGCTGCCAATTTAGGCTGTCAAATTACAAGCTGTGTCAGTTCTCTCTCAATGCTCAAAAAAGTATGCCTAGAATTAATGAAAATAATCCAAGATGCAAGAGCTATGGTAAAGAAATTTACACTATCATTTTGATGTATCAGCATTGTTAGCCCAATTCAATACTGTTATATTTGTATGTATAAAACATAAAAATTGTGACCCCTGAAAAGACAAAAGAAATTCATTACCTTTGGTTGATGAGACGTCGTAGCCTATGACTTTTGATGCTAGGAAATTTCAATTTGTCACGCAGAAGAGGATTCGCCTCAATTACCCTCTGTAGTTCCAACATCATAATTTTCCTTGCAGACTTCGCATCTCCATACATTGAGAGAGACTGATGTTCTCTATGGAGCACACACACACACAAAACTCATTTTATTATGCTACAGTCAGAATCTGAAATGAAAAAATATATATTATAGAAATCATACCTTATATCATCTAATGTCAAGAGCTGAGTCATTTCTTTGAACAGCGCTTCATTCTCAGGAGCAAAAACTTTTAAATCCTTCATAAGAATATTTAATGCCTTTGGATGATTATGACTGTAAAATAGTTAAACATTTTCAATATAAAGGAGGCTAGTAACAAAAGATCTGCAAGGAAATGGTTATTTGGAACCTTTTTGGAAAAGAAATAAAAAAGGAAATTACCTGTCCAATGCCTCAAGGAAATTCTGCTTCCTGACCTCAAAAAAGATCTTGGTTGAGTACCTATTGTCATCAACCTTTGTAAAACTAGAAAGATACCTCTCAACCTCTTCCCATTTCCCATCAAGTACGAGGTCCTCAAAAAACTTCAAGTCAAAGTAATATCCACTTTCACGTGCAAGCCTTCATACCGGATGGTCATGATTAAGTTACATAATCAGCTAAGAATTTGAAGGTGTAAATTTGGATGTAAAGCATGCATAAATGAGTGGGTAGGTTAGAGATGAAAGATTAACATACATGCAAGCACTTTCTTTATAACCTTCCTCGTCAAAGAACTGTAAAATTAAAAAAACAAGCTCTTGGGTAAGAGAAGGCATCTGTTTGGCAGTCTTCTCACCCCCAAAACCTGCAAACGAACCCAAATCAGAAGATTTGGTAAACAGAAACAACAAATTACATAATTAATCAACCTTGAAATCGAATTAGCTTTAGTTGAATGTCAATAGATATAATGAAGTACAAAAAAAAAAAAAATCTGCTCTTTTGTTCTCTTCTCTTACTCAATTTCTACAGAAACAAATCAGAGAATCAGATTTTTCAGTTAACCTGATGCGCTAGTTTTTAATACAGAAAATGGAAAAGGCAACTAAATTAAATGTTATCCTTTGAGGATTTGATTAACAATACACGAATCCAGATTATTATCCTTTTCTAATTTGTCTTTATTTTCTCAACAAGCTAACTGTCAAGTGTTTGATCAAGCAAGTGTAACAAAGATATTAAAGACCGATCATCATGAAACATAAAATAAATTAAATAAGTAAAAAAAAAATCAGAAAAGTGAAAAAGAAAGTTAGCATTAAACAACCATATGCATCATCAGCTGGTTTAAGATTCATATCTTCTAAACTAAAACGAAACATTAATCCCAAAATTTTCAACATTTTTTAGGCAACCAAACAAAGGGCAAGAGTTTTTTGATAACTCAAATGGAGTGTTTGGTTTAAGTAACATTTCATCTCAAAAAATGAAGATTACCATCCATATAAATTACCATGAAGATTATCCTACATAAGTTATTATTGTGTTTAGTTAGATTAAAAAATATATATATAATAATTAATTTATTTGATTAATAATAATATAAAAATAATGAAATATAATATTAATTAAAGTAACGCCAAGCTCAGGTAAGCATCCTTCAACCAAACAAGAAAGCAGTCACAGTAAGCATCAAGACAAGACAATCGTAAAGATCGAGAAAGATACTGTAGTAGAGAAGTGATAGATTGACCAATTAATCAAAGCAATTCGATTACAAATCAACCGTTTCAACTTTTGATCTTCCAAATTACCAAAATTAAAGAAATTTGAGGTTACAAAATACCCATCAACAAAAAAAAAAACCCAAAAATTTTGAAACACAGTTCTGACAGGATATGAAATCAGCACTTATCATCTTCATTTAAGATCGATATAATCGGATACTGAAGCAAGAAATGGATTTATATATACATATACAATTAAAGTATCAAAAGTTTGACCAAAAAAAGTAATCGGAGAAAAGGGTTACCTGAAAAAGAAAGGAGATCAAAATAAGTAAAAAGAAATTCAAACGATCTTTACTTTCTGTCTCTAGCTCCGAGGAGTCTCATCGTAGTGAAAGAAATGGAGTGAAGGGGAAACTGAGTATATAAGAGTGGCGGTGTGGTCGAGATAATATAAGTTGCAAGGCTTATACTGATAAGTGATAAGTCTGGTGTGGTTTTGATAAGACTGTTGGCTTATATACACGAACATAGATACGCTTCGGGCCTACTACCATAGGGGGAGTCAATTTCAACATTCAATAGATCAGTTGGCGACGTACGTGAGAAATAATCTAAACACCATCTTTGCAAATTGGATCGGCAAGGAGGAGGAGGACTATAATTTTAAGATAAGTCCCGTTAATGGCACTGACCTAATTTGATGGTCATTTTTATTAGAATTAGTTTTAATTTGGCTTGTTGGAGTTTGAATTTAACCTCAGGTTAAGTAACCTAAATTTAAGTTAAAATGAGATATATTTTTATAAAATGAATTGATTATTTAAATTTGAATTGTTTTTAATTAAATCTGAAATTAAATTATTATTTAGTTTTATTTGAGTTCTAATATCTTGTTATTGAATTGATTTTAAATTAACTATTTTAAATTAGAATCAATTTTAAGATAAAATTTATTTGGTCTCAATTCTGATTGAAATCAAACCTAATTTTTACAATCTCATCTCATATGTGGGCTGGTACGAAGGACAAGTCTCTCTGCTTCTTTGCATCTCTTCCTATGATATGATATCCTTTATGTGATTTTTTTTTCAATTAAAATATTACAGATTCCTGTGCTTTAAAATAAAATGCCACTTAATTTTTTTTTATCCCTAAAATTGTTCTACTTCTCAAAATAAAAACAAAAGAAGGATAAATCAACAAATGAGCCCCACCACATGGTAATCAGCGCTCTGTCCTGGAAGCCACTCAAAAAAAGGCATAACAAAGTCTTCTATGTGCATAGTTATTTTGACGCGTGGCACAATTATTTTAGATATATTATCAATAAATGTAAAATAATAATAATAATAATAATAATACGGGATGGATTAAGTTCAACCACTCCGCTTTGAAATTATAGAATAAATAAGTTAAATTAAAACTCTTATTTAATTAAATGGTATATCAATAATTTACTTTCTCAATATTATTATTTATCTTCGTCAACCAAGTATTATAAATATTTGTCATAGTTATTATATATCAAGTTATCAAGACCACTAACACTTTTCTTTGTCATTGCATTAGATGGTGCCATGCATACATTTACGAAAGTGTAAACATTATCTCCCACATCCTCTGGACCGATTGCATACTACTTGCCTTTCTAAACAACAACTTGTTTGGCTTTCTCCATTTGAGGCTTATTTGAGCTAATGTTGAAAACGTGTTGATCTTGATTTAACTAGTCAAGCTAATCAAGTTTTACTCTTGAGTTTAACTTGATATTGATTTTAGTTAGTTCAATAACCTCGTAAACTTATAATTCAATTTAAATATAATATTAATAAGCTTTTTAGAGTTTTGAATATGAGAGATGATAAATATATAATTTATAGGTTTAAATACATGTTTTAAAAATTTTAATAGACTAGAAAGAAACTTTTTAATCAAACTCGAGCAATTTGTTTTTATCTCTAGTTGAGCTCAAATTGAGATTTTACTAATTTAGCAAGCTCAAGTATATATATGTATCAAATCGAGTTAGAGCCAAGTATTGCAGAATTGGCTCTTTTGCACCCTTAATTTAAATTATTTATTTTTAGGGTTATATGAGATTTTAAATTGGTCTGAATTTAATTTGAATTTGTTAGGCTCGAGAAAAGATAACCGCAACTTAAGATTGATTTGAGTCAATTTGACTCATTTGCTTTAAAAAATCATAAACAAATTTACCTTTTTCACACAATTTTTCTTTTTCTTTGATAACTTTTTTTCTTTTCTAATAATTTTTTATTTTTAACTATCTATTTTTTCTATTATAGCGGCTTTTAATGAGTTATTTAATAAATTTATCAGTAATCAAATGAGTTAAACTTGATTTTAAATTAATTATTTTTAACTAGACTTAAGTTTACCTTTATTAAGGATAAACTCGATTTGAATCTACCTATATTTTTTTAATCAAAGTTTTAACTTGATATTTATATTAATTAAATCGGAGCACTTTATTGTGGTTTAAAAATAAATAAAAACAACTGATTAATACATTTTAGTTTCCCACTTATCATTTTTAATTCAAATAAATTAATTACCAAACAAAGCGCCTTTTCTACGGAGGATGTCCTAAACGCGCTTAAAAAGTGAGAATGGTCTTACACCACAACGTAACCGTCATTGTCTTCCTTCGAACGAAGGAGAGACAGCTGTCGGCCTAACTTTCAGCTATGGGCCACATGGTAAAACATCGAACGTATCATGATAGGTCCACGTACTTATACCTAGAAAATGCCGCCTCGTTCTATAGTAAAAAGCTAGCTAGCTCGCTCTCACTTCCTTAGTCACTAAGATCTCAAAATTCAAAAGCAGCACCTTCTGAGAAAGAGAACTGAAACTGCCCTGTTTTTTTTTTTTGTTTTTGCTGGTAAGATTTGGATGCTTCGTTTCAATTTTCACTTCTCATTTTCACTTTTCATGAGATTCGCTTCTGTTTTAATTTTGTCATCTTTTCCTATTTTCTGTTTTTGGCTCTTTGCAGAGAGTCTTAACTTTCAAGCGTTTTCTGTTTTAATGTGTTTAAAGCTACTTTACTGTTCGTGATCTTTAAAAACCCTAATTTTCTTTACCATGTTTAGGTAATTTTAGCTCACGACTCTTCAACTCTGTCAAGTGGTTCTCACATGAAGTCTGTCTTGACTGTGGCTCAATTGCAAAATTTTTTCGTTTGATTTCTAAGTCATTTCGGCTCTGTTTTTCATAGCTCTGTTCTGTTGCTGGGTCTTAAAAAATTTCGTAAAAATGATTCTTCATTGAATGCTCCACCCATCTTCAATATAAACCGTAAGTGAATGGAGTATTATTTTGTTTTCTTTATGCAGAAGTTTCATTTTTAAAACTTTTTTCAAAGAAATCAATGTAGTCTTTTGTCGGTTTGTTTTTTGTTTCTAAACTTTTTAAACCTTCCTTATGTTTGTCTTTCGTTGCTGTCAGTGGTTGATTTGGGAGCTGTGGACTTAAGAACGTAGAGCTAAAATGACTTCTTCGCTTAGTAGAGACCTCGTCTTCTTGATATTGCAGTTTCTTGATGAGGAAAAATTCAAAGAAACTATTCACAAGTAAAATTAAAACCCAACTCATAATTACCTTGTGCTTCTTTTTCTTTTCTATATATTTATGTATGGAACTTATGAAATGAACAGGCTTGAGCAAGAATCGGGTCTGTTCTTTAGTGTCAAGTACTTTGAAGACTTGGTGCTCAGTGGCAAATGGGATGAAGTTGAGAAGTACCTCTCTGGCTTCACTAGAGTTGATGATAACAGATATTCTATGAAGATATATTTTGAAATTCGGAAGCAAAAATACCTAGAGGCATTGGACAGGTAAGTTGTAAGCTAGTGAATTTTCAAAAGAGTGACTAGTCTCATGTATTGTATTTAAGAAGGTATTTTTTTCTTAAATTTTGTTTGCTTTCTTGCTTAAATTGAACAGGAATGAAAGGGGCAAGGCTGTAGATATTCTTGTTAAGGATCTGAAAGTTTTTGCTTCTTTCAATGAAGACTTATTTAAGGAGATTACTCAGCTCCTTACATTAGAAAATTTTCGGTATCTATACTCACAACAAGGCTCTCCAATTGTAAGTTTGAATTGAAGAATGATGTTTTTGGTCATTTTAATAAATCTTGTGATTTCTGTAGGGAAAATGATCAACTCTCTAGCTATAGAGATACAAAGACTGCAAGACCACTTATGTTGGTTGAGCTCAAGAAACTTATTGAGGCAAATCCCCTTTTCCGTGACAAATTGGAATTTCCTAACATAAAAGGTTCAAGGTTGAGGATGCTCATCAATCAAAGGTATGATTGCCTTAAAATGACATTAAGAAAAAAATTGTCTATTGTATGAACTGTATGTTTGCTCTACTTTTTGCTTACTCAACTGGCTGTTATGAAGTAGAACTGGCATGATGTTTCTCTGTACAAGCATATTTTATGTTGCAGTTTTCTTCCACTTAGGAATCTTCTCTTGAAAATCTAGCATTCAATCATGTTGCTGACTGGTTTTGGTTATGTATGAGACAGCTTGAACTGGCAGCATTCACTTTGCACAAATCCTAGGCCAAATCCTGATATAAAAACCCTTTTTGTGGATCACAATTGTAGAAACGCCAATGATCCATATGCACAGCTAACCGCAAGCAATCAGCTAATAAGTCCTGTAGCAAAGTCAGGAAGTTTTCTTCCAATGGGTGCACATGGGGTATGTGAACAACTTCAACTAGCCTTTAACTGGGAATTCTTTGGAAATTTTTAAATAAAATTTCTCTCTCTCTCTTGGTTCTATCAGCCATCAGCAGCAGTCCAAATTCCCTTGACTGCATGGATGTCTACTTCCTCAATGATAACTCGTCCTGTGGCGTCTGGAGGAGGAACTAGTTTTTTAACTCCTCTGCATTCAGGTAATGATGTAATGTGTATTGTAATTGTTTTTTTTTTTTTTTTGTAAGTAATTCAAATCAAGGTTTCACAAGCCTAATAGGTAAATAATTCAAATGATGTAATGTCTATTGTAATTGTTGCATAAAACTAAATGTTTAAGCTTTGAAAAACAATGAATTTCTAATATTTTCAACCTTTATTCTATCGTCTATTTAGCTGCAATGACAAAGGGTCTTGGGGATTTGGATATTATGACAAAAACAAGGATCTCAGGGGTTCCAGATAGGGTAAGTTGTTTTGATGCTGAGTGTGTAAAAAGTCTCATTCCTGGCTAACATTCAGCTATGTTGGCAGATAATGTTGCCAGGAAAAAATCCTGGTCAAAATCACTGTTCAGCAACCGATGAATTACCTAAGACTGTCGCACGGACTTTAACTCAGGGTTCAGTTCCAACAAGCATGGACTTCCATCCAGTTCAACAGACTCTCCTTCTTGGTTAGTTTGTACGACTTCTCTTGACACAATTATTATTTATAGTAATTATTTCAAAAACATTTTGTCAGTTAGTAGGTAAAGTAAGTTATGTTTTCTAACGGACTTCTTCAGTTGGAACGCATGCGGGGGATATTAGTTTGTGGGAGGTTAGTTCTGCAGAGAAGGTGGTTTCAAGAAACTTTCAGGTATGGAATATTGGAGCAAGTTCAATGTCATTAAAGGTATGTTTTCACTTTAACCAAGTAAAATTTTGGAGCCAGCTAATTGCTTTTGTTTCACTAATTGTCAAATTCTAAATTGAACTTGGTTGGATTCAGGCAGCGTTAACCAAAGATCCATGTGTCTCGGTAAAATGTTTATTGTGGAGCCCCGATGGGTCTTTATTTGGTAAGGTTTAGATTTGAAACCATATAACTGTTTAAAATGGTCCATGGTTTTGTTGTTGTTATCTAACTATATATTGCATGTCTTGTTAATGTTATTTTTATTAAACAGGAGTTGCATATTCTAAACAAATAGTTCAGTTATACACTTATCATGGTTCACATGAAATTCGGCAGCATCTGGAGGTAGGCGCTCCATCATCTCCTCCTCTCTCTGATTTATTGTACTGTCTGTTACTTTTGTTTCTGACATTATATTTGTTTTCATTCCTAGATTGATGCTCATATTGGGAGTGTAAATGATATAGCATTCAGCAACCACAATAAGCAACTCTCTGTTATTACTTGTGGTGATGACAGGACCATCAAGGTTGTTATGAGTGACTTACCGGTTAGATGTTAGTCATGGAAAAGGTGATTTCTTACATGGTTTTGTTTGTTTTTAGGTATGGGATGTGGCTACTGGCACAAAATTGTACACATTTGAAGGTCATATGGATGCTGTACATTCTGTGTGCCCTCATTCCAAGGATAATGTTCATGTAATCTTTCTGCTTGATATTTGTAGCTGATTTACTCAGTTTATTTGAAGTTTTTACTCATACTTTACACTTCAGTTTGTCTTTTCAACATCAGTGGATGGGAAGATAAAAGCTTGGCTGTATGACATGATGGGACTGAGGGTTGATTACAATGCACCAGGTCAGTCTTGTTCAACTATGGCATATAGTGCTGATGGAAAAAGGTTGGGCTTCTGGACCTGCTCTGGACTATAGTTATCTGCATCATATTCAGTTTTATGGATGAACTAATTAGTGCATAAATACATTCACACATGCAGGCTTTTCTCATGTGGGACCAATAAAGAAGGGGAGTCACACATGGTTGAATGGAATGAAAATGAAGGTACTGTGAAAAGAACATACAGAGGATTTCACAAGCGTTCTTTGGGTGTTGTACAATTTGATACTACCAAGAACAGGTTTCTGGCTGCTGGTGATGACTATTCAATCAAATTCTGGGATATGGATAACTCTAGTCTTTTGACAACCATTGACACAGAGGGAGGCTTACCAGTAAGTTTCGCAGTGGCATTAATTAGTATTTATTGTTTAGTGAATGACCACTCTTGAGTCTATATGGAAGATAGCACCTTTTTTTTTTTTTTTTTTTTTTGGTATCTTCTATTAGTTTTGATCCAATTCTTCCCCGTTTCCTAGCAAAAACAATCCTATATTTTATAGAGAAGAAAAATTATTTGAGTTGCTCATTTACCTTTTCCAATTTAAGGCAAGTCCACGTATCCGCTTCAACAAGGAGGGTACATTATTGGCTGTTTCCGCAAATGAGAACAGAATTAAAATCTTAGCAACAGTGGATGGTATCATGTTATTGTGCAGTAATGAAAGCCATTCTCTGATTGCCTCAAGAATAGCACCCGAGACTGTTACAAAGGTAACTTGTAATATTTGCTTCTTTTTGATCATTTCAGTTACATCTTCTTTATATGCTTTGAATGATTCTGTAATGCATACATATTCAATTTTTTTTTTTCAAGTCCAATGTGATTTTGCATTATGTGAATTGTCTTTGTTTCAGTTTGGGTGTTCTCAATTTAATCTCTTTCTTTCAAAATGTATTTCTTCAGCTCATTATTGCTCTTGGTGTTAAAACTTCCATTTTTTGCTCACCAACTACTAATACATTTGGTGCCTTTAATAGAATGGTGATTCTAGAAACCAGGAGGATGTTAAACCTAGATTAACTGAAGAAGTTAACCCAGTGAAGAATTGGAAGCTCACAGAGATTAGCAAACCTTCTCAGTTGCGCACATTGAGGCTCTCAGCTCATGTTAAAACGGATAAGGTATGCTTTCTGATGGGTATGGTTAGAGATTTTTATTTCAGTTTGGATTCTGATGGACGTTACAAGATTTCTGCCTAGAGGAGTTATATCTGTAAGGCTGTGATACACCTGCATTTCAGGATTTTGCAGTTAATCGTGCTATACATTATAAAGTTTGAAACACATAACCAAAACAATCTGAATGTTACATCTTCTCTAAACAAATTAAAATTTGATGGTGCTGTTCCAATTAATATAGGAGTCTGCAGCAGCTGATGTCTGAATATAATTTATGATTTATCTTTTGAACAAACCAGTAGCATAATATTGTTGTTTCCTGTTCAAAGTATTCAGTAACTTGTTGGAAACTTGAGAATATAAATGCGGCACTCTAAGAAACCTGTCAGCACAAAAACATGAAAGCAGAAAACCAACCGAGTTTCTTGATAGTAGCTGTAGTCAGTAGACAACGTAATAGAAGCCAGAGTAGCAAGCACAATCAAGATTGAAGTCTTAGTTATAAATTGTATAAGAAATTGGAAATTTTTATAAATGATTAGAAAGATTGTTTTGCCGGTATATCTGCTGCATAATTTATGGTGTCTTCCACACATTTCATTTATTTGCTCATGGTTCTCTGTGTATCAACTAGTTTGGTTCAAATACCTTTGCCAGAAAAAGTACCCAGTGCTTATTGCTGAAACTGAAAGGGTATAGGTTTCTCAATAGCTTATGTAAATATTGCAGATCTCAAGGTTAATCTACACTAATTCGGGTAATGGCATTTTGGCATTAGCATTAAATGCCATTCACCTATATTGGAAGTGGCCCCGAAGTGAGGTTAATTTGAGTGGGAAGGTATAAGTTTCCTCCCTCAGCTTTAATCTATTTCTTTCATGAAGCTCATAGAGATTATTAAAATCTTCTCATTTCACCCCAAATTTGTTCCCGTGTGAAAATTTGAATTGATGATTACTAGTACCAAGTTTCATGATGCAGGCAACTAGCAAGGTTGCCCCTCAACTAGTGCAACCAGCATCAGGCATATTAATGACCAATGATTTAGCTGGTGCTAAGCCTGAAGATGTTGTGCCCTGCTTTGCTTTGTCGAAGAATGATTCCTATGTCATGTCAACATCTGGAGGGAAAATTTCCTTGTTCAACATGATGACATTTAAGGTAGGCTTTGGAACAGAACTAAAAGTTCTTAACCATGGGTTTGTTTGCACCCAGTTTTGTCACACATCTGCTTCATTTTGACTAACTTATTGATATCTCTGGGCACTTACAGACTATGACAACCTTCATGGAGCCACCACCTGCATCAACATATCTTGCTTTCCACCCTCAAGATAACAATATAATTGCTGTTGGCATGGATGATTCCACCATACACATATATAATATTCGTACGGATGAGGTACAGTATACTTTAGAGCAATGATTGTGGTGATTCTACTTAGACATAATCAAGCAAATCAGCTGTTTTCTTTCTTATTGTAGGCCAAAAACAAACTTAAAGGTCACTCTAAAAGAGTCACTGGCCTTGCTTTTTCCCATGTGCTGAACATACTTGTTTCTTCAGGAGCCGATGCTCAGGTTAGTGTCCTAACTTCCAACTTCTAT
Organism: Mangifera indica; assembly: GCF_011075055.1. NCBI lineage: Eukaryota > Viridiplantae > Streptophyta > Magnoliopsida > Sapindales > Anacardiaceae > Mangifera > Mangifera indica. The sequence goes on from NC_058149.1 coordinate 15,133,964, forward strand.
AGCATATGCATATTATAAACATGCAATTCTATGCAATGTTTATATATGTTGCCTCTCAGTTCAATTCTACTGCATGTTATCGCCATTTTCTATTGATTGAAGTGCAAGATAAACACAAGCAACAGAATCTTACATATTCCATTTTTGAGCAATCATGGTTTTTAATGGATATTTCTTGCACATAATCCATAAATTTCTTCCTTCTTTTCCTAGATCATCATATGGAGCTGTGATGGGTGGGAGAGGCAGAAAAGTGCTTTCTCGCATATTCCATCTGGAAGGACTCCAGCAGCAGCATCGGATACACAAGTTCAGTTTCATCATGATCAGATTCACTTCCTCGCCGTAAATGAAACTCAGCTAGCCATATATGATTCAATGAAACTGGAGTGTGAAAAGCAGGTATTTTCATTTAGCTTGTCTTCTTTTAATCAATAAATAAATTTGGTCCTGAACAACCAATTGCAGCAGAATAAAGAGGGTCTTTTTGGTCTTCCACTAACCGGATGGACTGCTGAACTGCAAAAATCCCCAGCTTTTGACTTGAGAAAACCTCTATATACATACTAGATTTTAATGCACTGTGACAAGTGATGTATTGATGATGGCCAATACGGTTTTTTATGAAATTCAGTGGGTCGTAGGAGAAAGCTCAGCTCCAATCTCCCATGCAGCATTCTCATGTGATAGCCAGTTGGTGTACAGCAGTTTTGTGGATGGCAGTGTGCGGATATTTAATGCATCAAATCTCCAACTAAGATGTCGAGTTGATTCTTCAGCTTATCTTCCATCTGATGTCAGGTCATGTCCTCCATTTTTCTATACATGCCTCTTGTTTCACTTTAACGATCTAGCATTCTATTGCATCTTTACGAAAAGATTCCTTTTCTAAGCTTGTTGAACTTAAGACTAGAGTTGCAAATGAGGTGGGCTGACTCTATTTTTGTCAAGCCAAGCTCAAACTCATTGTTGCTCGGCTTCGAGTATGCAAAATCTTTCTCTTCACTTGTACCTCTAAAATAGTAAAATTTTACTTTTTCATTTGAGTAATTAATAATTATATAAGTTATGAGATGTCACTGTAATTTTCTGAGTCGAGCTCAAATAAGCTGTCTTTTTCACGAGCTCAAGCTTCCAAGTTTCGAGCTCATCGAGCTTGAACCCAAACTGTAGCCCTAGTTAAGAGTATGCATTTGAACTTTTATTAAACTTGGGTACAAAATCATTGTTTTCTTCCATCGTTTCCATGTATAGGGTGATACTAACTCTTGTTTATTACCAATTCATTCATAGCAGTTCGGCGGCAATATACCCACGTGTGATTGCAGCACATCCACAAGAACCCAACCAATTTGCCATCGGACTGACTGATAGCAGCGTTCATGTCTTGGAGCCACTTGAATCTGAGAATAAATGGGGTCTTCCTTATCCAACTCATGAGAATGGCTCGGCAAGCAACGGTCGCCCTTTATCTGCCGTCGTAGTAGCTTCAGATCAGCACCAAGGCTGAAGACCATGTACTGAACAATCCAATGTGTGTATAAGCATGCACGCATGCATGTCAGTTTCAGTAGTTGACTTAATGTAATTATGCAATTAAACATGAAGCTTTAGACTGTACATCTTTTCCTACTTAAACAAATGTTATACCAGATCCATGATAGCTTGAGTCGCACCAAAACAGAGACGTAGAAACATGAAATCATAAAAAACGAAAACGCCGAAAGATATTTTTTTAGAAATATAGGAAACGAAAAGATGGAAAATCCTGTAAATGCAATAATCAAAGCCTGCAACGTGGGAGTTAGTGGCGGAGTCGCGGGCTTGGATTATTGATTCCAAACATTCCCAGTCTGAGATTCAGCACACTTTAAGGGTTTAATCCCAGGAGCCGGAATATAGCAATCCTTGTTCTTTGTTCAGGCTCAAACACAAACACGAAACTGCATCGAAGTGTTGAATTAATTTCTAAGAACGATCGAACTTTGACGTAGTTCCTCGGGTTAAGTAAGCATTTGACAAAGACAAAGTCAGAAAAGTTGGTAATGTTTGAAATCTCGGGTTGAATGGACGCTTGGGCTATTGTTTGAAATCTTCCTCGCCGTCATAAAAATCTTATTGACTTGAATGTTGGCGTGGAGAAGCATAACAATTCCTGACTCGGGTTCAATCGGATCTAAGCATTTTAAACGCGTTTCAAATTTTTCGTATCAATTTCAGTTTTCGGAGACATTTCGGAAATTTGTTTTTCCGTGTGGCACTGTATATAAAAATATAATTTTTAGACGAAGAAACAAAAATAAATTTTAATTAGGAAAAAAAATTATCCCTCACACAAGTTTTAGTTGAAATTTAAAATTACATCCGCGATAGGTGAAAAATTCAAACCCCCACTATGATCCAACTTCTATTAAAAGAAATGATAAAATGATCATTTTACTGTTTATATAAAAAAAAATATAAAATTTATTATTTTTCTCTTATAGTTTTTAGAAATTAACATTTTACTTTTACTTAAAGTTTCAAATTTTAAAAATTAACATTTTTATCCTTAAATCTAAGGTTTTCATATTTTTTAAACTTAGTCGTTCCTTATGACTTTCAAAAATAGCAGTTTCACCCTCACTCTTCAATTTCATTTGCTAATGTCATTTCTGGCATCGTCTCCAACCTTCTTTTTTTCTTGATGTCATGACAAGTGATCTGATGAAGAGATGAAAGATCTTTTTGTTGTACCATCATGCGAGAAAGAGATTTTCGTCTTTTCATCTCTTCTCTAGGTGTTGATGAAGATGAAGATGACAATGATGATGGGGAAGAAGAGGAAGAAGAAGACAAGGATGAGGAAGACGAGGAAGGGATTCCTCAGCCACCAGTAGGGCTGGATTCGAGCCGAGCCAGCTTGAGCTGGCTCGGTAATTTTTTTTAAAAATTTTTTATACAAAACGACGTCGTTTTGATTCATATATATATACAAAATGGTACCGTTTTGATATGAAAAACGAGCAAAAAACGAGCCAAACTCGAGCCGAGCCGAATTCTGCTCGAGTCGAGCTCGAACAGAACTCGAGCCGGCCATAAAAAAATCGAGCCGAGCTCGGCTCGGCTCGAATCCAGCCCTAGCCACCAGTTAAGAAGAGAAAATGAGGCCAGAATGCTTCATTCTCTTCTTGTGTTTTATAATTTGCCTTGTGATAAGGGTTTGAGGTAGGCTCTTTGGATGGGTGGGATTCAAGGTGGCTCTCTGCATTAGATTAGACTTGATTCTTGTAGTTTTGTGGATTAAACTTTGTTTTCTTATATTTCTAAATTCTAATATTACATCTCTCTTATCATAATATATTTGCCACCTCTATTCTGGTCCTTCAATGCCTTTGCTTTTTCTCATATCATTTTGTCCACTCAGAAATGTTATCTTGCCTTCCAAGAGTTATTTTGCTACAAGCTGAACTAAGGGTTAAAAACTTGGATGATTCTTTGATAACATTGGCATATGGGGTATTTTTCAATTGCTTTGCGTTGTTGCATCTGAGCTTTTTCAAATGCTTTTTATCATTGCATTTCAGAATGAATAACACTACAATATGTACAAACAGTTGAATACTAACTAAAAAGACACCTTAAATGGTGAATCAGTATTATTATTATTATCAATTGACATGACTAAGAGCATTCAACAGAGCCCGAAACTGGTTCCCATTCAAAAGTAGTGTCCCATACATAATAGAAGGTGAATGAAGATGAGCGTAAAATAGGCCTACCACCGTTAATAAGGCATGTGTCGCCAGATTTTAACACCAGTGCTGGGTCAACTGCTGGTGCAGATTGAAACCCAGCACAGGTCATTGTCAGATTCCGCATGCTACATTTGTTGCAGTTATTATAAATAACCACTCTCCATTCTGGCTTATCTAGCACTGCCCGGGAACTGTTATACTGGCTTACTGTGATATCCGGTACACGTATACCACATTCTTGACAGTAGCTTGCATTGAAATTGAATTCCATGTTAATTCTTTTTTTAATTCAAAATCATTTGTTATATATTATTATATAGTACTGTAGGAGGATATTTTACTTGTGCTGATGAAACTCAGAAGGAGAATCACCACCAGAGAGTAGAAAATTGTTGCCATTGCAGACACCTTTTCAGTTGATTTGAGTATGCTGGTGGTTGATTTGTAGACAGTCAATGACGAAGTGTTGAAAGCCAATGGTTTGGTTTGCAGATTGCAGATTATAATAGATTTCTTGCCAAACTTTGGTCTGGTGTATCAAATTCTCTTGATTCACTTTCATTGTATACATTAATTAATTTAGTTTACTTTTATAACATTATTTTGTTGCCTTGTAAATATGGTTTGGAAACTTCAACTAAATCTCTTGATTCAACTGGTGCTTTGATTTTGACCGATTTGTGTCAAGTTTCATTCACAACATGCACCATAACTGAGTGTACAAACCAACCCTTTAACCAGACACCACTTTCTTGGCCCAACACAAAAACTTAGGGTCATGTTGAATCTGCAGGCTGAGCAAGTCATGTCTCGGACCGTGAGTAAAGACTCATTGGCTAGCACAATACTGTTAGATTATTTTTTAAAAAATTTTAATTATTTTTTTTTTTAAGGATAAGTTGACCATCTATTACTGTCCATTATAAAGTAAAAATATGATAAAAATTATTTTAGTTCAATTTAAATAAAATAAAAAACTTAATTTTTAAATCGACCTATATAAAATTTGTTGATTGAATTGTTAAAAACCTATAGAAACACAAATCAAAGATTTTAATCATTCCCTAAACCTTAAGATTTTGTCAAGTTGGCCCGATATAAAAGTTTATCAAATGACAAGTCTTGATATAATTTAACACGTTTCAAAGCTATTATTAAAGAAATAAAAGAAAAAATTAATTTGTTATCATATTATAAACAATAATGTGATTAATGGTACTTATTAGTGTTTTATTCCATTCCATCCTGCAAGGAGTAATTTGAACTCCAAACATGAATGATAATAACTTCATATCAATTTAAAAGACAAATCCTGTTCAAGGACAGGAGGCATATAAAGAAACAGGCTTAAATGGGAATTCATGATCCCAAACATAGCTGAACTTAAATGTACGGGAGGCACCAAGAGGATAACCATTGTGAACAAGACACCTGTCCCCAGACTTGGCCAGAACAAAAGGGGAAATCTCTCGTACACTCCGAAACCCAGAGCATGATAATACCAGGTTCACCACTACACATCGGCAGGGATTTGAGACTGTCACCGCCCATTCTGGCTTATTCTGCACTAGCACTCCTGTTTTAACCTGGCTCACTGTGATATTCACTGGAAAGCATTGGCAGTTGCCTGCAATAATTTGCATAAATGCATGCGGAAGAATGAGAAAATTTGAACGTACGTTAATGGATTGCAATTAAGATCACATCACTTGTAAGGTGATATATTTACCTTTGGCGATGAAGGTTGCAAAGAGAATTGCAGCAATGAAGAACTTAAAGATGGCTTCCATTGAAATCTATTTGAGTGGCTTGTTTGTGTTCAGTGGCATTCTTTTTATAATAGCAGACTCTTGAGAAAATGTAATCTAAATCTTTCTATAGTAAAAACACAAAAGACTTTAAATGAGATTATGAAGTTACTTTATTTAGACACACACACATGCTTGCAACATTCAACTATGGTATGTAATTAATTTTTGTACTAATCAAGGAGATGATATATTATTAATACATGTAACAAAATACCATATATATATATATATATATATATATTCAATAATTAAGGGGTGGATTTGTGTTGAATCGGCTTGGATTTGAATTCACATCTGGCTCGAACAAGACAAATCCTAACTCTTTTGAATTTAAGGATTCTTCAACAATTTATCTATCTAACAATATAGTGTATCTCTCCGACATCATTATTTATCTCTCCGATATTATTTTTTATATAACAAACGTTATTATTCACCAACTCAAGTTAAATGGATTCGAGTTGGTGTTTATTCAGGTTTGACTCAATTCGAATCTACAACTAATGATATTATGTATAAGTGGAATATACAAATGTAAGACAACAGTAATGTTTTGTAGGAAGAATGCTTGAATTGAACCTCAGTTAAACTAATAAATCTCAGGCACTGTATCTCAACTGCTATATTAGCCCATGGAAAAAATCAATGTAATCTAGAGATCAATATTCCACAAGCTCTGAAATATATAAATATGAAAGTGAATAAAAGGTAAAAAGTCTTTGAAATCTGGTCATTTTCTTGTTATAAAGCTAAATATTATCTCTTTAGATCATTCATTTTTTGAGAAGTCTTTATCTGGTTTGTTTTCCTACTCCTATTAAGAATTTGACATATATCCTCGCACTTCATGTGTTAATCTCTCCAAGCAGCCCAAAGTTTTTAATACGTGTTTTCCATTTTCTTCCAATTAGGGTTGGATCATAGTAGAATTGGCTTGAAACAAGTCAAATTTAAGTTAGATAATCCTAACTCTAGTTTAAGTTAAGTTATTAGAAAGTTGTTAATAAATTAATTTTCTTTATGATTTTTCTTTTTATCTTATATTTTTAATGATTCTTCTTCGATACATTTCGATAATTTTATAGGTATCTTATATAGATTTTATAAATACAAATTGAGTTTGAGTAGACCCTTGTTTAAATATAATTCGAATTTGCTGTACTTTCAAATAATTCTTCACATTCAAACTATGGATGCTAACTAATATAAGTGAACTATGGATTTCTTTCACGGACAATCTTCCATCAACATTGGCCTGCGTCAGCATGTTGACTTCAAAGTTTTTCGACTGTCAATATTATATATCGACTATTGTGCTTGTGGTGCTGGCTGCTGCTTCGTCTTCTCCTCTTAATCAATATCCATATGATCAGATAATAGCCAAATGGCTGGCTCAGTACTCACCTACATTAGTAGATGAAGATATATATATGTATATATATCTCATCTAGTGCAGGGAAGACCTAGTGACAATGAACCAGAAGAAGACTTACATGATTATTTTATCAACAAATGGATCGCGAATAATAAGTTTTTGAAGAGGCTTCCTCTCGGCCTACCAATATCTTTCATTAAGAGAAACTGAATTAAAATTGAAACTCGTATTATCATCATGCCTAAAGCATGAAAGACACTTGTATTGATCACTCTTATAAAAAACCTAAGTTAGATTGATCTGAAGGTGGATCAGATAAATAATATCAAAGGGTTGTTCAATTATTGAATTAGATTAATCTGACCGTTATGATGATATTAGTATGATGCCATGTTGATATTATTATGACTAAAATCTGTTTTTTCAAATTTATTTATTTGATAAAATCATTCATAACATGAATAATGTGACTCAAACCATGCTGCATCATGTATCGCCACTAACCACTTTCTTGCTTCGTATATTAATATTTTCAAAAGACGAAAATCAAACCGACGTTTCAAGACTATGATCGAATACAAATATATTAAATTAGAAACATATATTATTGACCATTTTGTAATAAATAATAAATATATTTGATATATATAATTTTAATTATATCATATTAATATTACAGATCTATCCATTGAAACTATTCTAAAAATATTGGTGCTGACTTGAGGTGAATTTACAATTGATTCGTTAAGACTACCATCTTTCTATACATTATTATTTAGCAATTTGATAGACGATTTCCTTTAAAAAATGACAACATACAATTAGAGTATACTGAAATCTGTGTGCAGCGTTGAAAACATTTCTTTAATATATCTCCTCAACCTGAAATCTAAAATGAGCGCAAGCCTCAACTGGGGACGTTTCGACTCATCTCAACACCTTCAAATGGAGCATACATATTTAACAATATTCCTGAAATGCATGGTACTTGAAATAGAAAGAGACATTCATTGGCTGCAAATGACATTTTTATGAAATGGGTTCTTTTTTGAAACTTCTGCTTGTGCGCTTCTGGTTGTTTTGGGTGAGTCATTCCTCAATCTCAGTGTCAGTAGAGGGAGTAGGAGCTGAAAATGTTGCTGTTGATGGCACTGTTTTCATCAATGCAACAGTTTCAATTGCAACCACAGATGACAATTTCATTTGTGCTACTTTAGATTGGTGGCCTCCTGATAAATGTGACTATGGAACCTGTAGCTGGGGCAGGGCTTCTCTACTTAACTTGGTAAGCTGTTCTTCCTGGGAATTTATATTAAAATTTCATCTGATTTTCAGCCAGAATCAACAGTTAATTTGTCTTCTTTAGGATCTTGCCAACCCATTATTGTTGAATGCCATCAAAGGTATGCAGAATTCGATGACGAAAATTGTTTTGACTTTCTTGTATGATTATCTTGGAACTCAGCTTTGTTTTGATTGCAGCTTTTTCTCCATTGAAAATTAGACTGGGTGGAACCTTGGAGGATGTAGTTATATATGAAAGCAAAGATAATCACCAACCCTGTACACCATTTGTTAAGAATGCTTCAGAAATGTTTGGTTTCTCAAAAGGTTGCTTGCCCTTGTCTCGATGGGATGAACTCAACGTGTTCTTCAGAAAAGCTGGGTAAATTTTTCCTCAAATTCTCACCATTTTGATCATACTTTTTCATTGTTAAGTGAAATTCATTCTGAAATGAATACAGGGCAGCTGTTATTTTTGGATTAAATGCGCTAAGTGGTAGGATAATAAGCTCCGATGGTTCAGCAGTGGGAGCCTGGAACTCCAGCAATGCTGAATCTCTTATGAGATACACTGTCAACAAGGGCTATACTATTTATGGTTGGGAGCTAGGTAAGAACAAACTTGTAAATAACTTTTGTTGCAAGAAAACTGGAATCTGAGATGTCATTGATAAACAGGAAATGAATTGAGTGGCAATGGAGTTGGGGCTAGAGTTGGACCTGATCAATATGCAGCTGACACAGGCACTCTCCAGAACATTGTGCAAGACATATACAAAGGCTTTGAAGTTAAGCCAGTAGTCTTAGCACCAGGAGGGTTCTTTGATTCCAACTGGTTCACAGAATTTATAGCAAAATCAACAAATTCCCTTCAAGTGGTCACCCAGCACATTTACAATCTTGGACCAGGTATAATTTGTTTGTTTGCTTGTTTGTATTCTGCAATAGCTTCCATCAAACACAGCCTTTCGCATGTGATAGGTGTGGATAATCACCTAATTGACAAGATCCTGAATCCATCCTACCTCAACACCAGCGCTCAACCCTTTGTTGGTCTTCAGGGAATTCTGAAAAGCTCTGCAACTTCAGCAGTTGCGTGGGTTGGGGAAGCCGGAGGAGCTTATAACAGTGGCCGCAATCTTGTCACAAACACATTTGTGTTCAGTTTCTGGTGAGTCAGTCCTGAGTTTTCGATGTTAAGTTTGTCAGTTTTCTTCACTGAATTACAGAATTTGAAGTGAGTTCCTCCTTTCTTTTTCCAAATAACCAAACAGGTACTTAGACCAACTGGGAATGGCTTCAACTTATAGCACTAAAACATATTGCAGACAGACACTGATTGGAGGAAATTATGGCTTACTCAACACTACAACTTTTGCCCCAAATCCTGATTACTACAGGTAAACTTGGTCCATTTATATTAAGACGAACAACTTGCAAATTCTATGACCGGAATTCATTGCTAAAAGTACAGTTGAATTCTGCAGTGCTCTTCTCTGGCATAGGTTAATGGGAAGTAAAGTTCTGTCTACAAGTTTCTCCGGGACAGGGAAAATACGAGCCTATGCCCACTGTTCAAAGAAATCTGTATGTTAAATCCTAAAATTAAACTCCAAAACAGGTATCAGATTCAACCATTAAAGTTAAATTTTCATCTTACAGGAAGGAATTACATTGCTCTTGATCAACCTGGATGGGAACACAACAGTTCAAATTCAAGTTTCAACTGAAAATGCTGCTGGCAATGAAGTTCTGAATGTACGACAGACTCAAAGAACAAAATACGCTAGGATGTCTAGAGATTCTAAAACTATGCATGATAATAGCACAAGGGAAGAATACCATTTAACACCTAAAGACGGAAATTTACAGAGCCAGACAATGCTTCTGAACGGGAAAATACTGGAGGTAAATTCATCTGGGAAGATTCCTCCCTTGGAGCCACTGATCGTTAATAGAACAGATCCTATAAGTGTTGCTCCTTCCTCTATTGTATTTGTTGATTTTCCTGGTACAAAATTTCCGGCCTGTATGTAGAGTTGGCTGAAGAAGAACTAAATTATTAGACCTTCAAAGTTTATATCTGTATCAAATTACCACTAGAAGGATTACATTCTGTCAGTGCCAATTGTACGTTAACTTGTACAAAAAAGAAGCTCAGACTCTGCTTGGAGAACATGACTGAAAAACCTAAAAACTCACTGAAAATCTTTTTCCAATTAACTCCATAGCCAGTTAAGAATGTATAATTACACTGTCACCGATATTCTGCTTCACTAAAAGTTTTTATCATAGCCTTGTCTCTGTTTGCAAATAACCTTGAAGTATAGCCCTCTTGATTGCAAATTAACCTACTCTCAGCAATTGCAAAACTCACTTCCTAAATTTGCTCAGGAGAAAAAAATGCATTCACCAAATCTTTGAGAATGGAGAATAGTGAAAAAGACGACATCTTAACTAATTCCAGAACCCATTCAAGTTGTAGCTACTTGCTCTTGGAGTGCAAGTGGAAGAGCTGGTCGCCAAGCCGTGCCCTCAGGACTGTCCATAAGAGCAACTCCCACAGTTGCTAGATCTTTCCTAATCGCATCGGATTTTTCATAATCTTTGTTCTTTCTTGCCTCATTTCTTTCTTTGATTTTTAGTAAAACTTGATCTTCAGTTAATTTGGCACGCTTCAGTGCCTTATCCCTGAGTTGTTGCAACACCTGAAGCACAAATGCACAGCATTGATCTTCAGTTAATTTTGTGCACTTCAATGCCTTAAATTGACTTGGAAAATAGCATCAACACATGAAAATAGGCAGATAAAAATAATTTGATTAACAGACGAAGAGAAAAAGATATCAAATTACCTCAGAGTAACTTGTGGGCATCAATCCTAGAACAGTAAGAACGTTCCTGATTGTCTTTTCAAGAGCAGTAAGTGATTCTAGTCGCTTTGCTTGCTTCTTTCCCTGCATTTATTCAATTATAGATAGCAAAGAGTTCAGAATTTGCAATATGCAAAAAACTGATTCCAAAAGAAAGCAACTTGGTTGGTTCTGAGAGAATCAGTTCCACCAGTTGTATCAGGCCAATTGCATCTCTTAAGTTTGATTTTATAAAGACATCGAAAGATTGCTCTTAGGATGCTTAGCTAACTTTTAATGTTAAATCGGACACATATATAACATCAAACAACATACTCGTCATGCAGTTCCTACAAGCCATTAGCAAAAATCTATATAAATATCACAACTTAGGTTACATTTCTTAATCATAAATTATGCATCCGAAACTCAGTACCTTACGTGTGTGTAGCAGATCATTGATGGTTTTTAATGGGTCAGACAATGCAGCCAAAACAACAGGAGTGTGAAGATCATCTGACATTGAGGCCACAAAATCATTGTGGAATTTATCAATGCTATTGACGGTGTCAGGCAGAACTGAATCCTTTCCAATTGCTACATCATGCTGGCTCAGAACACATTCACAGTCATATAGTGTCTGCAATAATTAAATCACGATATTAAACATTTCTTCCACATAAAACAATTGGAGAGCAGATAGTATTTTGAAATTTACTTTTAAATTTAGAGGTGAAATATTTCCCATTTCATCAGTATAAAATGTTAAATTATCAGTACTAATTAAAATCATTTTTGAAATGCTCCCATGAATCAATCAAATTCAAAAGTAACATTATATTCAAAACATATTATCATCATTTAAGGAACCAAAGCCAATAGATTTCTCAGACAAAGACCCTTGGCAGACTAATCTGGGCAGCAAATAACAGGAAGCCAGAGGATACAGATATCTTCACGCTTCAGAACATTAGGATGGTTCACGTAGGAGGGAAAGATTACATGTTGTGGTACCTGATAAATGTAGAAAATACGCTCAGAAGCACTTTCAAGTTGTAGAATAGAGTAGTTGATTGGAGATCGATAGTGGGTTCCAATTAAGAAAAGTCTCAAAGCAAGAGGATGGTAAAGTTCTATAACCTGCAAGGATATCAAATGTAATAAAAATGAGATACACATTAAAATTAAGATGGCCATGATTTGAAACTTATTATACAAAGTAAGAGCGCAATGTCTATTGCCAATAAAAGAAGGGTAAGAACCACCATTATGTACCAGGTGGAATCTTTACCTCTCTAATTGTGAAGAAGTTTCCAAGGGACTTGGACATTTTTTCTGAGTCAACAGTGACAAAGCCATTGTGTATCCAATAACTTATATTACTATGATTACATGCAGCACAACTCTGAGCAATTTCATTTTCATGGTGGGGGAACACGAGGTCCATCCCTCCACCATGTATGTCAAATGAATAACCTAGATAAGCAGCACTCATGGCACTGCACTCAATATGCCATCCAGGTCTGCCAGGTCCCCATGGACTCTCCCAAAAGGGTTCCCCCTCCTTAGCAGACTGCAAATTATCAAGAAGAAAAAGGGAAAAAAGAATTATAGTAAACATATAAAATTTTCTATGAAAATATGACAAAACTAAGGTTCACTGATTTGAAACTTGATGCCGCTGCTTACAACGAAATGTTGACTTAATTACACAAATCAATGATCTCATCATGTAACAATGAATGGATGAAAGGTAGATGAACTTAAATACATAATGATAAAAGGTTATACAAAAACCCATTTGTATAACATGAACAAAGGCCTGACTGAATTGTCAAAGGTCAGGCAGGTGGTATACACATTTTTGGCCAGGCTGCTATTCTCATATTTTATCACTAACCACAAGCTTTTTCAATGTTCATTACAGAGGCCTACCTTCCATAAAGCAAAATCTGCAGGATTTTTCTTTCTTGAGTCTACAGCAATCCGCTCACCAGCTCGATTATCTTCTAATTTTCTCCCAGATAACTGTCCATATTCAGGGAATTTGTCTACTGAGAAATAAACATCCCCATCAACACTATAGGCAAACCCATTATCAATAATCTGCCAAGATGGTATGCCATCAAATTATTATTCAGATAAATAAAAACTGCTAGTAGAAGGCATAATGCCCACAACAAAGTGAAGTTATATTACATAAAGTAATATACAAAAATAACATATTAGAAATGAAAGGTTTAAGGATGCCTCAAAGACTGAACTAGTTAACCATCGACTCTCCACAATGCAGGAATAACACATTTCAATCAACTTAATCAAGCAGCACTCAATCATGAGCTAAAGAATCACCTGCTTGATCATGTGAATGATTTGGGGCATATGATCGGAAACACGTGGTTCAACAGAAGGGTGCAAGCAATGAAGACATTCCATATCTTGATGGAACTCTTCACAGTAACGTCTACTCAAACTGATTGGATCCTCCCCCAATTCATTTGCTCGAGCAATTATCTAAAGAATTTGAAAATGCAGACCTGTCATACCAATGACACAAGGAGGGAGAATCTAAACTCTTGGAACCCAAATAAAAAAAGCTTAAATTTTGTAATGAAGAAAGCAACTAACCTTGTCATCAACATCAGTGAAATTTCGAACATAACAAACTTGATACCCCAAATGCTTAAGATATCTGCCTAATTCCCAAACACAACCCATCAAACGTTATCCAATCAATATTTATTATTATTATTTATATGAATATATTGAAAGAGTGAGATTGAGGGAGAGACCTGTACAGAACATCGAAGGTGACATAAACGCGCGCGTGCCCAATATGGCTGAGATCATATGCTGTGATGCCACAGACGTACATGCCAACTTTGCCCTCAACTTTGGGTTTAAACAAGTCCTTTTGTCTAGTCATGGTGTTGTAAAGCAAGAGCTGAGATGATGCAGCGGCGGGCTTATCAGCGTTGGTTTTGGCGAAATTTTTAGCATCAATGACCGGCTGGGATGAGCAGAAACAACGAAACAAGCGTGGCTTGCTGGATTTAAAGGGTCTGAGTTGAAATTGTTGAAATGAGTTTGCGCATGGAAGAAGAGAGAATCGAACCGAGGTTAGGGGTTTACAGCACTTTAGGTTGAGGAGGAGACTACCCATTCTCAAGTTTTCCGCCTTCTGTGCTCCCGTGTAAATCTTTCAGCTACGCACAGGGTTTTGTTTGTTATCTACAACGAGCGAACAGAGTTGTGTGTTCAATGTGGGCCAACTTAGGTGATTGATTGTTTATTATTTATAAGTAACGTCTAATTATATAATATGTGTAACATTAAAAACTGATTATACATAGATGACTCCCTTTTTATTCTTAATTTTACTTTATAAAGCTTATTTCCTACCATTTGTAAATTTTATTATTTATTTTAAAAAATATTGTCATACTCGTATCTTACCCAAACCTTTTGATTAACCAACAAATGAAATCATCAATACATATTAATTCAATAGAAATAAATTAAATAAATAAAAATTTCATTTGAAAAAAATAGTAATTTGATGATAGAGTGCTAGTTTCGCACTCTTAAGTAATAATAACAAAACTTCACAAAGCAATTTTATCTGTCTATCTTCTGATTAAATACATCATCTGAATTACATTTAATCAAATTTAGTCAGATGACATACAAGTCTATATTGCATTCCTAACAGTTGACAAATTTGCAATATAATTGGTAATGTCTAGTCTCATGCATCTTACCAAACCGGACTGATCATCAGGTCTCTGGCAATCACATTTATAACCCATGATTGTGATTTTTTTTTTTTTTTATATAGTTTCCTATAAAAGTTGTGAGACTTTATTTATTAATATATATTTTTTTCAAATTTATTATGTAAAATCAATAACATGTGTAGAATGAAAGCAGTGTGAATAAATCAAATTTACAACTATAGTTAATTGGTCAACCAACAAAACAAAAACTATACAACTCCATAGGAAATTTCAGTACGGCTTCCATATTGATAACAGATAAATATTCTGTTACCTGTACTTCAGCAGTAAGAAATCACAAAATGTTTGTAGTTAGATTGACCTGTGTATTTCTCCCCATCCTTACATCGAAAAAGAATGATCAAATGCCCTCGCAAATTCCACACCCCAATATGTAACCAGGATGCAATAAGATCACAAAGTCACTTTGAACTGCCCCTTCCATCAAGCCAAGGCACACAACTTGTCTGAAAATTTGAGAATAAAAAACCAGTTCTTATCAGAAGTTGCATGAATAGGTTAGTAACAAGTAGAAACTATGTAAGCAGGAAAATTTATAATAAAAATTCAAACCTCTTTCAGAATATTCTCAATCAATAGTTCATACAAGGGGTCCAAACTAGCCGAGATCGAGCCAAGCAATTCATGGAGTTAACTTAGGACTTGAGCTCAAGATCAAACTTGACAAGTTCAAGCATTGTTGGCTTGAGAACGAGCCCGAGCACAATAGTAAAAGTGAGGACTCGAACTCGGCTCAATAAATTATGTTAAATCTCATAACTTATATAAATCATCCTCATATTCAAAGTTAGAACAAAGAATAAATTTTTTGAGAGAGTAAGCATAAGATTTTAAAATTTTAGAGATTTATTAATAGTATATTCGAGTCAAGAACTCGTGAACTCATCGAGCTAAGCAACAATGAGCTCGAGCCCAACTTTTTTGCAACCCTAGTTCATACTTAGAGAGGGTCAACCCCAATCAAAGTAAAATAAAAGCAAAAAAACTAATTTATGTACTAATGATAATGTGTTATCATATGATTGGATAATTCTAAATAAGAGATAAAATAGCATCCAATCACATGATAACACGTTAGTATTCATTCATAGTACATATAGTTTTACTCAAATACAATATGGCTACGATGAATGGATTATTCCAATAGTTTTCATGTGTCAAACTATTTATCTATCTTCTTGTTAGAAGTCTACCTTTCAATCATTGATTAACAAGTGAAAAATACAAATCAAATGTTGACTGGTACGGAAGTTCACCTTGATTAATGCTACTGCAGCAAAGACGATTATCATCTTTATAGGTTGCTTGAACACCCATCATCCAGGAACCTATTGATGTATCATCATGTGCATATGTCTTCAGAGATGCACTGGCATGGAGCAAAGAACGGAGCTAATGTTCAGTTGACTTATATTGGACAATATTTCAAGGATATTATAAATCAGTACAAGTGCATTCATAGAGGCAAAACATAATGAAAATTAACAAATTAACCACATCTTCATTTTCGAATAGATCCCTGCTTCTCAACTAAATATTTGACAGCTCACCTGTTTATGTGGATATATTGAGCTAAATTTTTGGAGAGCACAATAACTGCACCAGATGCATGTCGGAAATACCTGAACAGAGACAAAGTGATAAAACTTGGTTTTCAAATTTCAGATACTACAGAAGTACTCAGGACTATGAATAGTATGAGGAAATTTTCCACAATTGAGAAATATTCACTTACACTCACTATACCATCAATAGAATAAAACCAAAATTATAAAAAATTAAAAGGTACTATGAGATTATAGAAGTACATATAACCAATATAAAATAAGTTATTACCAATGAATAACTTATGATGGTCAATGATATATACAAGGATGTATCAAAGACACAAATATGATTAAAAAACCCATTCTCTTCTTGTTCATAAGCTAGATCACTTACGATTTTCCATCCCCCAATTTCCACCAATCAGGTTCATACCATTGCTGTCCCCTGGAAATTCAAAAAAATTATCGACGAGGAATTCTGGATTGATATGCTATTTCATATTGTTTAAAATGCATTAGGAAAATTACCAAAGACAGAAATTCTGAAAAATTAGTGAATGTGTGTTTAAGATCTACCACAGAGAAACAAGAAAAGCAATCACAATTAAGTCAAATAAGATAGGGTAAATACTCTTCTGTTACAACATCTCCAGACTTCATGCATCCAATGTAAGCACTGTCTTGACCACGACTACGATCAAGAAGTCCAATCAATCCCTCTGTCATGCCAGTTAACAAGGAGATGAAAACAAATTTTGACAACCTAGAATATGCTAATTAATGATATTTTATAGAAACAGAACGTATGAGAAGATCTACCGAGATCAAGGTCAATATTTTCATCAACCTTTACATAAAACTCTGCATCCCACATTTGAACAGCAGTGCTGTAAAAGTACTTTGCTTTCTTGGGCAACTCTTCTTGAACTTCCTCATGATCTTCCTGATAGAGATGATATGACATATTCATATCCTATATATTGCATTTTAACAACTTCAAGATAATCAACTATTGGAAACCTACTCACTACTCAACCAAAAAGGTAAAATTTTGAAGGGGAGAAAAAAGGAGGATTGGCCTTTGAACAATTCTGTCCGTAAACTATTGGAATAACACAATAAAATATTGATTATTAAAATACAAAAAGATAACTAATATTCATCCTGGGAATCCTTCTTTCCTTAAACGAAAATGGAAATTTCACAAATTAGATTTTGAAAGATGTTGATAATTATACTAGTATTGTACCACATGTTCATGATCAATTTCTGGTCAATTATTCAAAATCAACAGTAAATATTAGAACCAAACCAAATGTAGTAAATTGAATAATTACTGCTTACAAGAATCAAGAAATCCTTTGTTGTGTGATTTTCCTTGTCAATATTCCGATCTAAGCTATCACCACGATTGGCACTGCCAGTTTCAAAAGAATAAAATTGTTATCAAAGACCATCCATTGGTACCAACAATAATTGTTAACACTTGACATAACACTTGAACCAAACAAACAAATAACTGAAAATGAAAAGAAAGCCCAAATAGAAATTAACGTAAGGATTATTGCTTGAGGAAAACCTTCGACCAACCACAAAACGTATGACCACTCCTCTTTCCTCAAGTTTTCTCAAGGCATCATCTGCAAAGACAATAATGTTTAAAACATGCAGTTCGAAAACACATGTTTCTATGTACAGGAACTGATAATATGACATTATAAACAAATTTGAAACAATCAAGGATTTTATTGACAAGATCTACGACGTCATCAACTGAAAGGAAATGATAAGTAACAACAGAATCCACAAATGTCACAATCTGACAAAGTATCACAGATCATATCCAGAAATCATGTGATACAATGATGATACAGATTTTTCAAGTTAACTGCATAATAAGATATAGAAATTTCTGCTGCACAGTAACAAATTTCATAAGATATTATCAGAAAGGTTCAAATTTCGCTCAGCTGTAATCTTATAACATAAAATTAATTGCTTGAAACTAACCTCTGGGCATCCAAGTTCCTCTAAACACATTTCGCTTCAAACGACTACCAAATCCTGTGTAAACCCCTATTACAGCAAGAAGCTTTTTTCCTGAAGAAGAATTACTTAGCTGCAACTGGTTCTTTAGATATCCTTGACTCTTGGCCAATGTTAAGTCCATCTCAGCTTCCACAATCCTTCTCTCCAGGTCTCTAAAAGCAATAACACAAATTAGAACACATAGAACATTCACAACAATGAAGATTAATCTGAAGAAACAACAAAAGAAAATCAAGAAGCATACTTGCATCCAAGGAGCATTAACTTATCTTCAACTGTAAGAACCTTGGGTCTCTACCACCAAGAACAGGAAACATCACAAACAAACATTAACTTTTAAAAAAAAAAAAACTGAAAACCAATAAGATATCATCAGATGTTGCGACTCAATTTGATTGCTAGGATTACATAGGTAAAATAAAAAATTAAAATCTCATTTACTACAGCACTTTCTAGCAACCAAACAGAGCCTAAAAAACCAGAATGATGACATAAAAGTGAGCTTGAGTAAAACCTGCTCTGAGTTCTTCTTAAGAAGACTTGTAAGTAATGTTCTGTTCTCAGCATCTTGCCACAGCCTGATAATTAAAAACACAGAAAAGGGAACAGGGAAAAAAATTCATAAATAATATTCTATCATCAGTTTTGTATAATATAGTGTTTAATAAATATAAGCACCTCATTTCAAAATAGTCTCTAATCATTAACAGAAGCTATAATTTAATAACACAAAATCAATTACAAGGAACTAAAATCAAGGATCCAATCAAAATCTTCAACTGGAGCAATCGAAGTGGTCACATATGTTGTGATTAAATAACACAAAAACATTAGAATTTTGCATATCCAAATACTCTACAAGCATAATTCTGTTATCCTGATGCGTGAGCAATATTTGACAGTGGCATACAGTTCGGTGAAAACAGTGTAAAAATTAACTCAGATATATCATTTCCAGAACCTAAGGAAATTTCCGACTATTTCTAGGGAACCAAACAGGAGATAAATAGGAAAACCAAATCTACAACTGGAACAATCAAAGTGGTCGGATATGTTGCAATCAAAACATCACAAAAACATAATCCAAACATGGTGCAAGCATAATTCTGTTATCCCGATGCAGGAGCAATATTTGACATTGACATACAGTTTGATGAAAACAATGTGAAAATCAACTCAGATTTATCATTTCCAAAACCTAAGGGAAATAGGGAACCAAACAGGGGAGGAATAGAAAAAGATTAACAAACCGACTGGCAACCTAGAGCCAAGCAACGCATGAGCAGAAGGCCATGACAAATAATTTAATTACACAAAATCAATTATACAAGGAACTAAAATGATCCAAGCCAAATCTACAACTGGGACAATCAAAATGACCACATATGTTGTAATTAGATATCACAAAAACATAAGAATTCCGCGTATCCAAACACTGAACAAGCATAATTCCGTTATCCCGATGCAGGAGCAATATTTGACAGTGACTGAAAACAATGTGAAAATGAACTCAGATTTATCATTTCCAGAACCTAAGGAAATTTCTACTTTTTCTAGGGAACCAAACAGGAGAGAAATGGAGAAAGATTAACAAACCGGCCGGCAACGTAGAGCCAAGCAACACAAGAGAAGAAGGCCATGACAAGCGAAGGTTTGGAAGTCTGTAGAGGCTTCGATCTCGACCTCCTCTCGGATTTCGTATAAGTCGATAAGCTGTCCATCGCAATAGCTCAATTCAAGTAACAAAGCCGGTGAAGGAGAAACGAAGTCCTTAGATGAATCAAACTAATGTACGTACACATATATATATATTTGGTGAATGAGAAATTTGAAGGTGAGTGATCGTCTGGTATCAAGTCCTCTTCGTGAATGAATAACAGACGAAATGGCGGTTACATCGAGGGCCAGGCATGTAAATAATTCAATTAAGGCAAGTTTGGGGGTTCAGAGGGAAGCAACTCGACTTTTACTAATTTCGAATTATGAATTCAAAGGATCAACCTGCCATATATTTTTTGACTTTTTTTTTTTTTAATTGGGAAACTGAACTCGTCAAATTTTCTTGCTAGAACAGCCAAAGTTTCACATTTAGATTTTCTTATTGGACGAGACTTCTAATATTATATTCTATTGACTTAAGACTGTTGTTTTGTGGAATGTGAAAATTATGTGATCCAATGGCAATTTTTAAGTGGCATTTTATAGTTTTGAAGTTCAAGAGGTGTAAACTGTATTTTCCCCAAACCTTTGGTGGAAAAAAGTAATTTACTCTTATTTTTCTATTGTGAGTAAAATCTATCTGTGCAAGAATTACAGCAGGGACATAAATAACAGAAAAGACCAGAGCTGCTCAAACAAAACAATAATGGCAAATACAAAAATTGATGGATCGTCCATATCAAGATTCAACACAATTGCCACAAAATGCTAACATAATATCAAGTCTTTTTCACAATCCGGGGCATAATATATCATTCTGAGTGCTAAGAATGGATAATTTGTTTACAGAACCATTTTGCTCCTGCTCCACCAGCAGTCAGCAGAGCCAACAAATAATGCCTCATGGGCGACAACAAATAAGAAGGGAGGGTTGGCACTTTCAGTCAAATATCTAACTGCTTCTTGGTAACAATTTGCCAGAGAGGGAACCCCTTGGCTCCTCATTTCCTCTTGTGCACGTCTCATCTCTTCGGGATCTATCAATAACATAACTGGTTGATACAATCAATACATTATTATGCCAAGTCACCCAAACAACAAGGCAATAGCCAGGCCTCAGAAATGTTACACTTTGGCCACCATTGAGTATAACTTTGGCATTTGATATTTTTCCACCAGGAAAACCAAATGCTTTGATGCCCATACCTGCCAAATGCAGAATGCAGTAAGGATTTTGAAAGCATCATCACAAAGAAGACACAATAGGGTAGGGGAATAAACAAGCACATGACACAACCATAATAACCAAATACATTAAAAACCAAGCCACAGACCAAAACTTCAAAGCAATAACCAAAATAATTGTTTTTAGATATTATCTCCACAAATAAATGCAGAGGCAGCTCCAGCATGTATTCACTAAACTTATTTACCTTTTTAGTATCTAGAAAATATATCCACAACTGAAGTTTTTCAATTCCCTGGCCGAGAATAGCAAATGAACAGCTTCTTAGCCACATTTATGATGATGTTTTCAATATACTTCAACATTTTGAAGAGGAAATTTAGTACCAAATTTGATGAATGTCTTTGTTACAGCCCTTACATTCAAGGTGTACAGCCGGAGACATGGGACTGCCAGCAGGGGAACGAACCAGGAAGAAATTGTGGGGTTGGCTGAGATTTTTGAAGATTCCAAATAACGGGGGAAAAGACACGTGAGATGCATGGAATGGAGGCTGGAGAAATTAGTTAGAGGGTTGATATAAAAAGGGGGCAAAGGAAAAAGATATCAAAAAAATGGTGTGGGCAGCGTTTGGCTAAGGGAGGTCCGAGCTCGTCAAACTGCAGGATAGTCATTTTGCAAATGCACTCTGTGTGCTTGTGTGTGTTGCTGGGTTGTGAGCGTTGGTTGGCTGAGGTGCTAACAGTCTTCAAGAAGTGTATTATGCTCAACGTATATGGGTCCTTCCATTATAAACAAAATAACAAAAGCGTATAAAACTTCCCAATAGCTGACATGCTATAAAAGCTAAACACTGAGACAACAAAACAATCATACAAAGGCTCAACCAGCAGCTATAACTCAGCACATAAAACTTAAAATTTTCTAACAATATGGGGATTCTCTTCAATATTGCCTGCCTATTCAATAAAATCCCACAATAAACAATGTAACCTAAGTGAAATAGGATATATTGAAATATGAGAAAATTAACCTGAACCCTCAAATTTTATTCATTTATACCGAAGTAAAATTAAATCGTTATTAAAACATAACTGAAATCTTCACCTTACCACTTGAGTGTAGTCATCGTCAAACCTGCAAAAGGCCAAGAAATGAATAATTATATTAATGAAAGACAATTCTTCCTGTGTTTTGTTTTCCAAAAAATTGATGCAAAAATTCTGTTTGCAATTTTCAATTTATGGTGAGTAATTTTCAATTGATTTTTTAGGTCATGACACAAACCAATTTCTTGTCTAAGTCAATGTCTAGTTCGGATTTGAAAACATTGATAATCTCACAAGAAAAATTACAATATCAATTTGGTTCATGAATTTACCCATAAATACTAGTTTATAGTTTGTTTCCCAAGCAAATAATTAGGAAACAGAACTGTATGTTGTTCCTCATTAACCTGTAACAACAACTTGCTAGGCAAAACAAAAGCTGCAACAGAAACACTAAAAAAATGTTGTAGATAATAAACACTACAGTATCCTAAACTACTCCCAAACTCCCTAATGTGCCGCTGCCTCATCGAAGCTAATTCAACCTTTTTGACTTCCTCGCCAAGATCCGTAACTTGAAAATCCCTCAGCTGCCTTGCAGTTATTCAATATGTATTTCATTCTTCCATGATTATCCATGGGATTTGATTTGGAACTAGTTGTGTATACTATGTATCAGTTCTACTTATTTAGGCCTCTGTATGAAGGAGAAAAGAATCAAGTTACAGTCAAGTCATAATTCTGTGTTTGTCTTGTTGCCTCTTGGTGAAGTCCTGCAGACTCTTATC
Organism: Mangifera indica; assembly: GCF_011075055.1. Taxonomy (NCBI): domain Eukaryota; kingdom Viridiplantae; phylum Streptophyta; class Magnoliopsida; order Sapindales; family Anacardiaceae; genus Mangifera; species Mangifera indica. The sequence goes on from NC_058149.1 coordinate 15,157,098, forward strand.
AACATCATCTTCTTGACTGCCACTGCCAGAATTGGAGTCTTCTCTTGTGAGGTATTTATCAACCTGTGCGGCAGCTTGGCGACCCTCTGAGATCGCCCAAACCACAAGGGACTGGCCTCGCCGGCAATCCCCAGCTGCAAAGACGCCTTCCACACTGGTTGCAAAGTGGTCATAATCTGCCTTGAAATTTGACCGATTGTCTCGCTCCAGTCCTAGCTTCTCTGCTACAGTCTGGAAGAAAAGATATCAAACAAGATGAGATGTAAAATTCTGACTGGCTCAACTTAGCAATGTTCAAGTTCAATCAAGGAAAAGCTATAATAAAATAATGACCGGCTCAGGACCGAGGAAACCCATGGCTAATAGAACTAGGTCAGCCCCAATTATTTCTTCGGAGCCTTCAACCTTCTTATACTGAAACTTCCCGCTAGCATCCTTCTCCCAATGGACACAAACCACCTCAATCCCTTTCACAACTCCATTTTCGTCTCCCACAAATCGTTTAGTCAATACCTCATAGGATCTTGGGTCTTTGCCAAACTTGGCAGCAGCTTCCTGATGGCCATAGTCGACACGGAAGATTCGAGGCCACTGCAAAAGCAAAATAGAGAGGAATAAATAACATAAGACACCAAAACAAATAGATGCATGCATAGGCTACAACACTGCAGGAAAACCAGTACCTGTGGCCAAGGGTTGCCTGGAGCCCTAGTTTTTGGTGGCTGAGGTTGAAGCTCAAGATTAACAATGCTTTTACAACCATGTCGGATAGATGTCCCTATGCAGTCTGTACCAGTGTCACCGCCACCAATGACGACTACTTTCTTGCCCTTAGCAGAGATATAATTCCCATCCTGAAGATTGCTATCAAGCAAGCTCTTGGTGTTTGCATGAAGGAACTCCATGGCAAAATGGATGCCTGACAACTCACTTCCAGGTACAGGAAGGTCCCTGCATGAGGTTGAACTCTGAGAAATTAAACACGTTCACTTTTTTTTATTGATATAATCATTTGGTTGAGCAGTTATGTTGTGATTGACAAATAATTTAAACTTCCTACTCCCAGTGACACCTACCTTGGTTTTGTGGCACCTACTGCCAAAACAATAGCACCATTCTCCTCTCGAAGCCGATCAAGAGAAAACAAAGGATCAACTCCAACATTAGCATTGACAACAAAATTAACGCCTTCTTCAGCCATGAGGTTAACCCGCCGTTGAACCACATCAACTTTGTCAGTTTTCATGTTGGGAACCCCGTACACCATAAGCCCTTCAATTCGATCAAAACGCTCATAGACAGTTACCAAATGACCCATTCGGTTTAGCTGATCAGCAGCAGCCAAACCAGATGGTCCACTTCCAATGATAGCGGCCCTTCTCCTGTAACAATAAACAAGATAACAACGCTCAACAGATGCACAACATTGAACATAAAACCACTTAAAGTTGAGACAACTGAGTTGGTAAAATTCAATAAGATATGGCCAATTTGCTTGATTTCCTTGCTCCAGGAAATAATGTTGCCAATAATGAAGAACGAAAATGCCTTGATTAAGAAAAAAAGAAAAGGCATACCCAGTTCTCCTCGGGGGAGGCCGTGGCACAATCCAACCCTCCTCGAATGCCTTGTCTATGACGGTGCACTCAATATTTTTTATAGATACAGGATTCTCAATAATGCCAAGCACACAAGAACCTTCACAAGGAGCAGGACACACACGACCAGTGAACTCTGGAAAGTTATTTGTCTCGAGGAGTCGATCTAGTGCTTCACGCCACCTATTTTGGTACACTAACTCATTAAATTCTGGTATTTTGTTCCCAAGTGGACAACCAGAGTGCTCCTACATTTTTGGAAGATGAACTTTAGTTGAGGTGAAATTTCAAATTCAAAGAACAAGCAAAACTATTTAAAATCATACCTGATGGCAGAAAGGGGTACCACAATCCATACAACGGGCAGATTGAGTTTTTAAAAGTGGGCCGGGAGTTGATTCCTCCACAACTTCCTTCCAATCATTCATCCGAACATTAGGATCCCTGAATTGAACGCCCTCACGCTCATAAGCAATAAAACCTCGATGTTTAACAGCATCAGCGACCCGACTAGGCCTTTTGGTTTCTTCAGCTTGATCAACCTTCTGTGTATTTCAACATCCACATTAGTCCAAACAGATTAAGCAGCACAAAACAACAGTAAGCAAATGTAAAAATATACATCATACTCCCCAACTATCAAGCATAAGTAGACTACTTCTGACCACATAGGGTTTGTTCTATTTAATGTTAATTTGTCATAGATGTATCAACTCCCAAAAGGTATAAGCCACAATGATTAGTATAACAGCGTTACTGCTATAAAATCTGTAGTTTAAATGATACATTAACCATATACATAAGTGAGTCTGAGGGTAAATTCCTACTGATCACAAGTTTTTCGTGATAAAAAAGAGGGGGAATATAGTGTGATGGCCAAATTTTAAAGTGGTGAAGTGACGTGGGAAAGTTTAGAGAAAGACTGATGAATTAAGATTTACCTCACTGGATTTCTCATTCACAGGTTTAGCAGCCAACTTCTTGAGCTCTTCAAAAGCATCTTTTCCCATTAATTCTGCTTCGTCTTGTTCTTTGGCTTTTTTGTCAGCACGCTCCATTGCCGCTTTTGAGGCGGCTTCTTCTTTCATGTTTGCAAGAACACGTTTGTAATCCCTAGGGATGACCTTTATAAATCTAGGCAATAGATTCTCAAAGTCGGCAAGAACTTCTTTAGCCAACTGGCTGTTTGTGTATCGTTGATGTTGCTGTATCAATATTCTTAGAGACATAATATCCCCTTCCTCTTCGACCATATCAAGATCTACCAGCTCAAAATTGCATCTAGAATGAAATTTGTCATCCACATCAAGAACATAAGCAATACCCCACTCATACCAGCCGCAAAATTCCTTCCCGTTCTCCCAAGCACGACAACTGTCCCGCCAGTCATGTATTCACATCCATGATCACCAACACCTTCTACAACAGCTTTTGCTCCTGAGTTACGGACACAGAATCTTTCCGCCGCCATTCCATTGAAATACGCCTCCCCACTAGTGGCCCCATAAAGAGCCACATTTCCAATGATAACATTTTCTTTTGGATCAAAACGACTTCCCATTGGTGGATAAACTACAATCTTGCCTCCAGACAATCCTTTACCAACATAATCATTGCTGTCACCTTCAAGCTCCAACAAGATGCCAGGACAGAGGAAAGCTCCAAGGCTTTTCCCTCCACTTCCACTAAATTTGATGTGAATGGTATCTGCAGGAAGCCCTGCCAAGTGGTAACGCTTAGTCACTTCATGGCTAAGCATTGTTCCAACAGCACGATTCTCATTGCAGATTGGTGTTTCAATGTATACAGGAAGGCCTTTCTCTAAAGCAGGCTTTGACAAAGCAATGAACTTCTGGTCCAAAACCATGTCCAAGGCATGATCTTGCTTTTGGACACAGTACTGGGCAGCTTCAGGCCGAATGTCGGCAGCTGGTCTAAGTAACAGGGATAGATCAATATTCTCAAGCTTCTCATTGGCCATTGCAACTTCTTTATCAACCTCAAGCTTATCTGAACGACCAACCATCTCATTCAATGTCCGAAAACCAAGGTTAGCCATAATCTCCCTGACCTCCTCAGCAAGCATAAAGAAGAAATTAATTAAATGCTCAGGTTCTCCAGCAAACTTTTCTCGTAAAACAGGATCTTGGGTAGCAATGCCAACAGGACAAGTATTCTTATGGCACTTCCGCATCATGATGCAGCCAAGTGTAATGAGAGGTGTAGTGCCGAAGCCAAACTCTTCTGCCCCAAGAAGCGCAGCAATGGCCACATCCCTGCCAGTTTTTAGTGGACCATCTGTTTGAAGAACTGTTCGGCCACGGAGATTATTAGCAACCAAAGTTTGATGGGCCTCAGCCAAACCAAGTTCCCATGGGAGGCCAGCATTTTTAATGCTAGTCCATCGAGAAGCCCCTGTACCACCATCATGACCTGAGATCAAAACATGGTCAGCATGCCCCTTCACAGCACCACTTGCGAGTACTCCAACACCAGCTTCAGATAATAACTTCACACTAATTCGGGCCCCTGGATTGGCACTCTACCGAACAGAAAAAATAAGTCAAGTAGGCTGGAAAACCCAATTAGAAATACTGAAACAAAAAATTAACATAGCACAGATAAAATAAGAACAGCTTCCTGAACTCACAACAGCAAGACATAACTGTTAGATTTGAAGCAGACTGAAAACATACCTTACTGAATTTTGAATATGCAAGATTTCAGCAAGTTTCCAGAAAGCTGGGCAGCAAGGTTACAGCAAGCTTCAGAAAAACAGGGGAGCAAGTTTTAGCTTAAAGATGAAAGAAAGAGAGCTGAAGAAAGATAAATTTTCGGAAGTTGTATTTGCTTCATTAATTAAGGATACTTATACAAGAAGACAAGTACAAACAAGCCATGCTTTATATACAAAAGTTCCTTAGTTTAAGGTAAGCCACACATCTTATTTACTCCAACTAAAGTGACTTAATCAAATACAAAATGCTTAACCAAAAAACAGTAAGCAAGTTACAACTTCACTATTCTAGTTTGCTAACACTCCTCCTTAGAAATTGAAGTTGTTACACCAAGCAAGTGTCTCAATTTTTCAAATTGAGATTTAGGAAGAGGCTTGGTTAGAATATCAGCAACTTGATCAGTGGAGTTGCAGTGCTTTAAAGTTATTTCTCCTGATTTTTCAGCCTCCTGGATTGAATGAAACTTTACACTTATATGCTTGGTTCTTCCATGTTGAATGGGATTCTTAGCTATTGAGATGGCTGATTTATTGTCAACATAAATAGTAACACTCTTGGAGAAATGGCAGTCCAAATCTGTGAGCAGCTTCTTCAACCAAACAGCTTGGTTTGCTGCATTAGCAGCAGCTATATACTCTGATTCAGCTGTGGATTGAGCAACAACCTCCTGTTTTCTTGAATTCCGGCAAAACATAGCTCCTCCAAAGCAGAAGCAATATCCAGAGGTGCTTTTATAATCATCTTGGCATCCTGCCCAGTCACTATCTGAAAACCCTATCAGCTCATCCTTTTGTTGACAAGAGAACCACAAGCCATAGTCATAGGTGCCTTTGACATACCTTAAAATTCTTTTGGCAATTGACCAGTGGAAGATGCTTGGTTCTTGCATAAATCTGGAAAGTAAAGAGGTGGCAAATATTAAATCAGGTCTGCTAGAGCACAAGTAAAGTAAACATCCCACTAATCTTCTATATTGAGTGGCATCTACTTTTTCAGCTCCATCATTTTTCATAGGCTTTATATTGACAGCAAGTGGAGTGGAAGCTGACTTGCAATTTGTCATATGGAACCTGCTCAATAAGTCTTTGGCATATCTTTCTTGCGAAATGAAAATTCTAGCAGGAAGTTGGAGAATTTCCAAGCCAAGAAAGTACTTCATCAGGCCAAGATCAGACATCTCAAATTCCTTTTCCATGCTGAGTTTGAATTCTAACAATTGAGCAACATCTCCTCCTGTCACCAATAAGTCATCAACATACAAGGATACAATGAGTTTAACTTCATCATTTTGTCTCTTGATGTACAAGGTAGGTTCACTTTGATTGCATACAAATCCTAGGCTTAGTAAGTGACCATGTATTCTACTATACCAAGTCTTATGAGCTTGCTTAAGCCCATAAAGAGCCTTGTGTAACCTATAAACACATTCTTCCTTTCCTGGAATTACAAAGCCTTCAGGTTGATGAACATAAATTTCCTCATCCAGAATTTCATTCAAGAAGGCTGATTTGACATCAAAATGATGTATTTTCCAGCCTGCTTTAGCTGATAAGGCTATTAAAAGCCTAATTGTGTCATACCTTGCTACAGGAGCAAAGGTTTCAGAGAAATCAGTCCCAGGTTGCTGCATATACCCTTTAACCACCAATCTGGCCTTGAGTTTGTTGACTGAACCATCAGGTTTCAGTTTTGTTCTGAAAATCCATTTAACTCCAATTGGTTTGTGGCCTGCAGGTTTTTCCACTAAGCTCCAGGTTCCATTTTTTGTGATCATATTCAATTCCTCCTTCATGGCATTTAACCATTCATTATTTGAGGATGCTTCTTCAAAGTTCTATGGTTCTTTCAGAACTAAATTACACCTCCTATAAATGTCATCAAGTGACCTCATTCTTGAAGCAGAAACTATCTCATCATTGTTACTTTCATGCAACAAACTTTCAGCCTTGGAAACTGATTCTGAAGAAGTTATGGGCTGAGAATGGTCATCTAAATTATTTTCCCAGCTCCAAGACTTTGCTTCATCAAATTTAACATTTCTACTAACCACAACACTTGAAGTTTGAGGAAGGAATATTCTATACCCTTTTGAGATAGAACTATAGCCAATAAAAATTCCAATGTCAGCCTTGGAATCCAGCTTTGATCTTTTCTCTTGTGGAACAAGGACATAGCAGATACAACCAAAGGTTTTTAGATGATCCACTGATGTTTTTCTTCCATGCCATTTTTCAAAAGGAGTAGCATTATCTAATGCTCTGGAAAGCAGCATATTCAGTAGATATATGGCTGTATTGGCAACTTCTGCCCAAAACCTTTTTGGCAGACTTTTTCCAAATAACAAGCATCTTGTCATTTCCATTATTGATCTATTCTTCCTTTCACTAACCCCATTTTGTTGAGGGGTATAAGGAGTGGTAAGTTGATGGATAATTCCTTCATTTCTACAGTAATCAGCAAATGCATGAAAGATATACTCACCTCCATTGTCAGTTCTCAGAATTTTGATTTTGGTTATTGATTGTTTTTCCACTTCCAATTTGAATATTTTGGAAGTGTCTAGGACTTCACTTTTTAGCTTGAGAAAGTAACCCCAACAATATCTAGTTAGGTCATCAATGAAGATTAGCATGTATTTGCTTTCATTCAATGATAAGGTATCCATAGGACCACACAAGTCAGAATGTAGCAGCTGAAGTTTTTCATTTGCTCTCCAACTACTTTTTGTAAAAGGCAGCCTAGCTTGCTTCCCAAATTGACATACTTCACACAACTCTTTGGGGTCAATTATGGCAGGTAAATTCAGAACTAGTTCATCATCATGCATGTTTTTCAAAGCAAAAAATTGAAGTGTCCTAGTCTATTGTGCCACAATTTTGATTCATCAACAACTGTGTTTGCTGAATTAGCTTCTGGAAGTGGCCATTTAACAGCAAAATTATTGTCTTTCATACCCACTGACATGACCTCAAGACCATTCTTATCAAATATAAAACATGTATTATTCTCAAAGTTGAGAGAATATCCATTTTGCATCATTTGACCAACACTCAGCAAATTGTGACTTATATTTGGAACATAAAGTACATCATGTATGAGTTTGGTACCTTTTGGTGTCTTGACTAGGACTGATCCTTTGCCTTTGACCTCCAGCAAATCTCCATTTCCTATTCTGACTTTGGAGCAGAAAGCAGAGTCAAGATTGGTGAAAAGTGAAGCATCATGTGTCATATGGCTTGAACAGCCACTGTCAATCAACCAGGCTGTAGGTGCTTGATTCTTTTGTAAAACATGACATGAAGCCACAAACAAACTTTCATTTGAGACTTCTTGATTTTCAGCAATTTGAGCTTGTTAAGTATTTTGACCTTGGCTTGATGGCTTGTTTCTACACACTTTATCAATGTGTCCTTGCTGATTACACAGCCTGCATCTTACATTTGGCCTAAACCAGCAATTGTTAGGAGAATGACCTTTTCTTTTACAGTGAGGGCACAAAATAAGCTTTCCTTTTTTCTCACTTTGTGACTTGTTCTTATCTCTTTTTTCATCTCTTCTGCCAAAAAATTGTTTCTTGTTGCCATAATCAGTCCAGTTTTTATCTTGAACTCTCATACTCAAGGCTTGCTCAGTTGAATCTTCTTGCCTTAATGCCCTTCTTTGGTCTTGAGCTTTCAAGGCATTCAACACCTCAGATAAGGTGAGTTCAGAGAAGTCTTTGGAGTCTTCCAGTGAAGAGATCTTAGCTTCATATCTCTCTGGAACAGTGACAAGTATTTTTTCCACAACCCTTTGATCAGAAAGGGTCTCTCCCATTAGCCTGATTTGATTCACCACTTTGAGCACTCGGTCAGCATATTCTTTAACAGTTTCAGCTTCCTTCATCTTCAGCACTTCAAACTCTCTCCTTAGGTTCAAGACATTCATTTGTCTTGACCTCTCATTTCCTAAGGAGTCTTCCTTCAACCTGTCACAAGCTTCTTTGGCTGTTTCACATGAAACAATTTTTGTGAAAACAACATCAGTTACTGCTTGATGGATCATAGACAAGAATCTAGGACTCTTGGTCATCTCTTCTTCATGCATTCTGATTTGGTTCAAAGTTGGATTTGGCCCCAAAGGAGAACGTTGTTTCTCCTCCTCAACATACTGCCACAATCATAAACCTCTCAAGAATGCCTTCATTTTTACTGCCCATATGTGATAATTCTCACCATTGTATATTGGTGGTGACATAGAAGAAGACATGGATGCCATGGAGCAATAACTAAGTAAATGGTTTTAAGACTGGTTTTTTTTTTTTTTTTCGGACAAGTTCATACACCCCTTAAGATCTAAAAGCTCTGATACCATGTTAGATTTGAAGCAGACTGAAAACATACCTTACTGAATTTTGAATATGCAAGATTTCAACAAGTTTCCAGAAAGCTGGGCAGCAAGGTTACAACAAGCTTCAGAAAAACATGGGAGCAAGTTTTAGCTTAAAGATGAAAGAAAGAGAGCTGAAGAAAGATAAATTTTTGGATGTTGTATTTGCTTCATTAATTAAGGATACTTATACAAGAAGACAAGTACAAACAAGCCATGCTTTATATACAAAAGTTCCTTAGTTTAAGGTAAGCCACACATCTTACTTACTCCAACTAAAGTGACTTAATCAAATACAAAATGCTTAACCAAAAAACAGTAAGCAAGTTACAACTTCACTATTCTAGTTTGCTAACAATAACTGTATAATAAAAAAAATAGAAGTGCATGACACATCATGTGCATGTACCTTAAGATCAAGGATCAATTGAGAAAGGTCTTCAATTGAATATATATCATGATAGGGTGGGGGGCTAATAAGTCCAACTCCAGCAGTAGAATTTCTGGCAGGAAGCTCACCTCCTTCGCCGAGCTTGGCCCCCTGTTCAACAAGGCAGAGCTTACTTAAAGTAAAATACTTCGCAGAGAATAAAATAATTTAGTTATATTTAACCTCACCAAATCAAAATGTAGGTATCATTAAAGATGCAAAAACACCCAGGTTCCTGAGGTGCTTTTGCAGAGACAGCATCATCTACCATGAACATAAAACCATGAACAAGAGGATCCTCTGCTCCTAAAGGAATACGAGGGCTAACTAGGAATAGATGGCATCAACAACATAACTATAGCCTAACGGTATCTTAAATATCAAAGGTTATATCATTAAGCATTTACCTGGGCTAGTTTTATTTGTATTTCATCAGCATTTGTAAGGTAATAACTTGACACTCCAAATCTCCCACTTGCAACTTGCTTGATGGCACTCCTTTTTGGATTCATTGAACCATCAGGAAGAGACTCCATACGAGATGGTTGCTCACCTCCCTCACCTAAAGCAGAAATTAATAAATGCTATTACATAAACATAACATGGACAAACTCCTAAAAGAACAGTTAAAAAACATAAGTAAAGACTGGAGAGCGGAACTCTTTATCCGAAAAAGCACTAAGCCAACAATTTCTTAGATTAGTTTGGTAACCTTGACTTCAGAAACATGTCACGTATTTTGACCAAAATGTTCCTTTAAAAATCAAAGCTTTGACATACGAAAGTCGTGATATTTAGTATAAACTATGTTCGGCAAGAAAAAAGGTGGCTTTGATGAAAGTAATAACAAAACCTTCACCAAACATTTATATGGCACCACTGTAATTGAAGTAAGACCAGGACATGATATAGCAAAACATACCTGTGTTTGATTTCCCACCAATTTTATTCATGGCAACAGCCAGTGTTGTGTGTGCCTCCAATGATATTGATCCGTAACTCATTGCCCCAGTACAAAACCGTTTCACAATCTCACTTGCCGGTTCCACTTCCTCCAGGGAAACTTTCACCTCTGCCTCCGTAAACTTCAAAAGACCACGTAAATTGCAGTTTTTGTTCAACTCCTGAATGCGCTTGGAGTATTCCTTATATGCAGCAACACTATCACCCCTGACAGCTTCTTGCAGCTTTGCTATAGCAAGAGGATCATTCAAGTGAATCTCGCCATTTTTCCTCCAATGAAATCCCCAGGATTGGGCAGTGCTACAGCTTCTGCGCTTCCAGGAGGAAACACCCGGGTAGGAAATGCCAACTCATGCAAATGAAGCGCATCATGGGCAAGCATCTCAAATTTTGCTCCCTCTACCCTGCTTGGTGTTCCAGCAAAGCACTTCTCGACCACTTCTGATGAAAGGCCTAAAACTTCAAAAATTTGTGCTCCCTTATATGAGGCTAAAGTTGACATCCCCATTTTGGCAAGAACTTTCATTATTCCAGAGTTGCTTGCTTCAAAATAGTTCTTGAACAGCTCCTCCTTTGAATGTAACTCGCCATTAGATTTAGGTGGGATCTTGCCATCAACCTGTAATCTCCAAATTGCCTCTATGGACAAGTATGGGCAAATAGCATCTGCGCCAAATCCGACAAGCGTACAGAAATGGTGCACCTCTCCTGGTTCAGCTGATTCAACTATCAACCCTGTCCGAGTGAGCTCAAGCTTTTTTACAAGGTGATGATGGACAGCACCAACTGCCAAAAGGGAACTTACAGCAACACAGTTTGCTGAGAAAGCTACAAATTCAAAAAAGAAATGCTAATCAATACAATTTTTGGGAGAAAGATAATTGTGTGCCCAAAACTACTTTTCTTGTAATAAAATAAATACCTCTGTCTGAGAGCACTAATAATTTAGAACCCTCCTTGATTGCTTCCTGTGCCTCAGTGCAGATCCTATCCAAGGTTTCTTCCAATCCCTTCCTTCCACGGTTCTTAGAATAAGTTATGTCAATAACTTTACTTCGCCAACCTCTGTAATTCATCTTTTTAATTGCTTCCGTCTCTTCAATGGACAACAGAGGGCCTTTCAGAGATAGGCGGTGGCATTGTTCTTCTGTTGTTTCTGTCAGATCACCTTCTGGACCAATCATGCATTCCATGGAAGTGACTATTTTTTCTCTAATAGGATCAATTGGAGGATTCGTCACTTGAGCAAACATTTGCTTGAAGTACTCAAAAGTGAGTTTTTCTCTGTTAGACATAACAGCCAAGGGTGCATCGTTACCCATTGAGCCGAGAGCTTCCGTGCCAGCTTTTGCCAATGGTAGCAATAACGTCTCCAAAGCTTCAACAGTGTAACTGCAAACAGAAACCAGCGTTTGAATATTATTTAAAAATCAATATGAAATAAACAGACTTGAGTAAAATTTGTATCAAATGCAAGACAGAAATTCACATACCCAAAAGCTTTCAACGGAGCTAATAACCCATGAATGCCCCTGTTCTCCATGTTTTCATCATTATTAGATGCCTATAATTACAGTATAGATTATAACACAGTGAGCATTAGCCATTATGGAAAATAATCATGAAGTATAGAAAAATATAAATGCATCAAAGTAGAACAAGACTTACTGGCACAACTCCAGGTATTTCTGGAACGACCCTTTCTGATTCTTTAACAGACTCAACTGTTTGCTTCAGTTCAATCTTTTGCCTCTTTAGCCACTGCCCATAAGGTCTTGGCAGTGAATAATGATGCTTCAAGGCTTCATCATCCACAAGAACATGCTTCTTAAAATCCACCAGGAGCATCATTCCAGGGTTTAGTCTTCCTTTCCTGAGCACATCTTCAGGAGGAATGTCCACTACACCCACTTCACTAGCCATGATTACCCGTCCACTGTGTGTGACGTAAAACCGACCAGGGCGTAGTCCATTGCGATCCAATGTTGCTCCAAGATAATGGCCATCAGTAACTGCAAATGACATGAGCATGACTAAAAGATCATAAAGTGATATCCTCAGAAATTTTTCCGAAGAATAATTTAAGAGAATAAACAAATTACAGGTTATAAGAGCAGGTCCATCCCATGGCTCCATAAGAGCTGAGAAGTACTCGTACAAGGCCTTCCGTTCAGGATCCATGTTCTTATCATTTTGCCATGCTTCAGGAATCATCATCATTATAGCTTCAGGTAAACTTCTACCAGATCGAACAAGAAACTCAAGGACACCATCAAAAGCTCCTAAAGAATGGTTTAAAAGATTTTCAGACAAAAGCCCATTAAAACATTAAAAATCAAATAGATAGATGGTACAGTGCCTATTTATTCATATCTCCATTACTTTTCATGGACAATATCAAAGGGGAAACACCCAGGTAGCACGGAAACAGAAACGTGGAAACGTGGAAACGGAAACATGGAAACGTATTTTCTTAAAAAAGTAGGAAACGGAAACGTGGAAAAACGTGTAAATATAAAAAATATAGGGCTTTTTTTATAAATATGAAATTTTTATAAAAAATACAATAACCTATATTTTAATTAAAAAAATACAAGAATTGATTTTTTTCAACCAATTTAAAATAACATATAACAAAATAATTTTGTACCAAAAATAAATTATAAATTCAAGTTCTTGAAACATATATGTATAAATTAAATCAACACTTATATATTCATCTTCTAAAATGGAAAATAAACATGTATATAAATCAATATATTTTATCACAATGTAAATAAATCAACCTACAAACTCAATATTATTTCATCAAAATAATAATTTCCAAGGGTCAATATCAAAGTCATCAAATAAAATATAATAAAAAATTTAAAAAATAGTAAAATATTTATTGTATTTTCTCTATTTGATCATTCTCCTTATCCATTATGTCATTTGCATCTTCATCGAAAAAAACAGACTCCAATTCTGGTTCATCTAATGATAGGTTGGCTAATTGAAGAACTCCCACATCTTCCATACTCCCAAAGTCATCTCCACCTACATCCCACATCTTCTCCTTACCATCATAATACTTAGAGTTAACCCTTGACAATAAACGAAGATTGTTATGAACAAAAACCAAATCTTCTGCACGTTTTAGAATTAATTTATTCCTTCTAATTGAATGAATGAAAGAATAAGTACTCCAATTTCTTTCACAACAAGAGGAGGAACTAGGTTGTCCAAGTACTCTGAACGCTAACTTTTGAAGCAATGGAGCATTTGAACCAAAACACGCCCACCACTTCATCGGTTCTGTATTAAATCTAGCACCAATTGAATCAGGATCTTCAAACGGTCCACTTTTGAGATAGAAGTTAGTATACTCATCCAATGCTTTAAAACGCTCATCTTCAGAAAAGATCCTTCTAAAACATTTGTTCCTCTCAATAGATACTTCCCCATCCATATGAGGAGGCACTCTACCTTCACCTTCTTCAAGTCATTGTTCACTATAAAACCTTCACAAATAATAAATATATCAAATAGTTAACAAATTAATACCCAATTTAATAAATAAATATATCAAATAAGTATGAAAGAAATATATAATTCAATTAAATATTTACCTTGGATTCAATGAATGAGCTAGACAATGGAGTGGAGTATTACTTTTTGCCCAACGATCATAAAGAATACTATAGATCACTGAATAGAAAGGAGAATCTTGGGTAGAAAACTTTCCTTCATGTTCATAAATAACTGATTTAACTTTTTCAATCATAGAATCTCAATTCTCATAAATCAAATGAAGACATGACTTATTTGTATCACACATTCGAATCATATCATAAATTGGTGCAGTAAAAGCAATAATGTAATTGACCTTCGCCCACCAATTCTCATCCAACACCTTATCACGAACAAATCTTGCTTTGCCTTGATCATCTTCTTTATATTGTCCCCATTGTTCACTTACAATCATTGATTCTAGAGCACCTTTAATTAATTTAAATCTTTTGAGCATAATAACAACAGAAGCAAAACGAGTGTCTACAACTGAAAGTAATTTCAAAGGACTAAATCGATTAAACATAGCCAATCGCATTGAATGGTTCATTATGAAGTTTTTAATTACCAGAACATCACCATAAACATCAGTTATCCAATGACATTCATCATATGTCTCTTGATTAGATTCCACATTTTTAGCTGCACATATATTTTTCAAAGCTAGATTCAAAGTATGCACAACACATGGAGTCCAATAAATATGTGGAAACATACCTTCAATGATTTCCCCAGCACCTTTACAATTTTTAGCATTATCAGTTATTACTTGAACTACTTTTTGATGACCAACCTCATCAATTATCTCCTTCAATAAATTAGCAATGAAATATTTATCTTTAACTTCACCTGCACAATTAACAGCTTTAATAAACATCGGGTCTGATTCACAAACTACCATGAAGTTAATTAAAGGTCTCCTTTGTGGGTCACTTCATCCATCACTAACAATACTAACCCCTTTTTCCATCCAAGTGCTTTTAATAGGTTCCAATAACCTTTCCACATTTGTTTTCTCTTGCTGAAGTAGTGTAGTTCTTAATTTATTGTACCCAGGAGACACATAACCACCCAATGAATGATTAGCTGCAAATGAAAATGCACTAATATAGTTTGGATTTCTAGCAAAATTAAAAGGGAGACCACCAGTGTAAAACATTCTAGCAATTTTCTCATCTAATTGAGTTCTAGTTTGTATGTCAAAAGATTTAGCAATAGGAAAATCATCAATTTTTCTCTTCTTTAAAAAAAGATTTGACCCACTCGGTAACGGTAAGGATAAAGACAATGATTGATTTACATTAGTAGTACTACTAGGCAATGACACTTCCTTAGGTTGAGAATTATAAACCTTATTGGTAGCTTCATCATCTAATTTTCTCATTTCTACTAAATCTTCAAATTTCACTTTAGAACAAGCACCGATTCCTTTCCCTGTAATTTTTAATAGGTGAGCTTTAACTCTAGTATAAGTCCCTTGCCTTTCTTTCTAACAAAAATTACAAACCCATTTGCATGTACCCCCTGATTCTCCAAGTTTCTCAATTTTTGTGACATATTTCCACAATGGATTTTGGTCTTCATCATTATTCTTTTTTGCAGAACCCACACTACTACTACTACTTTTAGAATTTGAATTTTCCTTACCAGTAGCAGAATCCATTAATGATTAACTCAAATTCAGTATCACCAACAATTTGTTAGAATTTATCAAAAAAATCAACCAAATCACATAAATCACCGACTATTCTTCTTGGCAGCTTACTACACAACTGAAATAAAAGCACAAATTGGAAACATAAATAAATCAATTTAATTATAGGAAAACTTTTATCTATAAATAATATTCAAATTAAACAAAAATAACTAAATTACAAACTATAAAATTATTCGATTAAATTATATAAAATCAAATATTCAATAATTATTAATAAAATAAATTATGAATTATAATTACAAATTATATTCATGATATATATATATATATATATATATATATATATATATATATATATATATATATATATATATATATATATATATATATATATTGCAAAAATTAATCAAATTGCATTGATATATATATATATATATATTAGGGGGAATAGAGCAAATAATTTAATGTTTTAAAATATATTTTATAATAAATTAGAATTCCAAGGTTGAGGTTGACACATCTGGAAGAAAGCATGCATTGACGGCAAAGGCTAATGGAGTATAATTTACTTTGAGCAAAAGGCAGGCTAGTATATATAATAATTTAATATATGTTTTATAATAAAATAAAAGTGCTGGGAAACTAACAAATCTTGGAAAGCTAACAAAATCTGGAAGACGCAGTAGAATTATAATCTTGGCCCAGAGATGCATTAAATTCAAATCTATATAAATTAATTTATATCATAAAAGGGCAAAAAAACTCTTACTTTTGTCAGAGAGATTTGTTTCTTCCAACCAGTGTTTCAGAGAAGAAGAAGACGTCTGGACAGCAAAGAAGAGAAAAAGACCCCCAGCAGAAGAAGAAGACGTCAGCAGATTGATGGCCAAGGAGATTCACAGCAAAGAAGAGAAGACGCCCATAAAAGTATTATATACAGGAAACTATTTTTGTTATTTATTTTGAAAATCTTTTTAGAATCCATTTAGGATGCACTTTCAGAATCCTGGTATGTATAGGAAACTCTTTAGGTTAAGAAACGCGTTTCCCTTTTATTTAAAATTACCGAAACGGCCCCGAAACGTTTCGTACCAGTTTCGGGCCGTTTCGGATTCGTGGAAACGCACACTGCTGTGCGTTTCCGTGCTTCTTAGGGAAACAAAACCTTCTTATTTCTAATTATTCAAAGATTTGTGTGTGAATGATCATAAGCAATTTGCCAAGTTCAGTTTCACCTGAATCAGATGAACTAGCTTTCACAATTGGCAAAAGCTTCTTCATCTCAGTCTTTGAGAGACCAAGCTCCTTACACTTCAATAGACCCTCACGTGCTTTCATCCTGTATTACATATAACATAAATTAGCAAACAAAACCTTATGTATCAATGCATTGTTCAATTTTAGTAATATCAAATTTAATCTCCAAGACTCCAACTATGTTAGTGGACGAAAATTATATGCACACACCAGTTAACACATTCACACCAGTTAACACATTCAAGAACAATCGACTAGTTTTTTTCGGTAAATACCAGTTCACATTGCCTCGTAGTGTATTAATTTCCCCATTATGGCCCAATACACGCAGAGGTTGGGCACGATCCCAGTTAGGAAATGTATTTGTAGAAAACCGTGAGTGTACCTACATAAACAACAAAAAGAACAAAGATTATTATTCACAGTTCCACCCATATCAGATAAAATGTATCGATTTATATACTTAAAATAAGTATGTATAATATTATTCTTATATTAAACACTTTATGTCAGTGAAATTATATAATTAAATGATTTATTATTTATTTTATTTTAAAATTAAAATTATTTAACCAGATAATTAAATATTATATTTAATTATATTCATTTTATTAGCATTTCAGAAAATATTAAAAAAAAGCTATTTATAAAAACTGATGTAAGCAAGGTGTTGGTTGGACTGGCAATGAGTGACGAAATGAAGCACGGACGCGGCGACCGGTCCGTGAAACAGAGGCGACCAGTTGAATATATGCGGACTATAATTATTATATATTAACTTGCCTTTATTGTAATTTTAAAGGTAATTACTTTAAAATTTTACCCGTAATTGTAATTTAGTAACACTAAAAGTTCCACGTGTCTAAGCTTCAAGGCATTGGCTTCTGTACCCTTAATGGCTCTTTTGATATTTTAGTCTAGCTATCCTTTGAGTCATCGTCAAACTCCTACAAGACATTAACAAAAATTTGACAAATCAAGCTAGGATTTTAATTAGATTGAATGTAGTCCCAAATTTAGTCAAATTTTCTAGTTGTAGGCAATGTTTTCATATGGGCATTGACTCAATTATGAGGTTTGTTTAAACTTTAATTAATCTAATCGACGATCCAACTAATAATAAAGAAAATAAACATTACAATTTATTAGTTTGAGTTCAATTTAAATCCATAATATTTAGTTCGAATATGTTCAAACTAAATAATAACATTGCTAAACAGATCGACATTAATGTCGTAAAATTGAATTGTTAACGAACCCTCAAACTTGAGTTAAAATTCTAATTTATATTCAATTTATTCAAACCAAACATGAATTTAAGTCTGGTTTGAATTTAATCAAATCTATCCTTTAAAGCAAACTAACATGTGGGTTTTCTCCATTCCATTAGGTCCATCGTAGCCCTGGCCACGGGCCGGTTTGGCCCGTGAACCGGACCGAAACCGGCCCGGATAAAACCGGATTGAACTGAAATCGAAACAAGATTTTGACGGTTCGGTTTCGGTTTATATAATTTTAAATTGTAAAACCGTCGGTTCACATCCAGTTTATGAACCGGTGGTTTACATTCTTCTAAACCGGTATTTTTTTATTTTTTTAAATTTAAAAAAAAAAAACCAACGGTTCCTCGGGTCCCCTGCATATTTTAAAATCTTTTGTAGCGGAGGTCCTCTGCATATTTTCTAAATTTCGTTTCACACCCCCCCCCCCCCCTCTTTTTTTATTTTTCCTATATATATCCATTCAATCTCTCAACCCTCCCACACTAAATCCTTCAAACTATTTCATTTACTCTCATTCTTATCCTTTCAATTCTTAATACTCTCCCAATCTTTCAATCAAATTCTCTTAAATTTAATTAAATTCTTTCTTTATTTTTTATTAATTTCAATTTCAATTTTTATTATACAATTCATAATTAATTATAGAATTTATTTCTATAATTAATTTGATTTATTATTTTTTTATTTATTTCTATAATTAATTTTATTTATTATTTTTATTATCTTTCATAAATACTCATATAATTTATTTATATAATTAAATTTATTTATTATATAAAAGTGGATAGTTCAAGAGTCAAATTACGCTAACAAGATATAAAAGTGGACTTCAATGAAGAATCGTTTGATTTAACTATGGATAGTTCGATGACGAGAAATAATAGTCAAGATAGCGGAGGTGAATGATAAGGTAACGGAGTACTGTCGGCTATTAGATATGCAAAGGTAAGAGAACTACATAGGTTTTGATTCTTCTAAACCCCAAGAAGATACGTAAGAAGCTTAATTGAAAATTTAAGTCTAAGCCTTTCTTTTAATTTTCAATTATTATAATTAATAATTTAAAAATAAAATTAAGATCATGTATTAGAATTGACGGTTCAATGTCGGTTTCGAACTGAAACCATTGGTTCCGAACCGGGGTCATGAACCGGAACCGTCGATTCTGAATCGGTTACAAACCGTCTTATTGCGGTTTCGGTTCAGGGTTCTTATTTTTTCAAACCGTGAACCAGTAGTTTCGAACCGAAACCGTCGGTTCATGAACTGTGGCTAGGACTAGTCCATCATTTTGTTGTATCTTTTCTCTAAAATTCATTTTCGCATTTAGGTTTATTGTTTTCATCAAGTGCATATTGTCATGGAACCTAGGAAATATATAATAGTGAAACAACTCAAAACATAACAAAAACATTAAAATTTTACGTTGAAAACTCAAATCAGAAAAAAAAAAACCACCGATAATAAATATAAGAATTTCACTAAAACTCATGAAAATTATTACAAGCCTTGCCTCTATGAACTCTTAGTGAGCAAACCCATATGTTTCTATGGGTCAATTCGGTTGACATATTATATTCTTTTATTTTTTTAATATTAAACTATATTTTATTTTATATTATTTTTTCACAAGTTTTGTCTTGATCTAAATAGAACTTGAAATGTTGTGGATTGTGTCAAAATTGAATTAACATCTGTCAATTGATATATCTTAAGTGATTTGTTACCATTATTATACGGTTAACTTATCTTAAATGATTAGTCTTATTATGGTATTATTGAATTACCTTAGGTGATTTGTTAATATGGTAAAATAATTATACTGATTCTTATTTTGTATTCATTTCCTATGTTGTGTTGTGTATTAACAATGTCGAATCTTGTAAATTCAAAATATAAAAAGATACAGTTTTTCATTCAGCATATCAACTCTTTTCATCCCTTAATACCCTCTGTTAGTACATGAAAGTGTTATTTTGTTGAACAAATCTTGAGCTTCATCTCTCCTTAAGCAAGTTTTGCATAAAATGATTCCTCATGATTTGGTGTAGAGACAACGATGGATTGGATTGGGCCTAATTTGGAGTAGTCTGTCGTGTCATAAGTTGTGTAGGCCCGTCTCAACACTAAGGTTTGGGCCACAACTCATAGCCTCTTGAGTCATGCTTCAGTGGACTTTTTGGTAGCCCAACTCACCTGCTTTGTGAATTGACCTGCAAAAAATAATCTTTCATATATTTTTTTAAATTTTTAATTTTTTTTAGATATTTTAAAAATTGGTAAGGTATGTCGGATTAGCCCACAGACACTGATACGATCCACCTTTAAAAGTAAACCTTGACGCAATCTGTAATTTTGTGGCTTGTGCCCTTGGGGCTTGTCAACTTTCCAGGTCTAATTGGGTGTATCAAATTCATATTCAACCTCAAGAGTAATTAATTGGTTCTTCTCACTAGTAAAGACTAATTTTTAAAATCAAGGACAAGGGTTAATTGTATAAGCAATAAAACTATGTGTACCCACTTTGGGTACATAAATGTATACACATTTATATGTGTCATCATGTGATTGAATAATTTTAAATTAAAAATAAACAATAATCAATCATATGATGACACATATGAGTGTGTATATATTTGTATACTTAAAGTGGGTACACATAGTATTACTTTTGTATAAAAAAGAACTAGTGTATGGTGCGTTTGAGAAAGTGACAAATCGTTTACCTGATTAAATGGGCAAGTTGATTGCAATGTTTTTTAGATTTGGACAAAGCCTTGATTCAAATAGGGTTACAAGTTAATTAGTTGTCGGGCAAACAAAATTTTAAAATGAGTGATATAAGTATTATATAATCAAAATTTTAAAATGGATTTTAACTATATTAACGTCAACATAAAGGTTAGATTGGTCTAACTCAATAATTAAATTGTGACTTAATAAAATTCAATCAATTTATCTTTAAGGGGCGTTTGATTTGGGTAATGTTTTATTCTCAAAATAGAAAGATTACCTTAAAGATAGATTACTTAGAAAATTACTAGGTATAAATGATTACTATGTATAAATAATTATTGTGTTGGGTTAAAGGTAATAAAAGATTACTAATAAATTATTTTACTTAAATACCCTTGAATATAATTATTTTTAAATATTTTTTATATTATTTATCATATTAATTAAAAATAAATTTATTTTTGTCTCAAAAAATTAATAAATAATAATCTAATTATAATAAAATAAAGATTACTTTGGTAATCTTTAAATACCTAAGGTGAAGATGGTAATTAGATTACCACATATATTATTTATCACATCAACATTGATAATAGAAGATTACTGTAATATTTTATTGCTAATAAACTAAACAAAGGAATAAAAGATAGATTACCAAGGTAATCTTAAAAAACTGGAACCAAACGTCCTCTTAGTTCAATTTGATTAAATGGTTTTAACAAGTTTTAGCTATGACTAGTATTAAAGTTGTCGTTATTTTTCAATCGGATCAATCGATCTAGTATAGATTTTAAAACATCAGTCGCTTGTTAGCACATTTAAATCAAGTTTCATAAGTTTTGCAAATAAGATTTAGTAGTTCAAATCATTATTAGTATGATATAATTCATAATATATTTAGTATGATAAGATATAATATAATGAAAAAACAATACTTATTATAAAACATATAAAAAATTAGTATCATAAAGTGTATAAAAAATTAATGAAAAACTAATTTCAAATTATGAATTCAAAGGATAAGTTCTAACTTTTTTATTTTAATTGAGGATCCTAAACTAAAAAACAAATTTTGGAATTTAGATTTTTTATTAAAGGAGATTTAAGGTAGCCACAAACGTATTTAAGTTGTTTTGTTTTGTTGAAGAAAAAAAGTAGTGAAAGTTCAGTTTAATCAAAATAAAATATAAGAGTTTGTTCTTATGAACATGTGATCCAATGACAACTATTAAGTGGTATTCTATGGTTTTGAAGTTCAAGAGGTGTACACTGTGTTTCTCCAAACCTTGGGCGGAAAATAATGATTTACTCTTACTTTTCCATTGTAAGGAAATCTAAAAGGGGAAACATCCGTGCAAGAATTACACCAGAGACATATGCCATTGTTTTTCACTTAATTGATAAAGAAAAGATCAATGGTAACAACCAGGTCCTCGAATAAAACAATAATGGCAAATACAAAACTTGATGGATCATCCTTATCGAGATTCATACACATTTACCACAAATGCTAAACACAATATCATGTCTTTTTCACAATCCAGAGCATGAGATATAATTCTGACTGCAAAGAATGGATAATTTGTTTATAGAACCATTTTACTCCATACAGCAGTCAACAGAGACAACAAATAATGCCTAATAAGTGACCAGTTACGTCCTTAGAAAGTAGCAGAAGAGCCCATACTGAAGGGAGGATTGGCAATTCCAGTCAAATATCTAACTGCTTCTTGGTAACAAGTTTGCCAGAGAGGGAACCCCTTGGCTCCTCATTTCCTCTTGTGCACGTCTCATCTCTTCGGGGTCTATCAATAACATAACCGATTGATATAGTAAGTAGGAATACTGGAACCATTATCAATCAATGCATTATTATGTCAAGTCACCCAAATAACAAGTCATTAGCATACAGTTATTTCACATAATATGCTGTCTATATACTTTCTATGAAACTATACAACATCCAAAAAGCGCATGTCCCCACCACTAATACTATCAGCCCCCCGATGTTTCATGAGGAATTAGGAGAGGAAATTCAATATTCTTTATAAATCATAAGGATGTGTGCCCATTTATATCCTTAAAATTATAATCCTATTTAATAGAAAACCTAATTTACTACGGAAATAGCATCACAGTAAAATACATATAAAACTATAACCCGGAATCCTATTAGATTTTCTAATTAATTTACTCCTACCATTCTTCCTAAAAGTCAATAGTTTCGTGAGTTTTAGATCAAGAGAATGTACCATGTCAGAAAATTTCATTTTTTTACCATTAATTTAGCCCAACTTTATAATTCTGTAAGTTAAAAACAAAATCCAGGAAAAGTAAGCTAATCTCCAAGGGCTAAGTCAACTCACATAAAACCATTATAAACCAAATAGAGTACTAACCCATATTCTCCATTAATTTGGGCATTAAAAACACAACCACCAGCATAAATCCCACCATAAGACCCATTGGGCTTTTCACAACAGACATTATGGAAAATGGTTCCCTAATCTGCAAAAATGAAAATACAAGAAAACATGAGGCACAGCATGTATAATAATTCAGAACTAATTAGCATTGAGATGAATTGGAAAAGGTGAATAAACCTCATAATATTGCTCCTCTTGCAATGGCTCTAAAACCAATTCATTCAGGCCCCGCCTGTTTTCTGTCAATGCTGCCTGAACCTTGCCAGGGTTTCTGGCACTAACATCAACTCGAACCTAACTAATTTAAAAGAATTCAATCATATGAAAAATCTGATTTATTATAATCAAATGATCAAAGATTGACAGAATTTTATGGATAGAAAAAACCTACCGGGGAAAAGAAATAGCCAATTGCAGCCACTTCAATTAAATGAGTCCCTGCTGACATGTTATGGCTTAAAACATTAAGGAAACATAATGAGCTGAAAGAATAATCCACTAGCAGTCCCTTCATAATAATACAAATATTTACATGTAGGATTTAGAAAATACAAAATTAAAAAACAAAACAAAAAGGGTCCAAGCAAGATAAAAAGGATGATAATACAGATCGATGAACAGTATAAAGAACAAAAAAGAAAAATAGTGTTTTGAAAGGTGCCATGGTCAAGATCAAATTCAAGTATGGAAAAGAAAAACAGCAATAGTAGGATACAATGAGAAGTATCCATCAGGCCTCAGAAATGTTACACTTTGGCCACCATTGAGTATAACCTTGGCATTTGATATTTTTCCACCAGGTGAACCAAATGCTTTTATGCCCATACCTGCAGAATGCAATAATGATTTTGAATCACAAAGAAGACACAATAGGGGAATAACCAAGCAGGAAAGTACACAACACAACCATGATAACCATATACATTAAAAACCAAGCCACAGTCCAAGACTTAAGGGCAATAACCAAAATAATTGTTCTAAGATATTATCTCAACAAATATATCATTGCCATGTTGGAATCACCTCTTGAACAACACAGCAGCAGAGGCAGCTCCAGCATGTATTCACTAGACTAATTTACCTTTTTAGTATCTAGAGAATATATCCATGACTGAAGTTTTTTCAATTCTGTGGCCGAGAATAACAAATGAACAGCTTCTTAGCCACATTTATGATGTGCTGAAAATATTGCAGCATTTTGAAGAGGAAATTTAATACCAAAATTTGATGAATGTCTTTGTTACAGCCATTACATTCAAGGTGTACAGCAGGAGGCATGGTACTGCCACCAGGGGAACAAACCAGGGAGAAATTGTGGGGCTGGCTGCGATTTTTGAAGATTCCAAATGATGGGAGAAAAGACATTTGGGATGCACGGAATGGAGGCTAGAGAAATTGATTAGAGGGTTGATATAAAAAGGAGACAAAGGAGAGAGAAAGGGGCAAAGGAAAAAAATGTCAAGAAAATGGTGTGGGCAGCCTTTGGCCGAGGGAGGTCCTGGCTCCTCAAACTGCTAGATATCCATTTTGGTTTTTGTTGTTGCTTATTCTAATTGTAGAGAGAACCTTGTAATTATTGCTGTTTACTTGTAAATATGATTCAGTCAAGTGATTTTCCAATTTTTGCCTTAAACTGTGTTAATTTCTGAGTAACAGCGTTCCCTGTGCTTGTGTGTGTGTTGCTGATTGTGAGTGTTGGTTGGCTGGGGTGCTAAGAGTCTTCAAGAAGTGTACTGTGCTCACCGTATATAGGAACTGGCTTAGGGTCCTTCCCTCATAAGTAAAACGACAAAAAGCATATAAAATTTCACAATAGCTAACAAAATAAAAGGACTATTCACCAAGACAAGGAAAAAAGCATAAAAAGGCTCAACCAGCAACTACAAAGCAGTACATAAAGCTTAAATCTCTCTAACAATATGGGGATTCTCATCAATATTGCCTGCCTATTCAATAAAATCTCACAATAAACAATGTAACCTAAGTAGGATATATTAAAATATGAGAAAATTAACCCAAACTTTCAAATTCTATTTATCTATACTGAAGTAAAAGTAAATCGTTGTTAAAGCATACCTGGGATCTTCACCCTACCACTGATAGTGTAGCCATCACCAGACCTGAAAAAAGCAGAGAAATAACTATTTATATAAATGAAAGACGACTCTTCCTCTATTTGGTTTCCGAAAAAATTGATGTGCAGATATTTATCCGATCGTATCGAATTACATATATATAAAAACTATAAGTAATCACAAAGCAGGAATAAAGAAAGTGTACAGCTCGTACCGAGGAGAGAGTGCAAGGGCGGAAGACATAAGAGAAAGGCCAAAGTGCATGAAAAGAATCGCAAGAACAGGTTTAGATCTAAAGGTGTACGCCATATTAGAAGAGATTTGCTGGAGAATCGAGTTCAACAGCTAACAATGAAAACTAAAAGAAGACTTGCTTTGTTTTGTTCTGTTCTGTTCTGTACTGTGTGATACAGTCCATTTTGGTTATATTTTATCATGAAATCTGGAACGTCGACTGGCCAAACCTCAATTGGATCGAACGTTGTCCATATTGTTGATATGGGCCTCGCTGGCAAACAGCCCTGTAGTAAATTATAAATAAACTTTAAAAAATTTTAAGATTATTGATAAACTAGGGGATTAAAATTAATTATTTTAATAGAGATGAATTAATCAGTCGCTTATATCTTTAATTCATATAAAAAACTTTTTCATTCATTGAATTTGAATTTTGTTTAACCCTAATATAATCAAATTCAAACCAAACAATACTACTTTGATTTGATTAAAAAATATATATCATTAAATCATAAATCTATTATTTTTAATGTCTAATCCAGATCTGAAAACATTATCACTTGTTTTAATATTTGCTCAAAATATTACACCTAAAAGAAATTAAAATTATATACGCACAAGATAAAAAAATGAATTTATATATATATATATATATATTTTTTAACAGAACAAACTGTTTACAGTTGCGGAACCTCTAAATTTCATTTACAAATTACACAAGTAAAATTCGTCCTTTATCCTCTCTTTTGAAACCCAATAACTCAAACTGAGGAAGAGTATAATATTAAATCAGACACAAGATAAAAGAAACAGGATTTGCCAGGTTTAGGAAATGCTATAATCCCAGCTTTTTTGAGAACCAGCCAGAAAGATTTGCTATTACAAATCCCGCAAAAACCTGCAACACAACATCAAAAGAGCCTTAAAATGTATATCATCCAGCTGCATGTAAAAGGTAATTGAGCTATTATAACATTGCTGTCTAACTTTGAATACACAATTTATCTCGGTTTTGTTTTCAGATTTTACAACCTAAAAGACGTTTAATAGTGTAGAACCTCATAAACTATTTAAACAATTTTCTTTTATCATTCATTATTGATGTGGGATTCCCAAACATATTCAACATTTTTTTAGTATTTTGTTTATATGAAATTTGTTTAAGAGTGTTTAAGCTACTCAGTGATATCGGCTTTTAATCCTTAAAAATGCAGTTCCCACGAGCTTAGCTAACGTGTGAACACACGGTTTACTAAATGAGAAGACATGGCTCTGAGTGTGTTTGTGTTGGTTCTATGGGGTAATGAAGTGGAAAAAATATCTTCATAAATTGTAATCTTTTCAATCATTTCAGAATATTAACATGCGAGACACGTCTTAATGATGATATCATGTACCTGAGCTGAGCCAAGAATATATATTGCTGAGTAGTGACGGCCATGAATCACCATGTCTGCCACCATAGCGAGTGGAATGGTGAGTGACATCCCCAGCGTGGCCACTAGTGGAGTGGTCCATACAACACATAGTGCCCTGGAGAGAGAGAGAGAGGAAAAAAAAAAAAAGGATAGATTTAGTAAGAAAATACAGATACCTATAGCACCAGTGTAAAAACAGATTCATTTGACATACCAAAAATAATCTGAAAGGACACTGCCAACAAGGCCATTGGCAATGACAACTTCATCCATTTTAGCTGAATGAGGCATCGTAAACTTGGGCTCGATTCCCAAGGCTGACAATGGCCAAACTAAAACAAAAATCAAGCAGACAAGTTGTTCGTAAAGAACTTAAAAAGTCGATCCAATAGGTGACACAAATGCATCAACAATATAGTTCTTACCCAGCCACCATAGAGCAACAAGTGTAAACAATCCTATATATCCAAACAGCTTTTGTACATCGACTCTTTCTCCTTCCTCCCCACAAAATTTCTTAAGAAGCACTGCATCATTAGGTTGTTCAGTAAAAGGTATCATCATACTTAGTATAAGAAACAAGAAGAAAAAGGACAATGAAATACATCAGAGAGACTGTATCTAGCCTGTGAATAGTCCATATGACATAGCTGAGAGAAGGCCAAAAAGATCTCCAACCAAAGAGCGTTTCCCATTGCTAAACACAAATATTTACAGTCAATGCCCAAAACTCATACATTACAAAGAGCAATCTAATAGAGAAGTATTTGAATGACAGGCAGCCAAAAATATGAGTAACTATAGATGCTCATAAGGGTCTGCTTTTTGAATTCCAGACGGAAACAGTTAGCAGTTTAAGCATATCCCCTCATATATTAGTAAATGGAAAGCCATGAAACATAGGCCGGGGAAAGTTGAGGGGTGTAGGGGAAGTTAATTAACCACAAGTTTTTCTTCTCAGAATCCAGAAACAAATAGCTAAGAACAACACAAAAATAATACATCAAGATGATGGTTAAGAAATAAAACACATTCTGAACTTGAGTTTACTAGAGCTGGGAAATTTGCTAACCCCTCACCCCTCTTTCTTCTTAACTATATTGACTGACAGCACTAGTTCAATGATAATAAGGAAAAGATAATTATCCAACACAGAAATTTTCCAAGATGCCATCAATTAGAAGAAGGCTTGTATATGTACAAGTTAAACATCAGCAATACGGTCCTCTGTTTCATTTAATTGCACTTAAAAAAATAGAAGCCTAATAAAAGGGAACTCAACATTATCTAGGCCTAGGGCTGGATTCACGTTGAGCTCGGCTCGGTTTACATATAGCTAAGCTCGAGCTCGAGCTCGTGAAAGCCAAGCTCGAGCTCGTGAAAGCCAAGCTCGAACTCGGTTCGAATTCCGCTCGGCTCGTTTTTTGTTATTAAAACGATATCGTTTTAATACATATTGGTTAAAACGACGTCGTTTTGTATCAAAATTTTTAATTGAAAAATTTCGCGAGTAGCTCGACCTTGAGCTCGTATATGGCTGGCTCGTTCGAGCCGAGCTCGAGCTGGAGCTAGAGCTTGAATGGGCTCGGTTCAAGTCCAGCCCTATCTAGGCCTAATTATAGAGATTGATAGAAAACTTACGCAGCAACACTTAATTGTGACTCATCAGCTGCCCAAGTTTTTCCAAGAGTAGTCATGGCAACACCAGCCATGCTGACAAAAACTGCAACTACTTTTGACACATTTAATTTATCTTCCCCCAGGAAAGCACCAATGAAAAGTGTAAACAGTCCTGAAGTTGATGATAACACTGTTGTACTTGCAACACTTGTTCGCGCAAGTGCTGCATTTGATAAATACTGACAAAAAAAAAAAAACCATTAGCAAGAATTTGTTAATACTGAATCATAACTGAATATAAACAGCAAGTTGCTTAGATAATTTGAACAAAAATACTTCTTCTTAAGGCAAAAGTATGCCTGTGATGGAAGGAATTTCAGAGGCACCATAGAATAGAAAAACGCATACAAATTACTGAAGCAAAGTATGTACAAAAAGCCAGTTAAACAAGGGGGCAGGCTCTTTGTTACTGCTTTTCAGAAAACCTACTCAAAACTCACAAGCAAATGCATATGTAAGTTAAATAAGTCCAGCAAGTAAGTTTGAAAATCATGCTTCAAGAATTTAGCTTTATTTTATTCAAAAACAAAAAAGGCATCCTAGTAATGTTTATCGGGTAATAAAATCCTGGAGATTTGCTGCAACACTTTAAAACAAATCTGCAATGTCAGCAATGCTGCTCTTGTTGGTTATTAGGCCCAGAAAACTTTCTGTTACATGCGCAAAAACATTTAAAAAGCACGCAATACTATGTGTACCCACTTTGAGTACACAAATGGATGCACATTTATGTTGTCATCAAGTGATTGGGTGTTACTTTATCCTTAATTCAAAATCACCAATCACATGATGACACACATAAAATGTATGTCTATTTGTATATTCAAAGTGGGTACACATAGTTTTGTTATTAAAAAGCAAAACATGGTGGAAGGCTACAATGGTATTACGTGTGTAATGACAATAATGTTACAAGTAGTAGTTGATGAAAATTGAAGATTGCCCAAATTGAAATTCAAAAACAAAGAATAATCCACAAAAACTGGTGAAAGTAGAAAATTACCTCTGTTAAAAACCAGATAGGAGCAATATAAAATCCAAACTTCATAACCTCACTGGTTGTAAGCTCTTTATGTGTGTCATCTTTGAGTTTGGAAACCAATGGCAATCCCTCCTCATGAGATGATAAGTCCAGTTCACTGTCCTTTCTAGTGTAAGATCCTTGAAGCTCCATTTCGAAAATTGTGTGCCTTGAAGGAGAATCGAGAGCAGAAGAAGAACCATTCAGACTGTCTGCATCTTTACCACTTTTAGATAAGCGACGCTTTAGAAAATTGCATAGCCAATCTTTAATGAATGCCATTGGGAGGTACACTACCATGAGAGAAGCTCCCAGATATGTCACTACAAATGGCTGCTTGTAGTCGTTAAAAATACCCTGTTGAACGATATCAGTTAGCTTATACTAGCTTATTTGCATGTTTACACAGTGCATTATCATGCAAAAGGCAAAGAATTCGGCAGTTCTAAATATAAAAGAAATCAGAAAAAGAGAAAAAAACCTTTCTTTTAGCAAACCCATGAATAAAAATCCAGGTATCTCCATACAGATGACAGGATGACATAAGGAACATCATCTTACACCATACCAATGAACGAATCTCAGTCATAAATTCCAAATTAGATGAAACTTTTGGTAGCACATGTAGTAATTCTCACTTGAAGATATTGAACTGCATATTCTAGTATAATACATTATGGTAGAGAAGATTGGATAGCTTAAGCCCTAATCTTTCATTACAGAATAACAATCACTTCAAATAATTACCTACCCTTTCAAGCGCTGAGTTTAAGCAATAAAGCATATCAATAGAAGTAAACACAAATTTGTCCAAGATAAGGTTCAATTTATTTCTTTTTCAAGTCCCAATTTAGTTTTGACAAAATTTCTTTTTTCAAATTCTTATTACACAAACAAAACAAGTAGATTCAGATACATACAACCGAATTCCTTGTTCATTATCAAGTTCTACACTAGTAAGCAATAAGTAAGCTACAAGTCAACCAACCCAGAATAAAAAATCTAACAACTGAGGTCCTATAAACCCAATTCCAACCGATCATTTTGACATAAAATAAATAAAATTTACCGTAAACAGAACAAATATAAGAAAAAACTGACCTGGGTGACTTCTGCAGAGGTGACCCATATTATAACAACAACAGCTATCAAGAACAAACCAGCTCTGTATCTCCAACTCATTATAAAATCAAACAAACAAGCAAATCAAACCACAAACAAGAAAAAAGATCTGTTATTCCTTTCAGATCTTTGAACTTGTAAACTTCAATTACTTTTCACTCTGGCCCCTCTGCCGACATGTAACGTTGTATAACTTGACTTTGGTGAGATCTCAACTCCTGCTAGCGTGTGCTTTAATTCTTCAACGATATATAATTAGCTTGGACGGCTGGTTGTTGCTGGTTGAAGAATAACAATGCCCAAAAAGAATAAGGGAAAATGTGGGGAGTGGGAGAGGAGAGTATTGTATTTATTGCAAATAATAATAATAATAATAATAATAATAATAATAATTAATAAAATAATTAAATAATAAACAGTTTCTTACACTGGTCCGTCTCTATCTTTGGATCCAAATTTGCTGTGCACATAGTCACACACACGTCCACATTATTTGGCTGTCCTTGAAGCCAGTCTAATCATTTCTTAAATTTAATTTTCTGGGTTCCTCCTTTTTATAAATTAAAAAAAGTAGTTGATCGGAATGGAAAGGGTAGAGCTCAAATTCGTTAAGCTCCTCCAAAATGGATTTGAATATAATTTGGTTTAAAAAGAGTTGAATTTGAGTTTGATTAGTTTAAATTGAGTTACGTTTGATACTATAACTAAATTAAAGTATATCAAAATAATATATTAAAATTTGTTAAAATAATAATATAAATCAATTTTTATGCTTATATATTAGTTAAAATAATATTGTTTAACTTATTTAAATCAATTTTTTTTAAGTTCACAAGTTAATAAATCAAACACATTAAAATTTGTGTTTAATAATATAAAAACTTATAGAGTAGAGTTTGAGTTTATTTAAAGCCCAAATCAACTTAATTTAATCCCACCCTTAGGTTTAGTGTTTGATTTAAACAAGTAGAATTTAAACGGAAAGAATCTCAAACTTAAATTCGAATCAAATTGATTTGAATCCAGAGTTAGTAACTTTTTTTTATGACAATTCTTTCTTTTTTAAGGGCTTTCAATTGTTTCTCCAACAACCTTATTAGTACCTTGGGTTTTGAGCTAGGCTTTTAAAATTCAAACTAAATTGAAAACATAAAAAGAAAGTGGGATTCCTTAAAAAAAAATAATAATAACCATTTGTGATTATAAATTGATTACAGTCCACTTAATTTCTCAATTACTATAAAGCATTGTTATGAATCACCTTCATGACTTTGTCGCAATTGTAAACATTATAGATGAATAATAATAATATTTATCGAGTTAAAAAAACAATATAGCCTTTTTCAACAGTGACAATTTGAGATTTAGCCATGTGAAGGAGTTGAACAATCAGAATGAAATCTAGTCATTTAGTAATCAAATTCTCTTGTCCCGCCACTTCTGCAGAAACATAAAAAGATCATCAACTTGATGCCCTTCAGACTCTTATATATACTGTTGTATATTCATGGAAAAACAAAAGCCAGCCTGCCAAGCTTGCTAATGGAGTCTCAAATGTCAAAGCTCATCAGATTTGGCAACCATAATAAACAATCCTTACTACAGCTAACTTAACATGATGACTAAATACAAATTTCAAGGTGAAGATCCCCATAGAACTTCTGCAACAATTGTGGCTGACTCTGCTTCAGAAACTGAGGCCTCTCTCACTCTTTTAAGTATTTCCAGTTTGATTTCTTTTTTCTCCTTCTGACTCAACCCTTCTCCTACTTCTACTTGCACTGCAAATCTAGCTACACAGTTTGAAAATGGGCAATCGTGTATGGCTATTTCCTCTTCAGACTCAGACTCCTCCATTGTTGTGCCAGATTTTGCATCTGCTTCTTCACAAATCACCACACTCTCATTATCAATGAATTCATCTTTTTTCATCAATCTTTTTCCATGTTTTGATCTTTGCAACTCCATGAGCTTATGAATCAAATCCTGTGCTAACATTGCTTCAATCACTTCTCTTCTTCCAAAATATGCAATTTGGCAAATGCAATCAATTGCTGCAACTTTAATAGACAAGTTTTCTGAGTTCAGAAGATTTATAATATTTGGGATTTCTCCCCTTGAGTGAATTTCATCAATCAAAGGACTTCTGATTATACTGATGAGTGAACTTAGAACTTGAATGGAACAACTAGACTCCATTGATATCAAGTTTTGAATTATTGAACCCATTAACACAAGCCCCACAAACACATTTCTATTAAAGCTAGCTAAAGCTGCAATAGCAAGAGCTGCATGCTCTCGAACTCTCTTTGAACAAGAAGAGTCACAAAGTAACATTTCAAGAACTGAGAATACCTTTGCCTTCAAAATCAAGTCTTGAAAATCTCTATCGAAACCTTGTGATGAAACCCGCTTAGTAAACTCAATCAACATTTTCACTTTCACTTTCTCCTCCACAGTCTCTGATTCTTCAAGAATCTTCACAAGCTTTTGAACACTTTCTCGATCAAAATAAGCCTGAATTTCAGCCTCAATCGCATATGCAACTTGGGAAATTTTGTAATTGGTAACTTGGCGGTGAAGGAGGGATTTAAGGCCATAACCTTGACATTTTTGAAGCTTTTCCAGGAGGGTTTTGAGGTTGCTAAGAAGCTGACAGAGCTTGGAAAGATTTGAGTTCGTTGAGAGAAGAGACTGGCTTTTTACATGGAGGTCTAACAAAAGCTTCGCGGATTCATCATGGGGGTTGTTTGATGTGAAAATGGGGTTGTTTTGTAGATCTTTTGAAGCATTTTTAAGAACTTGAAGTAATTTTGAGACGTCGTCATCTTCTTGATTCTGAGATTGGTCCATGTTTCTGCTTAGATCGTAAACATAGTGAATAGGATGTCTCGGGTGGGAGGAAGAAACAGACTCATCTACCAGTCTTATCAAAATATCGAGATACCAACCTATCAAACACTATCACGACTCACGAGGCCCGCCGCATCATTCCAACAAACAAGAACTCTCTGTATCAATATGATTAGTAGTTTCTTTCCTGGAAACTTCCCAATTTTTCTCAATGTTTTAATGCGGTCCGGGCCTTGACCCTCTTAAGGGCCGGTGTCTAGCTCCAGTCTAAGTCTTTTTTAAAATTCGACCCGTCGCAACATCAACATTTTATAAATATAAGTTGGGCTATATGCATTTATATAATCAAAATTAATTTTAATATTAATAATTATGAATGGTATTTTAGAGTGATGTTAGGTGTATTTTTAATAATTAATTAATTATATAATGATATATTATTATTAATATTTAAACTAATATTTATTATAATTATATATAATTTTATTTTTAATTTAAAATTAATCAATTATATAATAATATATAACTGAATTAACTTAGGGTGAAACATTGTAATGTATGTACAAGTCATGTTTATTGAAATCTTCCCAATTTTCTCATTATTACCATTAAATTACCTTGACCCAACAATTGAATCACAAACTGATGCAGTTGTCCAATTCGATCATAGATTAAGGTAATCTGATAAAATATATTCAAGTTATAGTTGATATGAACTAAACTAGCTATTAGATCCCGACCGAACTGGTTGGTCCGTTGGGTTTTCAACTGATTTTTCTAGAGTATAAATATAAAATCTAGGACAAGCAAGATTGTTAGAGCGTAGCTGGACTTTTTTCGGTCTTCAGAAAAAAAATGACTTAGCATGGGCTCTACATGAGCTCACCTTTCATGGTTTCAGGATCCACTGTGACTAAATTCTTCATTCGAGGGTGAGCTGTTGGATGAGAGCTTATTAAAAGTTAACGTATAACAATTCTGACGTTACGATCCTATAATCCAGAAGCTTAATCGGATCTAAAGTTACCGATTCAGCGAGTCTGTTGTCCAGGTCCCTGGTAATGTACACTACCCAACGTCATTCCCTCCTATCTTACGCTTTCCAGGTTCATATATAAACCATCCAGTTCAGTTTCCCACCAACCAAACATCTCCCTCTACTACACAGTACCATTCAAACACTGCAGTAATGTTAGAGTCATCGTTTCATCAACGCCTGCTGCTCTCTGTACTTTTATTTCTAATAGTTATCTCAAGTGTTGAACAGGGCAGTGCGAGGATCACAAGTAGTTTTGTTCGTAATGAATGGCCAGCTGTTGATATGCCTCTCGATCATGAAGCCTTTGCCATTCCCGAAGGCTACAATGCGCCACAGCAAGTAAGAAATATCAGTTTCGTTTAAGTAAATGGGAGGCCGTGTAATGCATTATTTAAATTTTATTTATATATGGGTGTAGGTGCGAATAACGCAAGGGGACTATGAAGGAAAGGGTGTAATAATTTCATGGGTTACACCAGATGAACCAGGGTCCAATAAAGTGCAGTATGGCAAGTCCAAGAACAAATATGAGTTTACTGCTGAAGGGAGAGTCACAAATTACACCTTTTACAAATATAAATCTGGTTACATTCATCACTGTCTTGTTGACAACCTTGAGGTGAATATTTTGAACTGTTTGTTAGGCATGTTATGTCAATAAAACCTGAATTTGTTGCAGTCTCTAGTCTTCCTCTCCCGAAATATCCATGACGGCTTTCAATAGTAAAGTTGTAAGTTGTTGTGTTAAAATTTTGATGGGAGGCCTGTGA
This sequence comes from Mangifera indica, assembly GCF_011075055.1. Classification (NCBI taxonomy): domain Eukaryota; kingdom Viridiplantae; phylum Streptophyta; class Magnoliopsida; order Sapindales; family Anacardiaceae; genus Mangifera; species Mangifera indica. The sequence continues at coordinate 15,192,321 of NC_058149.1, forward strand.
AGTATATTGGGTTATCTTTATTAATCAAAGTCTAAATTTAAGCTTTGATAGTATTATTCAATTACCGGTTTTAATAGTCAATTTTCTAACAAGGCAGTTTCTATAATGAATTTTTCCCCTTTTTCATTTGATATTCTTGTCAAGTTTTATGCTAACATTTGTAGTATTGATTTCTGGCCTCATTAGTATGACACAAAGTACTATTACAAGCTTGGAGCTGGCGAGTCTGCTCGTGAATTTTGGTTTCAAACACCCCCAAAAATTGATCCAGATGCTCCTTACACTTTTGGAATTATTGGTAGATCTTCATCTTCCCGTCCTTGCACATTCTTAAAAGCAATAATTAGTTTCATTTTCTTTTATTTTCAGAGTCTTAACAGGATTTTTATAATTCAGGTGATTTGGGTCAAACTTACAATTCTCTTTCCACTGTGGAGCATTGCATGCAGAGTGGGGCACAGGCTGTTTTATTTGTTGGTGATCTCTCTTATGCAGATAGATATAGATACAATGATGTTGGCATTAGATGGGATTCATGGGGCCGCTTTGTCGAGCGAAGTGCAGCCTATCATCCCTGGCTTTGGTCTGTTGGGAATCATGAGATTGAGTACAAGCCATTCATGGTAATTCCAATATGAATTCAATCTTGAGCTATTTTGACTCTATGCTTCTCTGGGTAGTATATGATTTGACTCTTCTGTAAATATGTAATTTCCAGGGGGAAGTCACTCCATTTAGATCTTATCTACACAGAATTGCTACACCTTATCTGGCTTCAAATAGCAGCAGTCCATTATGGTATGCTGTTAGACGAGCATCAGCTCATATCATTGTCCTCTCCAGCTATTCTCCATTTGGTAATCTCTCTTTAATTTAGATCTATACAAATCTCAAGTTCGAAGTAAATGCAGGCCACCCTTGTCAAGTTCTTGTTTTGCTAATGCTAGTTCATGCCTTTTTGGATCAGTGAAATATACACCTCAATGGCGTTGGTTGGCAGAAGAGCTAACAAGAGTAGACAGGGAGAAGACACCGTGGCTTATTGTGATCATGCATGTGCCCATCTACAATAGCAATGTAAAGCACTACACTGAGGGTGAAAGCATGCAAAGCGTTTATGAGAGCTGGTTTGTCAAGGCCAAAGTTGATTTCATATTCGCTGGCCACGTTCATGCCTATGAAAGATCAGTAAGGATATCTTTTCCTTTCTGTTTCCGAAAATTTTCTCTGGGTTCAATCAAAGGTCTAGATTTTTTTCTAGTGGAAGGAGTACTAATCAATTTAATGTAAAATTTCCCAGTATCGCATCTCCAGTATACACTACAATTTATCAAGAGGTGACTGGTATCCAAAACCTGACAAATCAGCTCCAGTGTATGTAACAGTTGGAGATGGAGGAAATCAGGAAGGTCTTGCTGCGAAGTAAGAAATTTTTTACTGTATAAAGCTTAACAAATTAGATTTGAGTTGAAGTGCAAGTCTACTGATATATGCAACTTATTATTAGGTTTATAGACCCTCAGCCTGAGTATTCTGCTTTCCGCGAAGCCAGTTATGGTCATTCTACATTGGAGATTAAGAACAGAACTCACGCATTCTACCACTGGAACAGAAATGATGACGGAAAGAAAGTACCAACTGATTTTGCAGTATTCCTCAATCGATACTGGTATGTTTCTCTTTCTCACTTAATTGGCAATGTCTCTTGAACCTCTTGACTAACCACAAATGGTAGAAACTACAAAATCTGTAAACTTGAAGCACCATTAATTAAGCAATATTATTCTTAGGGCCTTGAAAATAGTTATTGGCAAACCCAACACTGACCTCCCCTTAACCAGGGAGTACCACTCAACAAATATCTCCCCTTAACCAAGCCAACGGGGGAGTAAAGAAGGCGAAACCTTTCCTCAACTAAGAAACCAAAGATTGAGATTTTACCAAAGTTGGAGTTGGAATCACATAGACCAGTATCTCCCCATGGACTTTGGATGAAATTCTTCTGAAATCTTGGACTCTAATACTATTTGGCGGGTCTCCAAAAGTACTATTGGATCTCTTCTATCTCAAAAGCTAGTTCAAATGATGAAGTTTTCCCTCACATTTATGTACCTATACCTAACAAAATTCCCAGCCAATTTGGGATTCTTAACAATTATTAATATGCTCGTTATCAATGCTAAAATAGGAACATGCATCCACGTTCAATCCGAAAAAACTAGAAAGATTTGGGTGATTGTCAGTGTACCCTAATGAAAATAATTCATTGAAATTATCTGTCACTCAAGGCATGACATCTACTAGCTGGAATAATGGATCATGTTTATTTTTCTATTTCCCTTATTTCAGCTGTTTGCAGTACTAATACTATCATAATAATACCTTCTCATCAAACTTTGTGTCGACAGGGCTGGCAAACTGCAGAGTAGAAGATTCAAGAAGATGAAGAATTACCTCAGGTCTGTAACAGAAAATAATCGTTGAAACCAGTTGAAGTTAAAATAGTTTGTTCGCGAATTTCGCCTATCTCAGTATGCAGATGCCAGAGGAGCTGCCTAATTTTCGTTGTGGATTGGCCTGTCCAGATGCAGGGGAATGAAATAAGGCATGTTTAATGTCTAGTGAGTCTGCACCAAATGGTTTTGTAATAGCGTCATTGTCGATGATAATGGTGACTGATGTTGAAAACTCAATGAAATAATTTTTTTTCCTGGAATGTCTGCTTCCTTCTATCTGTTTTGCTTCATCCAAACATTTCAAAAATAAATAAATTTGCCATATACAGAAGTAAATATTCTAAAATTCTTCTCTGATGCAATTCTGATAGACAGGTACGCGCTTAAGCTGACATGAGATTTTGCTTTACTCATCCTGATTCAATCTTTTGTTTGTCTATAAGATAGAAAAAAAATCAACCAATAAATTCAATATAACCAACAGAAAGTCCACTCTTTACAGCCTGGCATTGTACATTTTTAACCGTAACTTACTCAAAATTTGCTCCAGAATCATGGAAAAAACAGTCAGAATAGTGTCTCAAATATACAAGGATTGGCCTGAGATTAATTTTTTTTATCTTCAAATTTTTGCTGCTCTAAAAAGCCAGATACGAGGAAAGCACCACTCAGCATGCTGCTTTCTTCTTTAAATTTCTTTGCAGATTGGCATTGTGGAAATTTCATTGGCCCTTGTTGTTAGCAGGACTAAGGATATGCTAGAATTGTAAAATCTATTGGCATGAAAAAGTTTCTGGTGCCACATCTTTTGATCAAGAGTCACGGAATACTAGTTGTGGTGTCCACTTGAGATTCAAAGAAAGCTTCCCTTCTTTGGTGCCATCTATGGGAAAAGAGTCCTGAATCTCACCTTCTAATATGACCCTTGTGAGTGTCATGATGACTCTCCCCATTTTTTCCTGAATGATTCATACAGTGAAATAGTTTAATCAGAGACTTTGCAAGATAGTTTAAGATGCAGATGTAGAAAACAAAATTTGCAGAAGATTAAATATGCGTATAGATTCAAGATTGGACTATATTGTTGAATATCTGTTAGGATTTCAATTGCAAAGTATGATACTTGAATCCTACATTGGAAAATATGGATTTCTAGTATGGGATTTATATGATTTTAAACTTTCTAATCTCAACAGTTAGTTTTTGAAACATGTTTTCTTAAATTTTGTATCATTTAGTATTAGAACTACTATTACTCCCCAACAATTTGTCCTATACATAAACATGAAAGAATATGATGAAATTAGTATGACAATGTTACCTTCCCAAAGGTGTCATGATCATACAGTTCCATAATTAGCATTTCATGTTGTCCATCCTCCACAACAAATTCAAATGTCTGATTCCAGACTGGATTCAGGGTGTCATTTGCAACCTGAGCAAGCAAGAAAAGGGTAAATAAATGTCTCTCACTTGACTGCGAGGACCAAAATAAAATAAATCTAAAAGAACAAATGAGCTTCTATGATTCAAGTTTCTAAATCTCACTCTAGTCTTTGCTTTTGCTCCAGATTTCTTGAGTGTAAGGACAACAAAGGGATCAGCCTTTCCCATCAAATCTACTTTTGGCAAGTTTTCAGCAGATATCACTACAATAGATAGTACTCCTCGCACAATGACTTCTTTTTTCTTTTGACTTGCCGCCTCAAGATCAGGCTTCTCCTTTGCAGTTCCTGGTGTCTTGAGGGCCTTCTCCAATGCGGTCATCGAGGACTCAGCACTAAAGGGGTTTTCATAGTTGCTTTCTGTGCCAAAAGGACAGTATAAGAGCTCCAACTGCACCTGGTCCAGATACAAAATTTGTACAATCAGTGGGAAGGTAGAAAGCAGAATGACATGTTGTATGCATTGTTGTTTTATGAATTGCTACAGATGTCTTTTTATTGCTGCTGCTTCCTCATCTCAAGAGTACCTAGTTTGAATGCTGCAATCATTTATATGGCTATAGAAAGAAAGATGTTCACTGTCCTCACCTGACCCCTATTTTTATTGTCTCTTTGGACATCCAAATCCTTTAGCAGTTTCAACCATATATCCTTCACTTTACCAGGCTCAAGGTCTCTTAATGCAATTTGAGCACAACCAATAAGTTCAGCTGCCTTAACCCCACCTTCATCATCGAAGATTCTTACTGTCAAGTGTTGAGTTGCTGGATCTTCAACAACAAACTCAAAGTGCTCATTCCAGATTGGATTCAGTTGGTTATCCTGATTATATATAAGAGGTTACATACATTCCTCGATTGATTTTTTTTTTTTTAATAGGGCAAATTTAGGCATAGAAGATAAGTTTCCATACAATTATTTTGCTGGTTTTCATTCTGTTACGTAGTGGGCGAACAAATACCACAGCAAAAGGATCAGATTTCCCAATGAGGTCTTTATTTGTTAGCTCCTTTGCTTGAACAAGCTTCACATCTAAAGTCCCAACAGGCTTCAATTCCAAGTCACTGAAACATAAAGCAATCATATATGGCATCATTTAGCATGTCAAATTGCATCTATCAGAGCTGAGTTGAGAGAACAAATTAAGTGCCTGTAAAGTTATGATGATACCTGTAATCCCCAGGTAATATGGGTATAATTTGCCGAACAGGCCAAGTAACTGAATCTTCAATAGCATCTTTTATCATTTCCTGTTCAGAATTGTGTGAAAAATTAGTCAGTTATATTCTCATATATCCTTTAAGTTTCAATCAATGTTCTATTGATGCATTGCAATATGATCTGTGACATTATTATCGGGTAATTCCTATCATTCTACAGTGAGACATAGCATTCTTTACAGTGAAAAACAAGCTCATTCAAACCTCAATAGCAAAGGAGATTCCTGGGATTGCTGATACGTCACCACCAATAACTTTAAGTGTGAAATCCAGATCTTTCTGTATGTAGAAGCAAAAGAAGAATTTAAGTCAGCAGAATTTTCTTTTATTCCCAATTTATAATATAAGCTTCAGCCTTCAAGAAGAAGGTTGAAATACCTTTTCTCTCAAGGAATAAGAAACAGCTCCGAAACATGGAAACTCATCAACAAGAGGCTTGAAGATTAACCTGAAAACCCCGGTGAACCCAATGTTCTTCACCTAAATTTTCCATAATACAATAAACTAGTCATGAGTTATGAACAAATCCTGTAATGGCTCTGGTTTTTGAGGCTGAGAAACAATGAAGAAAATATTTTTTTACCTGTATAGGCAATCCAACACCAACTCTGGTTCGAATATCAAGTACAATATTTGGATTTCCATCCCATTGCATTTCCAACTCCACGGTGATTCCATCAGCTCCACTTTCACTTTCGACAATCGAAACCCCTGTAGAAGACAAGATTCATTATCAAATTCTATTCACTAAATAAACTTATATTATTACATTTGGTCCAATAGCCCGATTTATAAATATTTTGTCATTGTGATATTTAACCACTTTCCCAAAAGATATGAGATGTTTATAAAATATCAAACATCTCTATCGTGATTTATTGTTTTTGGAATTGCGTAGAGGTCTTATGTATAAAAAGAGATCAAGCCAACCTGTAAATTGTGGAGCCACTGTACCGAGGGTCAACTTTGAAAATGTGAGAGATTGTAAAATACTGGGTCTATATTGTTCAAGAACCGGCTCAACATTGCTCTTTATCAGCTCCGATGCTGCCTGTATAGGCCATTTTGACCGCGAAAAAAAATAAAAAAGGAAATTTGCTTCACGTTATGAATTATTTATCACGACATAATAATAACAGTTTATCTTAAAAATCATGAACACAGACAGCGATGGCCATAAAATCATACCTCATCAATATAAGGCCAGAGTTTGTCTAGCTGATGATTAAGCCAAGTTAACTGCAATAACCAAAAAAAAAAGAAGTATCAGTATCGGGATCATGACCAGCATTGTAAAGATGATGAGAAAAAAGATGCATAATTGTACGTTGCTTGTGATTCATTTGAACTTAACTTTTGTCGCTGTGAAAAGACGACCCAAGGAGGATAAAATTCAGGCGGAATAACTTTTCTTGAATCCTGCACAGTCATTCTCGCAAATGCTGCCACTATCTTTGCCTGCAAAACATGCACTTTTATATATCAAAAACAACAAAACCCAGATACAAACACGCATGTACATTTATGGTAACTTGGAACCTACCAATTCAGAACGACGCCTGGATCTAAAACTCTCAAAACGAGCGAACATCACAACCAACCCAACACCGAAGCAGAGTCCGAAGAACAAACCGTAAAAGAAGGACATTTTTTACCCGAAAGTTTTGAAGACTTTGTGAGATTTGGTTGACAGAGAGATAGAAAATGACAGAAATTGGATCGAAGAAGAGGAAGAAGAAGAAGAAGAAAAGTTGTTGATAACGGTGGAAAAGCGAGAACGTGTATGTATTTACGTAGAGAAGAAGAGAATATTAGAATGTGAAGATTGCGTGGCCTGTGTTAATTATTACATTATTAATATTAATTAATTAATTAATATTATTTCAAGTAATCCTGATTTGGAAAGAAAGAAAGTAATATGTGCTCTTCTTTTGGTTTCTATTTTGTCATTCTTCTTCCCTTCTTTCTAGTTAACCCTTGTTTGTTGCTTCTCTGTTTTTCTTTTTTACTCCACCGCCCCTATAGTTTCACATATTTATTTTATAATCTTATATTTACGATATATTCATTTTAAACAGAGATAGATTGGTTTGGGCAAAACCAACTATAATTAAGGTTCAATTTGAAATTAAGCTCGATTCACTTGGCTAATAAATAATATTATAAAAAAATAATTAAAAAAAGAATGAAAAAAGTTATTAACAAAAAGAATGAAAAGAGTTCTTAATATCGAACTTAAATTTTTTTAGTTTATATTGAGTTAATCAATAATTTGATCCTAATTTGACTAAATAGATATAAGATTTATGAGCTCCCATGTAATGTCTATCTAAATAAAATAATCATTAACTTGATAAAAATAGTTAAACGAATATGATAAAAAGATTATTTTAGATATGGTATTAATTAGATTTGAATCGAATCTAAATAAGACCAAATTCAAGATTAACAAACCAAGTCAGAAATAAACTTATTTAAAAATAATTTATTTTTATTTGACTTGAATCAATTTGTTTAAGAAAACAAGTTTATTTTAAACTCAAATTCAAGTTTAAATAACTTAAATCAAATCTAACATTATATATTGTTTGTTTAATAATATAAGATGGAGCTAAATTTAAAAGGAAAAATTGGAAGAAAAGATCTGGTAGTTGACAGGATGGCGATGAAAATTAGGGTTACAAAAGAAAGGGTATTTCCCTGGAGCGGGTCAAAAAATTACTGAAAACAGGGATCTAAAGTGAGGTTGAGGGAGATGATAGGTGGCACCACAACAACTTCAGCCTGTCACGTGTTACGGTGAGACGCTGTGGTAGCGTCAACCTCCTTGGCACGTGACGCCATTTGGACATATTATCCGGTTTTGATGGTTTTTAGTTCGATTGGATTGGATTGGAAATGGAAGGCATGAAACGACAGAGTTTGCTGGTCACCTTCAGCCAGGTGGTGTAACGTAAAAGTGACTCTCACGTAGAAGCTTGTCGGGTTGAGGACTCTATTGATTTTTAAAGGGAGGAATTTGACCCGAATTTTGGAAGGTATATTTATTTAATAAAATTATATATATTCACTTTAATTATATATTTATATATATTATTATATGATTAAATAATTTTAAATTAAAAATAAAATAATATTTAATTATATGATAATATATATAAATATATTATTTAAAATAGATAATCGAGTATTTGTTATCAGCATATATTTTTTTCTTTTTATATTACTAATTCTTTTGCTAGTTAAAAAAGGAAAAAATAACAAATCACCCATGGACTATTCATATGTTGACCCATGTGAGCTGGATTGGGAAACAAGCCTAAGTTTAAATTGAAAAAATTTAAACTTGAGTTTGACTTGAAATTAATCTCTCATTGTTATTGTATTAAAATTCATCTTATTGACAAATTTTCTTTTTTTCTCTTCAATAATACTTAACCACTCAAATGAATCAAATTTGACTTAGAGTTGACTATTACGACTTTAAGTTGAGCTTGAACCAATTTTTATCCCGAATTAAACTTATTTAATTTCACCATTTACCACAACGTTTCCTAATTTGATGGGGGTGGGAGATGAGATGAGAGCTAAAGCAACAACTAGGCTAATTTAGCTAAGTTGATGGGAGAAATGAGCCCAAACAATAGTTGGGCGACCACAACATCTCATAATTTCATGGGAGATAGGAGCGGGAGTCAATAATTGGGCTGAGAGAAAATGCCTAAATAATAATTGGGCTTGTATCCTTTATTCAGAAGCCCATTACACTATGAATATGAGCCCGTGAACCTACAAGATTGTAGAGCTGGTCCATCATCCGGGGCAGGCTCATTTTTTGATTTAATCACAACAAAATTTTAAAGCTTGATCATTATGCCCTGACCAAAGAGTTTATTGTTCAAGCGATATGGATTTGTAATTGGTTGAATCAGTTTGGTATATTGAAGCGATATGCGAATTCTAAAATAAAGCCTACCTCATTGTGTTAAGATATTTACATTATGAAGCTACATAAACAGAACATGGTTGAAATCTGAATTTGGTTTTAAAATAATTTGATTTTGAATTCGGGTAATTAAATTTGAAGTCATTGATTATGAATTCACCCAAATTGGTTGTGTATTTTAAGGCTTTAATAGTTTTTATATGGATTTTCTCTTGAAAGAACTAAAGAAGAGCATGTTAAATCGATAAAATAACAAACAAACGCAGGAGATCTTGTTTTTTTCTTTCGGTAATGCATTGTGGCATGTAATATGCAATGAATACTCTTATACTATAATTCTCTCTTTACATTTCCAAATCATGCAATTTGATAAGCATGGAAGAAGGTGAAGGTTTGGAAAGCTTTGAATAATAATAATAATAATAATAATAAACAAAACCCTTGTTTTAGTTTCCTTTAGGAAGGAAATTGTTGAGTTTGTTTCGGTTCTGGAAGTATCATCAGCCGAAACTTGTTAATCAACTAAGCATCTAAGCACTATTTTGATAATTCATTTCAATTGCATTGCATATATGGGATGATGAATTCTATCTACTTTCACCCACTCTTATAAGTGTACTAACTCAACTAACTAGAGACAGTTTGTATAATTATTATTAGTATTTTATGATACAATACAATACGATGTAAATGGAAAATGAATTATATATTAAGATATATAAAAAATTAATATAATATAATGAACGTATCATATAATACAATAAATATTACTAATACAAATCAATACGCATTTTTAGAAAAGAAATTTGAAATTTCAAAGATGTTTGTATTATTTTTCAAGATAATAATAAGATAATTAGAATATTTTATTATTTTATCATTAAATTATATGTAAAAATAGGTTTTAAATTTTCGATAGAAACTCCTGATACAATCTTAAAATCTTAACAGTGCAAAGATGTTTAATTGGTGCATGAAACTTGATTAATGTTCTGTTGTGAATGTGTTTAAGGTTGCAAACGAGCTGAATTTGGCTCAATGATTTGTTATTGCTGACGAGCTGGGTTCGGTTTGATTAGGTTACAAATGATCTAAGCTCAATCAAACACCTTAAGGTGCTGGCGGAAACATATATTTGTTTTGTACCATTATGAGCAAGCGTGGTCAATTCATATCGCAATAAATTTTGATTTGTTATGTATCCAGTATTCATAGGGATTAGGATTCGGAGCGAAATAAGTGTCCCAGTTTCAGTTTCATAAATAAACTAGACTTGTACTTCTTCATTTATCTGATGATGCTGTGTACCAAATCCCCTATTTCACAGCGCAATATCAAATCAAGTACTTCAAACTCTTCTTCAATGGCCGACTTCGCTTGTACTCCCCCTCTTTTACTGTACCTTACAATCTTTCTTATTCTTCTTTTCTCTTCCATCAAACAACACTTCCATCTATTCCCTTTTTCTCATCACAGGCTTAGTTTCCAAGAAAACACAGACGAACTCCCCAGCATTCATTCTTTTCCAGTTCCTGTTGAGTTCGCTTCTCGTGGAAGCAACAACAATGGTAGCAATGTAAGCACTCACAATGATACGACTGTTTGAGTGGAGAGAAAGAAAAGTTTGTTTACTTTTTTATAATTGGGTGCAGAAGAAGAGCCAGTTTGAAAGAATGGAACATCGATTGGCGAGAACAAGAGCAGCCATATTGAAGGCTTCACGGTCGCATAATTACATATCAAACAAAGAGGAAAGATTTGTTCCAAGGGGTTCAATCTACATAAACCCTTATGCCTTTCATCAGTTAAATTTTCTTCCCTTGAAGTGTTATTTTCACTTTCAAGTCCATTTGAATTATACCTATCAAATTTGAAGTTAAATTATTTTTGAATTGATTTTGAATCTGTCCAATTCAAATCCAACCCTAAATAGCAATAGATTAGTGTAATTATTGTCAATTAATAATGTCTTATCCATGTTTAACTTCAATCTCAACCGAGTTTATATATTTTGACATATATTGTGATATATATAATTTTTGAAAAGGAGCCACATAGAGATGGAGAAGCGATTTAGAGTGTGGACATACAAGGAAGGAGAGCCACCGCTGTTTCACAAAGGGCCAATGGCTGATATCTATTGCATCGAGGGGCATTTGATTGATGAATTGGAGAGTGGAAAAAGTCCTTTTTCAGCTCGTCATCCCGACGAGGCCCTTGCATTTTTCCTCCCCGTTAGCATCTTAAATATCATTGTATTTGTCTACAGACCTTACACCAATTTTTCTCGATCTCGCTTGCAAAATATTGTCAAGGATTACATTGACACTGTCTCCGCCAGATATCCATATTGGAACAGAAGCAGCGGAGCTGATCATTTTCTTGTTTCTTGCCATGATTGGGTAGGTTTTTACGTGTGATGATTTTATTCATTGATGAAGTTTGATTGTGATGAAATTATTAGAGTCTTTACGACTCCACAGGCACCAGATGTTTCGGCTGCTCACCCGGATCTTTACAAGTATTTCATCAGAGGTCTCTGCAATGCCAACTCCTCCGAAGGGTTCAAGCCGGCGAGGGATGTGTCGTTGCCTGAAATTTACACGAGACATGGATCGTTGAAACCCACTGTAGAAATCAACCAGCAAGCCTCGTATAACCGCTCCATCTTTGCCTTTTTTGCTGGTGGTGCTCATGGTTACGTTAGAAAGCAGCTATTTTCTTATTGGCAAGAAAAAGATGATGAAGTCCAAGTTCATGAATACCTTCCTAAAACATTAAACTATGCCCAACTAATGCATCAAACCAAGTTTTGTCTCTGCCCGAGTGGACATGAAGTTGCGAGTCCTAGAGTGGTGGAGTCTATAATTTCAGGTTGTGTTCCGGTGATTATTTCCGATAATTATGTGCTGCCCTTTAGTGATGTGTTGAATTGGAGCAAATTCTCTGTTCATATTCCTGTAGAAAAGATTCCGCAACTCAAGAAAATTCTTCAAGGTGTTTCTGAGGATGAATATTCAGAGATGCAAAAGCGGGTTCTTCAAGTTCAACGACATTTTTCCCTCAATCGACCTGCGAAACCCTACGACATTTTGCACATGGTGATGCACTCGGTGTGGCTCAGGAGGCTCAATCTAAGGCTTCCACCTCTCTAATAATGCCTAGACCACATGTAAACTGATAAATCCAATTGTTTAAAGGTTATTATCTGAGTTCAATTTTAAATATTTAATTTGATATTATTATATAATTATACGGTATTTTATCTCAATTCAAAATTTAACATAATTTACCCAATTAAATACTCACAACCACATACTTACCAATTGTTGGTAACTTATTTATACCTCACTTTGGACTTATTTTGAGACTAATTTATATAATACTTCCGTCGAAGGTTTTGAAAATAATTTTCTATATTTTTTATCATTAAATATTGAAGCTAGCTCTATTGAGAGTACTATTTTTTAACCCAGACTGGGCATCAAGGAGTTGGTTCGGGCGTATTCTGGTATAATCATCAGTTAATTAAATATTAATTTATGCATTAAAAGTATGTATTAGATTTTATTTATCTCTAATTTAATTTAATTTGACATTTCTTTTTACGTGATGATGAGTTTGAGCGTAGTCTATCCAATCCAATCCAATCCAATCATGACAAATACTAAAATAAAATTTATCCTTAATTCAGATGATCAACGTGTTTCCGTAGGACTGATTAAACCACGATAGGGAGCAGTTTTTCCAACTGAGAGGGGTAGCAAAGATTTTGGTAGACCGTAGGCCACAAAATCTTACCAAAAGGTCAAATCCGTCATTTTATCCCTCTTCACACATTTTTCAGCTTAAATAGACTTTCTTTCGGTGAGACTCCTCGCCATTTGAAGCTCTCTCAAGATAATTTTTCCCCTCGGGGAAACAATTTCTCAGCAACCAAACACCAATAGCCAACCTAATCCTGTATGTAGAATGGCATCTTTGGTGGCGTCCGTCCTCTCATTCTGTACTCTGGTTTTCATCGTCATTGTTTTGGTGCTTTCAGCTGGCTATTTTAGTTCCTTCATGAGCCACTCATCGTTCGAAATGGTTCGGTTTCGTAGAGCCGCATCGTTGTTTGATCTTCAAAGCCGAGGAGCTCATTTCACTGCATCTAGCGACGGCGTAACTGTGAATTGTTCCAGAAACTCAACTCCTGTTAAAGTAAGTTCTTAAACATCACCGAATCAATGAATATGATCCGGACGATCAAATAATTTTCTTCTAAGTTGATTTGATTGCGGTATTTTATATTCTCTTTCTGTGTTTATTTTAGCTTCTCTATATATTTCATGATCAAACACCTGAGACTCTGGAATAATCAGGACTTTCAATGAATTTATTCCATGAATATCATTTATTACAGAGAAAATCATTGTCGAAAGGGATCAATAAAAGAGAGAAGCTGAAGCAAGGGCTTGCAAGATCACGAGCTTCAATTCGGAGAGCAGCGCTGACTCAGGGCTTTTCTTCAATAATCAGAAACGAAGAGATTCTTCATCAAGGGGACATCTACCGTAACCCCGGAGCGTTTTATCAGTAAGTTCAAAATTTTTAGACTCCGATAAAGCATAAAAACGTGAGTACCTGCTTTACTTCTAAGTTACCACCAATATCGCAATTAGTTCCACTTATATTTCAACAATATTATATGAAATCCTAAGAAATATAACACTAAAATACACAAATTCTTCACTAACAAAATACAAATAATTAGATGGAAGACTAAAATGAACAAAATTAATCATAAGTAGAATAAATTCATTATGAATAAAGAATATTACAAAACGTAGAAGAAATTATCGCACACTCTCTTTTGTTCATAAATACAAATTTTATATGCAAATATTCGTGAGTCGTATTTTCACAACAAATGGCAGGTGTATTACAATAAATTGCTCCAATCCACATAGCATTACCAGTTATGTTTGACCAGATTAATATGTAAACAAAATCCTAACTGTTGTATTTACTTCATTATATTCAAAAAAATCTGTAACATTGTTGCCATAGATCTCCTTCATAATTCATCTTTCAAATCTATACTTCTTGAATTTATATAACCCCTTGCAAAATTAGAGTCTTCTTCATAATTGTGTGTGTGTGTGTGCAGCAAAAGATTTCTTGCATCTGAAGCATGATGCCGGAGGTATTGTGCGCATTCACTCATTATTTGTCCTTTAGTCATGGACTTTCACTGTCAATTAATTACTCGCATGTATGAATCATAGCTACAGCAAAAAAGCGGGCGTTCTTTGCTCTTCAATGTCTCTATTAAATTACTAATGGTGCACTGTCATTGCCCCACAAAAAGTGTCCTTAGAAAACAGTGCTATTTTTTTAATATATACGTGTAACATGTTACCTACCTAAGATAACATAAAAAAAAAAATTATATAATTTATAGTATTTGAATTTCATTAGTATGTTAAGACGCTAAATGTCGCATTTAGAATTATAAATTGTCGAAACTATAGCCAAGAAACTTGTGACATCGATCAAACAGGTGATCCTCCCTGCCAATCAAATGGTCAGCATTTTTCTGATTGGTTCAACTTAACCTCCTATTTACATGTCACTTTTTAACGGGCTTGTCGTTAGATTCATGAAAATGGATTTAATTAGAAAAATAAGTGCTAAAATTCTTTGCTCTTTATCAATAACACTGTCACTTAGTAGTATACATGACACTTAAAAGCATCTACTGGTGCATGTTTTCGTTTAAAATTTGGCAGGAGTTATGCGGAGATGGAGAAGAAATTCAAGGTTTATGTGTATGAAGAAGGAGAACCCCCCATGGCCCACGACGGGCCATGCAAGGAAATGTACTCAATAGAAGGAAGGTTCATAAACGAGCTGGAGCATGGTACCACCAAGTTCAGGACAAGTGACCCTGATCGTGCTCACGTTTACTTTTTGCCTTTCAGTGTGACTCTAATGGTGGAGTACCTATACAAACCTCTTTCATATGATACTGCTCCGCTCCAGCGGTATGTAGCGGATTATGTGAAAATGGTGTCTACTAGACATCCCTTTTGGAATAGAACTAGTGGCGCTGATCACTTCATGCTTGCCTGTCATGATTGGGTGAGTTTCTATCATCCATTTCCATTATTATTATTTTCCTTTTTGGGCTAGAACAGTTTGGTGTCTACTTTTTCTAAGTTTGTCGATTGCTGATTACATAAATGTCTAAAGTCAGTTAGCTTCTAAGCTAAGATGAATCGCATTAGCTTTTACTTTTTGTTTGAAGAATGATGATCTTGATCAGAGGCTTGCATTATTTTCCCATTGCAGGGTCCTTTGGCGTCTGAAGCCAACCCTCAGCTCTACAACAGATCCATCCGAGCCCTCTGCAATGCCAACTCCTCCGAAGGTTTCAACCCCCAAAAAGATGTAAGCATCCCCGAACTCCACCTCTGCGGCGGCTACATACCAACCAAGCTTCGAAACCCACCACCCTTAACTGAAACGAGACCTCATCTTGCATTCTTTGCCGGCGGAGTCCACGGGCCAATCCGCCCCATCCTTCTGAAAAACTGGAAAGGCCGTGATAATGATATGAAGGTTTTTGAATACCTCCCAAAAAAGCTGGATTACTATTCCTTAATGCTGCAATCAAAGTTTTGTCTGTGTCCAAGTGGGTATGAAGTGGCCAGCCCTAGAGTTGTGGAGTCCATTTATGCAGAATGCATACCGGTGATTTTGTCAGAAAATTTTGTGCTGCCTCTAAGTGATGTTTTACGATGGGAGTCTTTCTCGGTACAGGTAAATATATCAGACATTCCACGACTGAAGGAGGTGTTGAGGTCAATTTCTGAAGAGAAGTACATGAAGCTTAAGGAGAATTTAAGAGCTGTTAGGGGACATTTTATGTTGAACATACCTGCTAAGAGATTTGATGCGTTTCATATGATCTTACATTCCATATGGCTTAGAAGGCTAAATATTGGATTTAGCTGATTAATTATTAGCTTCCACTTAATTAGACTTATTTGAAAATTAGTCAAAATATACGAAAATATATACTTTCTCATCTTGTATTACTTGTTATTAGTCTAGGATATATATAAATAAAAAGTTAAGATCATTTATTTACAATAAAAAGTAAAAAAGTTGAAGTTTGAATTTAATTTAAAAACAATTAAACTTTGAATAAGACGAATCTAACCTTAGATATATACATTATTGTATTGTATGATTATGATCATAACACCTAATATTTATTTATACAAGGAATATGTAGAATTTATTAGGTAATAATTGCATACACTTTCATTTGTGATATATATTTTTATGAAATCTTTTACATCTTGAAGACCATCATCAGTTTTCTATCCCGCTTATTACTTTGATTATTAATTGTAAACACATGAGTACTTTTAACAAATAAGATAGTTAGAGAAATAAAAAAGTGAAGTATTATTATTCATTTATTTACTATGAAATAGTATTTACATGAATTTGCAGAAACAAAGAGCTAGTAGAATTCACTTGATGGGAACAAAGTTTTGAGAGAAACGTTCGATTTGAGATTTAAGCAAGTATCCGAAAGAGAAACGGGATCTTTCAGCTGCTGCTGGTGAAGTTGGAATATGAGTTGATGATCTTGTTGGTGTTGATGGGGTTTTTGGTGTTTCATTCTTGACTTCAAGATGAATGGGACCCATCTCTTTCTTCATTGATTCAACAAAATCCATGCCTACTTCATTGCCTGAGATGTCTCTCAAATAGAAAGCATGCACTGACTTCTCTCCCTGCGTTGCTACGTCTGCTCTAACAACTGCTAGACCATTCTCTCTAAGAACTCGAGTTATATCAGATAGTAATCCTACCCTATTCGCTGCTCTTAGCTCTAGTCTTACTCCCTGCAAACCAATCAGTCACACAAATTATTCTTGTTACAGATCTTGAATTCCAAGTGGATTACCAATTAACTGGGTTTGACTCTTCTTGACTAATCCAGAAATAGGGTTAATCCGAACATATTATTTCTTTCAGCTCAAGCTTAAATGATCTTGAATCAAGGGATTGCGATACCAGGTTAGAAATGTTGGGGCCTTTAAACTTCTAGTGTTAACAAATGAGTTACATTATATGCCCTTTGCTTGTGTGTGGATTATTTATTTCAGCAATGCTCACCTCACAAACCCGACGCTCAATAGCAGCCTCTAAGCATTTTATCACTCTTTCCTTTTCACTTTCTGTGTTGAGGGCATACCCGTCTACATGTCGTATGAAGTATTCCTGTAAAGAAGAAATTGAGATATAGAAGAAAGGAAATGGCAGAGAAATTGTTAGGAGGTGGGACGTTAAAGAATATATATACACACACACATACCTGAAAGGCGTAGCCACTGAGGGAACCAACAGAAGCATGAAACACAACATACTGCATATCAGTGAGTGTACAAACAGTGTCAAACATGAGTCTTGGCCTATCTTTACACTCAACACTCACTATTGAATATCCCTTTTCGTCACAACTCTCAATTGACACAACAGTCTTCCGTCCACCTTCCTCATCACTGTTGGATCCCAATCCAATCATGGTAGACAAACTCACGGGCTCATCTGGGCCATCAAAATCTCTAACAGAAAGCATCAATTGATGCAACCTTCTTTCCACATCAGTCTTTAACGTTCCATCTCCTCCAGGGCTCTTAACCTCTTGCGGAACGGGATTGATGTGAGTCTCACTAGGGCTTTTCTCCGTGGTGGCGCGTAGGACATTGCTGAGGTGGAACTCGATGAGAGCCAAACGATTAGGGTCGGCAATCGGACTGCCGGTGGACTGATCAGAAACGTAAGCCACACAAGCTAAACGATCATTGTGGCTCCATGCATGCGCTTCCACAACGTTACAGTGAAGTTGAGCTAGGGCAGCTGATATCTCAGAAAACAGACCAGGCCGGTCGGTTCCAGTCATTTCAATGGCTGTGTGCTCGCTAAGGTGTTGCTGGTCGTAAACAGCTTTGTTGGCATATCTCTTTGGCGTTGCCGAGCCTGTTGTCGTCTCGCTTGTTGTACCTATCGCCTGCATGCACATAAAAATTTTTGCCCTAAAATATGAACAGAAAGAACCCATATAAAGATAAAAGATAAATTTTTACCTGCTGGATATTATTGATGAGTTTCTGGTCTGTGAGTTTATTGCCATGCTGATCTTGGACATGAAACACTTGAATAATAGAATTTATCAGTTAGGGTTTAGTGAAATTTTATGAAACCCTTGAAAATTTTAAGAAAAATTATCCATTAATATTGAAAATTTATGTATATGTTATATTACCATCCATAAACCAGCCTGCATCTAAGGAAATGTAGCCCTTTTTAATGGTGAGATTCAAGTCAGTCAAAACTTGGACCAGTTCAAGGAGGAGGCCCTGCTTGTTGACACTGTCCACCTTCACGACAGTGGATTCTTCCAAGCTTTCATTGTCAATGGTGACTCTACACCTGCAACCCAAACGACAAAATTGTCTGTCATCTGATTATTAATTTCTGAAGGATTCCGAATAAGACTGCTTACGTTGGGCCATATATTCTCTCTGGGAGATTATCAAAATCAGGATCAAAGTAGGGCCAACAAACTTTCTTCATGCCGCAAAATGAAATAAAAACACCTGAAATCGGGGCAAATAAAAATAAAAATAAGGAATTAGAAGTAATGGTTAACATCAAAGCATGACAGCGGAAAGTGCCTGAATATATATACTCAGAACTCCATTGTTGCACCTATCAGCTAAAGTTTAGTAGAATTCAATGAAAATTCTCGTAAGGTTAAATTTTTTATGCTAAAAATTACTCTTCTCAATAACCTTGCATCAGAAGTGCAATCTGATTATCTTTGTTCATCCAGACGAAAAGAAAAGAAAAGAAAATTACAGTGTGGCTTCTGATATAACCCGGTGAGAGTCTCGTTAAAACTAGACAATGCAGGCCTTCATAGAATACAAAAAACGACCAGTTTCATTATAAAACGAATATAGAAAGATCATCATCAGAAGAAGAAGAACAAGGAGAAATATTATATATAGCTTAAGCAAATATGTGTGTGTGTGTACATATATGTAGATAGAGATGGATATGGATGAGTGAGGAATACACAGATGAATCAAAACACCCAGCTCATAATTAAAAGCAGCAATCGAATGGTTGAGCAAAAGCAGAAGAGAGAGAAGGATGAATGAAGAAGAATTCAGTCTCTCCCTCTCTTTCTTTCGTTCTCTGGAAGATGATAGAGAAGAAGAAAAAAAACAAAAACAAAAATTGAAAAAAGGAAGCGACAGTTTTTCATCCCCAATATAAGAGTGGAAGAGGAAAGGAGAGGAAGGGAACTTACTGCTATTCTTGGGTTTGTGAATTGTGATTGAGAGTGTGAGTAGAGACAATTAGATTATAAATAGATGAAAAAACGTGTGAAGGAAGATGATTAATGGATGAAGACGATTCTTAAATCTTAGAAATGAAGTTAAATCTCACAAGGGACACGTATAAAGTCAAATAATATTTATCAGCCACGTTTTGCATTGATTTTTTCTTACTGTAATTAATTAGCGTGAATTTTTTGAACATGTTCCCAAAGTATTTGGAGCCACATGATTTAGGGAAGACAACAAATTATTTAAGTGTTGAACTCGTGCCATTTTCTCTTTCATCTCGTCTCTATTATCTACCACAGTACAGTGCAAGGTTTTAACTTTTACCCCCCATTTTCTCTTTCATCTCGTCTCCTCATCTCTCATACTCTGCACCCAACTATACTTAACTTCCTTGCCTTGCAATAATATTTCATAGGAATGAATATGATCCGGTTTGAGTTCGAATTTAAATTCGAATCAAATCTAACTTTAACATATAATTAAAGAGAAATTTGAAACGAATTGAGATCAAATTAAGACTAATTCAATCTCAATTCAAATTTTAAGTGGTTAGTTTAAATTAATTTAAGCAAATTAAAAATATCATCAAAAAATTATTAATAAAATAAGTAATATTATCAATTAAATAATAAACAATATTATTGGAGGAAAATTTGAAGCGAAGTTGAGCCAAACTACTGACCTCTATCCGAAATTACCCCTATGCATGTAGAATGTATGGAGATGTGATGTGAGGAAAATGCAGCGGGTGGAATAGTGTTTGTTGACTGACTTTTAAAGCAGAAGAATGACAATTCAATCAAGGTTGGCTTGGCCACCACAACATCAACTTTATCATCTTAGATTAAGTTACTCCGCACATTCATGAATTGAATTTGACTAAGTAAAATGTCTGGTTTCGTGATCAAATCACAACTTTCTTGCTGCCATTTGCATCCAGATAATATATCATTAGCAGCTGTCATACAGATTTACGGAAGTCTCTACATTCATGCACGTGTTGATTTCTTACGTTTTTATTGGATTCGAGGATGATTACACGGATGCTAATCATTATCCACTCTTTTCTTCTCACTAAAGAAATCACCATCCAGCTAATGCGAGAGCTGGATTTGAGCTCACCATTCTCCAACTAGATGGAAAAGAAAAGTCTATTCCATGGAAGATTTATATCATCTTCAACGTACACTTCTAACCCAACCAATTCAATTCCAACTCAAATCCACATTCAACTTGAGCAAACTCATCTCAAAGTACCAAGTCAACTTTACTCAAATTTAAGGATTCATCCACGATTCTCCTCTTCTCTGCTATATTACTGTTCACAATGTCACTGTCTGCCCACTAAAATATCTAATTTCAGCCGAAACTCATAACCTACATTTATTCAGGCTCGACTCCCCTCAAATCCACTTCTACTAACAATACCTAATTGACATTGCTCAAATTCACCTCTACAAACAATTCCATCAAATGACTTCACTAGAACTGGACAATATGGATTCAAGCCAAGCTCCAATTGGCCTTTATCTAGGATCGGCTCGACTCAATTCAAATCCACCTCTACAATAACTATATAATAAAAAATGACCAAAATCATTCTAATTCTTAACCACAATAAAGATATATGCTGCCTTCAGCCAAACCTAAATGCTACCAAGAGGCCAACAAAACACAGCACCTTTGAGAAAGAAACAAATAGGGCAGAAGAAGCAAGAATAACAGAACTTTTCAAAAAGCCTATAATTAACTTTATGAAATAAAAAAAAAATTATGGCATTTTGCAACTGTCAGTTCTGTTGGGAACACTCCTGCAATGAATTACCGAAAAAAACTATCCACCCATTCAGCATCCAATTGAGATCTCTATTACTATTATTCCTTTCCCACCATTGTGCTCCAACAGTCCTAAGAGTGAAAAACGCCTAGTGATTAAAAAAAATAACATCCCTTTTCCATATAGAGATGTCAACCGCCAGCTCTCTGTTAGGCCAACAAATGCCTCATCTTATGGTAACCTTTGATACCCGATTGTTTAGGTACGGTTGAACCAGGGTCCAACAGCACCATTCACATGCCCATTGCTGTGAATCCCAACACCATTCGGAATCAGTGACGGAGGCAATCCAACAGCCATTGGCGGTGCACTTGGATATAATACTTGATTGTGTGGAAGAGTGTGAGGACTCGTGAGAGGACTGCCAGCTGGACTCCCTTTACATTGTTGGAGAGTGTGGATTTGCCTAAGCCCTTCTTCATGAATTCGTGCCAGTGTCTCCAACTCCTTCATTGACAGAGCTTCCAAACCAGCACCATATAGCGGGGCATGCCGTGACATTTCTTCTTGAAGCTGAGCCTCGAGGTCTTGAATATATTGCTGCAAAACACAATAAATGCTAAACATCAGTGTGAAACGAGAAAGAAAGAGAAGGCACAGAAGTTCATTAATTTCCAACAGTAGATTATGCTAAATACATGCTCAATTCTGTCCAAATTCAAAACAATTAAGATAATTAACGTCATAAGAGGAATGCAAAAAGAAGATTTAAGACTGGCACGTATTAAATTGCTTCCACCGAAAAATAAAACAATGCTACTGGAAGTTTCAAGGAAGGAACCATATCGAGAGAAGAGGTAGAAAGAAGATGACAATTATGATGATGAAGAGTATGACAAATATAAAGAATTGAAAGGGTTATATATTATGTTGTGGCAAAAACCTGGCATGTCTGCAATTTAGATTCCATGCCATCAATATATGCCTCACATCGAGCAACCTGCTCTTCCTTCTCTCTCTTTTCTCCTTCAGTTTGCCCAACTGTTTGGGTCAACCGTCGAACTTCATCCTCAAGAGACTGACGAATTTCTTCCCGTGTTACATTCTCCGTAGCATATCGTTTCAATTCATCATCAAATCTTTTTCTTGCAGCTTCAGCGCTCTTCAATCTTTCAGCAAGAGCATTTTTCTCCTTCATTACTCTCTGTCATGTTCATAAATTGTTGTAAGAAGAGGTATCAAAACAGTTATCAATACAGAAGGCAAAACAAATAAAAGCTTATTTATCAGAAGATGATCACTACCCCGACTCTTGCAATCGCAGAAGGAAATATAAGTGTAAGCTCATCAACATATATGGGGAAAATATTATTATCATGTATGATTCACCTTCACTGGATGATGTGACATTGCTTCACATTTTCAACATTCCATTCACACATGAAGACATACCAAGCTCAAAGACTTACACATATACTCAGGCACCTATAATGATTTTACTCAAATCTGTCAACTTTAGCTCTTTCTTAAGAAGAGAGTGAGATTTTTGGGCCAACTAAAAATTGGCAAATTAGACACCCTTCAGAAGATGACACAATAGTGAACTATAAAAAAAGAAAACATAAAAATGGCAAAACTTGCCGCCAAATATTACCATTGGCAATGCAGTATAACTTTCCCCAAAACCCATAAGTTCCTCATTATGATCTTCCAACAATCCCGAGGGAAATACATAGAGAACATTGTGATAAAAATTCAAAGTGATCAAGACTCCCCACGACACCTCTTAAAGAGGGTGTACGGCAGTCATCTAGTATTAGACATACAAGTCTCAATGCTGTAATTGATATTCAGATATTGTAGGACCCTCCATCTTCAAAAAGAGCTAGGCAATGCAACTCATAACCCCTCCCTTCCATAACAAAAACCAGCAGACCAACATCTTCAATGGGGGAGAGGTACCACTTAGCTCCAGAGGTGAGAGTGCCGGATAAAATGAAGCAATACCATCAAATACTAATGTATGAATATAAAAGTGATTATTTCAAAAAATATATGGGTAGAATCAACTAATTTTCACCCCAAAAGAGAAAAGAAGAGAGAGAAAGAATTAATACCTTCAATTCATCACGTTTCCGGGATTTCAATTGGGAGAGTTGATTCTCTGCATCATGAAGACGATCCTGAAGAACTTTTTTCTCAGCACTGAGCTTAGCAATTTCATCATCCCGCTCCAAACGAATCCATTCAAGCTGACCTTCAACTTCTTGTATTTGTTCAGAAAGCTCTTTCTTCTCACGAGCAAAGCAATCCATCTCAGCCTTCATTTCAGACTGTCAATCATAAATGGTATCGTCATTTCCAGTAACCCCAAACAATTATATTGAAATAGTGATTCACCAGATCTAGTTATTAGTCAAATCATACTAAGTACCTTGAGACGATTATTTGTGGCCTCAGATTCATTCAACTT
This sequence comes from Mangifera indica, assembly GCF_011075055.1. Lineage (NCBI taxonomy): Eukaryota > Viridiplantae > Streptophyta > Magnoliopsida > Sapindales > Anacardiaceae > Mangifera > Mangifera indica. The sequence goes on from NC_058149.1 coordinate 15,216,062, forward strand.
CTGTGAGATGATAGCTTTTTCTCTAACTATATTTGCCATTTCAGCCTTCCTCTCTTCACGCATACGTATAATTTCATCTTCACTAGCGCATAGCTGGTGCCAAAGAGCTGCCCGATCAACATTTGCAAGTTCAGCAACCTCCCGCATCATGCTCAGAACAGGTCTAACAATTTCTTGCTCCTCACAGACCAGAATAACCAAAATTTCTAAGTCCAGATCTACTTCACGGCTACTGTCTGTAGTGCTGGTTGCACGGTCAACCAGTCTCTTCAGCATCCTGCCACGGTAGGACTCATCAGGATACCATTTTAACAATATTGTGTACAACATTTTCACAAACCCCCTCACACAAAGGTCTCTAGAGAGGGCCAATGTCTCAGCAAGACCAAGTACACAATTAAAGTCATCATGTTGAACTCTTAGCTGTTCACTGGCCTCTCCCCCTGCAATAACATCTGCATGATGAAAATTTTCAGCAACAAATCTGGCATTATGATTCAATCTTTGAGCAAGGCGTCTTTCCAATACCATGGCTACAGCTTGTGCCACAATGGTTCCTCTAACCACAGCTCTCTCAAAAGTTTGAGCAGCTTCAACAGCAAGACAAGGTATGGATAACATCTCAATCAGTATGTAAATATCAGAAAAATGACAAGTAGCACAGAAGACCTGCTCATCCACCACATGCAACTTTTCTGATGTAGGTCCATTCTCTCCAAACAAGAAGAGCCCACAAGAGCTTGTTGAGCAATTGTCACCAAAATCATCATCGCAATCAATATCTCTAAGTATAGTCTCAGCAACATCTCCCCAACTGTTTACAGTTTTACTTAGAAAATCAAGGACACAAGAAGACACATCTGCACCCAAATTTTTAAGCCTAACACGAACTGATCTAACCTGCAGATAAGAACATACAAGGTTACATATGCTTATGGGGAAACTATGCCAGAAAAACAGGATGTGATGATGACAAGAGAATGCATACTGCTTCCGGAAGATGTTGGCACTGAGATGCAGCTTTAAATATAAAATCTAAGGTTGCTGCTAGTGGTTCATCATTTGAGTCCGTTAAAAACTCGAAAGATTGCAATAAAACGCGTTCCCACACTTCACTGCCACAATCCAGTTGACTTAGGGCACCGAAAACCTGACAACCAAAAATCATCGTAAATAGGCAATGGATGATGTAGCAAAAGATGAGTGTCTAAACTACAAAGTAGTATCTATAAACAATATGGAAACTAGACAACATGTCAATAGAAACAACGGCTCTGGGTTTTTTCTAATAAAGTTTACACATAAAAAAATGCAGTAAATGGAGTGAAGACCTCTGCAAAGCTATCTTACAGGTATCCGTAATGCAGGCTCAGCATCTGGCTTTTGAAGTCGTTCAAGAAGGGCACATGCAGCCAGCGGATGCTCTGAATGCTCTACCAATTTTGGTACCAAAGCAACAAGGTCTGGTTGAAGATGCCTTGGAGCTTTATCCAATACAAGAGAAATCTTCTGCGCTGACTGTGGACGTCGTTTTGGCTCAGGACAGCCCTGTGGAACAGCTCCATCTAAAGCCCTTAGAGAATTGACAATCAGTCCTAAGAGCTCCTCAGATTGCTCTGGCCACTTGGTCTGGAAAGAGTTTGATAAATATGTTAAAGCAAAAGAATTAAGCCAGGAAGATCAACAGTTGCACAATTCAAACTCATACCTTAGTGCAAAGAGAGGCACTTTCCAAAGAACCCCCAGCAGATGTTTCTGGTGGAGAAGTAGGCTGTCCAGGCAATGCTTTCTCAGGTATGACAATACCATTCACATCAGAACTTTGTACAGCAGAGGTACTGCTACCATCATCCACACCAGAATCCAATCTCTCATATACAGGAATTTGAGCAGATTCTGTCGCTCCATTCTCCCTATCAGATTCCAATGGCCTGGCAGCCCCACTGCCATCAAGGGAAGTTTTTGAATTTGCATCAGAAGAATCACCATGAGGACTTCCTTCTGAAGGCTGGCAACATTCCACCATGATATCCAAAAGTAGATCAATTATAGCCTGCTGTAGGACTTTAACTCCCATTAACAAATTCATCACACTGGGGGAAGATTCTTCAGTTTTTGTGACCTTCTTTCCGTCATTACTACCAGAGAGCTTGGTTGGTAGAAGCAAGCGTTTTGCTTTAGCTGGGTCATCAAGATAAACACGAAGGCCAGTCAGAAAACCAGCAATTGCACCAGCATCCATCAGAAGCTTTTCTCTCAGAGTAACCTGTGGCTGTGAAGGATTATCTCCATATGTAAGATGAAACCCAGCTCTTGAAAGAAGATTTCTAATAATATCTTCTTCTTCTCCGCTAATTCCTTCACTGTCCTCAGAATCAATGAGTTCATCAGGATCAGTTGTCAAAGCATCCTGATCATCCTCAGATGCGAAAACCTGACAGAAGAGAAACCAGAAATGAACACATTATTGTCAATCCTGACAGAAGAATGACATAAGCCAAATCACACACTGCTTTATGGCCGGAATAATATGAGCTAAAACATCCTAATCATGCAAATTCATTAATAGAAACTCACTCCAGATAAATTGAACATCTAACAGCCAAGGTCTAAGATACAAACAAGGTTATGTAAATCAGATGTGAGTCATCTAACCATCCATACAGCACAATTTATTCCATAAAAGCTTGAAACCACGAATGTACAAAAACAATAAACAGAAAACTTTTTTCAATTAAAAATATAACACACACGTGTACATAAGCAAACATGGTATGCACCTAGTAGGTTGTTGGCAAAACTTCTCCTGCAGGATGTGGGTGAGATACAGATATACTCCAACAATATCTTCTGTAATTACAACCTTTCATTAAGGAATTAATCTAATCCAGGTATAATACACTGAGGACATTTATAACTCTTTATGCATGTCCATATATATACAACTATTCAAGTTTATAGAAAAGGCAACCTCTAGAAGTGTTTGAATGAAAATTGTGAAAAACACCAGCCAAATCTCCAAGTCAATAGCATCATGAGAATTAATTTCAAGAATATTTTACAACGTCAACAAAAAACCTATTAATACTAATAGGCCCTAACACACCAAAAATTGATCAAACAACACTTGCACATAGTGGATGGCACATAACAATTAGATTGAACAGGCCCAAACTACTAACCTCTAGATCAGAAAATTCAAACCAAGGGCAGCAATCTAATATTTCACAAACAAAAACAACAGTGTCACGCATCAGAAAGCCTGCATCTGCTTCCAACATATCAGACACCTTCATGAATTGCAAAACTGAATTATTCCATGTCTTAGTACATATAGAAGACTCCTTCCACACAGTCTTGGCTGGGTTCTTTTGATTCACCACAGCCATCCTGTATCTGACCCAAAAGTTTTTATCTGGATCACTACCAACAGATTGATCACTCTCTAAATATATACAAATTGTGTCAAATGACTCATACACACCTGCATCATGAAGCAATTAGTTATCATTCAAATAAAGGCAAACAACTGCAACTGCATTTAGAGTGGAGAGAACTCAAGAACAAGCACCCACCAATTCGAAGCTCACATCCACCGGCTTGAAAGAATTTGCTAAAGATTTTTCGAGTTTCCATTATTTCCTTGAAGGACAAGAAGTTTTCCACCTTCCAAGTAAATGAACTTCTTCTCCCAACCTTATCAGTTTGGGTACAAGCATTGGTAGAATCAGTAAACTGATCAGTAAAATCCTGCATTATTGATGTCTCTTTCAAAATGAGAACCTCAGCTGAGAATACAACAGTGTCCTGGACAAGAAAACCAGAATCTTGATCAAAGAGACTTGTTAGCGTCACAAACTCACGCCAACCCCAATCCTTTGCAGCTTTGGAATAGCGATTCTGAGATTCTTTTGTGACTGATTTCTCCTCCATTCTTTGGTTCACAACTGACAATCGATGACTCACAAAACAGCTCCAATCACTAGAAGTATTTCGTGAATCCATAACTTCAAGAAACACTGAAAGGTGGCATGGTGGCTGAGACTGCCCTGATACCATTAAATAAAAGGGAAACTTACATCAGTTCACTCTTGCAAGCTCAAACTAATCCAGGTAATATGATTCTAAGTCCATTGATCCAAGTGTTAGTGAAAAGCCACCATGCATGATGGAAATTCACTTCATTAGGAGAACCTAAGAAATAAGATTAATTTCAAAACCTCAAAGATTGATGCTGAATAGTCCCAAACAGTCACATACAATTGTAGCATATGAAAATTGTCATCACTTACACTTTCCTAGGCGTAGTTTAAGCAAGTGTCAAGAATCAGAGTACAAATGATGAGCCAAATGCATGTTACACTGCTCCAACACCATGAATCATATGATAAAATTTCACCCAACCACTACCCTAAGCAGCTACGAACCTCGCTCAGACAAGCTAGAGAAAAAGCGTCATCCCTCATCAATAAAAATAATACAGGAGCCTCTAGTCTTTATTTATCCATATATTAAGAACAGTAACTTAATATTAAACACAACAATCATATCAACCAACTACAATCCATTAAAAGACACACTAAAAAGATAAGAGTAATACAACATATAAACCACTATAATAGTCTTGCATACCTCTTGGATATACAATGAGACGACAATCTCGGTTTCCAATCTGAAACCTCCTGCTCTTAATGCAGAGCCCTGTAATTTTCCTCTTTTTCAAAAGATCCTTCAACCTCGTGAAATTCTCAATCCTCCAAGTAAACTTCCCCATATGCCCATCTGACTTCCTAGCCCCACTCCCACTCCTCCATCCAACCAACACACCATTCTTTGAGAAACTACTCAACTCCTTGATCACATGGAAGGATGTACTAAACACTGCAGTATCATCCACCAGAAACCCTGATTCAGGCCCAACAAAATCTGCCACCTTCATATAATCATTCCATCCTAAACTAGTATTGTCCCCACTCTTATTATCGGCGGCAAACCTCCCATATGAGTCCCTATGCATGTGATTGGACCCAGGCTTTTGATTCAATACAGACATTCTAAACAAGCACCAACAACTCCTATCCAACAACGCTGTCTTCTCCATATCCTTACTCTCCAAACACATTGACAGATATTCCTGCCCATTTACCGAGCTTTGATACACACTAATCCTCAAATTACACTCTCCAGCGGGGAAAACTGGACTCATTATCTTCTGTGTCTTTATCATTTCCTTGAACAAACTAAAATTATGCACTCTCCAGGTGAATTTCCCAGTCAATACATCAGACACTGGACCCGCAGCCACCGAGGACGATATCATAGATGATGATTGTAACTCATTATTATCACGGGTGAAACTAACAGATTCATTTAAAATCAAAATATCGGCAGTGATTAAAACTGAATCGTTATTGAATAAATACCCTAATTTGGGATCAAAAATGGTAGAGGAAGGGGAAAAGTCACACCAGCCATGCGATTTCTTTTTGCTAGAGAATCTATGCCACGAATCGCGATGTATAGTTTTAGAATCATCTGATAGGTTAACTATCGCTAAGCGGTAACTGGCGAAACAGTCCCATTTCGAAGAAGAAGTGCCCCGAGGGTCCATGATTTGGAGGTAAACGGAGATGTATCCAGGCAAAGCTTGTGAGTCTCCTTTTGGATAAACTAATAAACGACAATCATAACCACCTACCTCGAAGTACTTACTCCACAGTGCCCTAGCTCTGATTCGAGGGAAATTGTGGACCGTCCATCTGCACAAGGCCGAGTACTCTCCTCGCCGATCGACAGTTACGGTTTCTTGCGCCCCACCGATCCCGTCCCTCGGTCCCGCAGATAAGTCCTCCACTCCTCCGGTTGCCGCGGAGAATGAATGAGGTTTTTCGGATGAAGTAGCCGGCTGTGATTGGTCAGATAAAGACGATGATGATATTGATAATGAAACTGCCTCAAATGAACTCTGCTTCATTGCTTTTTTAGGGTTTTTTTTTGGGTTCTCTCTGGTTTATTCTTCTTTATGATCAGTTTTTTTTTTCCTCAGGGAGAGAAATTCCAGAGTTTCCTAGAGAGAGAAACAACGGATGATATTTTGGGGTTAGAGGGTAAGGGAAGGAGGCCATGGGACAATTAGGGGCGCATGATAGTTAAGCTGCGCTGCTCTTAAATTATTTATTTATTTATTTATTTTTGCGTTTTATGCGTGAAGACTGAAGAGCTTCTAATGATGTAGTACGGGCGAGTGTGAGTTTGTTACGTAGGCGTTCATGTGTCAACCGTTGATATATATAGGACTTTACAATGCACGTGCATCTGGTCCCACAATGCATGTGACAAAGGTATAATGCACGTGTGTTCCGTCTCTGAGTCTTCAATTTCCATCGGAACACGTCAGCAACCTGGAAACCCTATTGGGCCCATCATATTCATATCGCGTGGCTCGTCATTTGATCGCGAAGTCTAAAAAAGTCGCTCTGATTTTGATTAACTTTTGTAAAACCTATTTGAGTTTTCAACCATGGAATAAATTCGATGGGGCATCAAACGGTTATTATTGTTAACAAAAGGGGTTGATTGAAACCGCTTGATTGATAATGAATTTGTGGAAGAAGTTGTGTGAAAATTATCGAAGGGAGACAAGAAAATTTGCAAAATGAAAAAATAATAAATTTATTAAAAAATAAGTCCAAAAAAGTATAAGAAAATTTGTAAAAGAAAATGAAAAGTTACCACAACTTTTCCGATGACCCAATTGAATTGAGTTGGCTCAATCCGATATTAATTTGAGATTTAAGGACAAAGGTAGCTACCACTTACCATGAGTACATGTACGTGTCAACTACCAAATTAACACCAACATTTCCACATAAAAAACTTTAAATTCCATTTTAAATTAGTTTTCATATAATAACATAGTTAATAACCTTACCTATCTAGTTAATATGATTATCACATTTTCTTTCAAGACTGAAAGATTATCAATAAATTATGAATTTTGTTATAATTTTACATGTGTGTGTATATATATATATATATATTCAATTAGATTAATAAGTAGCCATGACTATTGATTTTGACTATTTTACCCATGCTAATTTATTATTTTCGACAAAGTCGCTCTTGATTTAGCACAAACTATAATTGGTAATGGTAACCCAACTGTAACAGGGCTATGTGCGAATATGACCACCTATACCACCAACCTTCACCACTTGTTAGAGTTGACAACTCTTAATATAATTTATTAACTTGACATAACATAATAACAAAATCATATTTAAATTGAGTTTTTTATATGAAATTTAAATCAAATCAATCTAAAATAACTTGAAACTAAATTTTATTGCATTTGGATTAATATAAAACCAATCCAAAGTAACTCGAATGTTTAATGAAATATTACTATAGTAGTATTTGTTCGAAATGGATTGATAAAGTGTTAAAAGAATAATATCAACAACAAAAATTTAAATCCTTATATATTGCATATAGATATATCTCTATATAATTACAATCACTTTAATTATTCTTGATTTTTATTTTTAAAAAAAAAAACTTATATTATTTCTAGGGTAGTGAAAATGACTTTTGTTATTAAAATTATTAATGTGTTTTTAAAGAATATTATTATATAATTTTTTAAGTAATTTATAAATAAGACAAAATATTATATTGTGTGTTTTGTTAATATTAAATTGAAGTAATTCTATGAAGAAATTAAACGTTAAAAATATTGAAAATAATTGACGATTTTAAGTCACTTCGAATTGTTTCAAGTCAACTCAAACAAAGTTTATATTAAGTTAGAGTTGAACAATTTTGACATTATACTAAATTAGATTAGAGTTGAGGGTTTTCAACTCAAAACTCTAACTAATACGATACAAATATGATATAATAATATAAATTATAAAACCTATTATTTATTAATTTCATTCTTTTTAGTTAGCGAGTCTCATCATTATGTGATTGAAATGTAAAGACGATGGATTAATATTGGATGATTTGAAAGATCAAAATGTGATTGATATTGACCATACAATCAAGATTGGCCTTATGGTCAAGATGTAATCAAGATTACCCTAAAAAAAGTTTTGTTGTGTGATTGAAATGCAAGCAAGCCCAAACCATCATGACGAGACTCTTTGATTCAACATCCAATTTTTTTTTTAAATTTACTATAGTTTTTCTATTATGGTTGTGAATTGACATTTGTTCAAGTTAAATTTAATTTAATTCAATTAAAATTTATATATGTATTTATTGTTATATATATAAATAAATAAATAAAAAATGCCATTTTGAGAGAGAGGAGATAGAGAACTAGTTATTATACAAAAAATTGCTGAAATTTAAAATAAAAATAATTCCAATTTCAGGTCCAACTTGTTTGATAATTTGACTCATTTCTCTTCTAAAAATAAGGTCCAACTTGTTCATATCAACTTAACCAAACTTGAATTTGAGGTTAATAATACTATAAATGCAAACTAAGTAGGAATTATTTGAGTGCAATTAGGATGTATGCATGGATTGAGCGGACAACTGATGTCGGAGACACAGTATCTCATGTTACTCAACAAAAACCACACGTGTCAGCAGATCAAGTCGAAAGATAGATGAAAACCTCTGTCGGCCCTAGTGTGACTCGCACTTTCCTTTAGCGCCAACTCGGGGCAGTGACTGGCTCAGACTCAGTGACCCCGATTCTCATCCCTTTCTTCTCCGACTCCTCCCTGGGCCCAGAAAATCACTGTAAGATCGTCTGAAATTTACCTCTCAATTTCAAAATTTAACTCCAATTCTCAGATATAATCTCACTTAGGGTTTCCATTTCGATCCTTCACAAAAAGCTTCTTGTCTTTTAATATGCGTGGAAGACAGTTACCTTCAATTTGTTTACTTGTTTTGGCTGTGAATTGTATGAGCAGACTGATGAATGTGCTTTGCTGAACTGTGTTGTTGTGTTTGGACACGGGTTGGAGATAACTTTTTATTGGATTAGAGGCATGTTTTAAGCTTGTTCAAGTGCTCAAAATTTGCCGAGTTTTTAACTTGCCAATCATTTCTCAAAGAGACCAACAGGGTGAATTCTTCAGCATGATCAACTGTGATAGAGTTTGGAGTTAAGGTATTATTGCCACTTTGTATTGTACTTCTACTATTATAATTATTATTATTATCAAAAGTTGAATTATAATTTTGAGCCAGTGAAATGCTGAAATAATTGGAGTCCATCTTGCTTTTGTATTTGAGTTTTTGAGGGAATATTTGTTTACACCAAAACATATTATAATGTTTTAGTTGCATGTGAGGCCAAATGTGATTGCAAATAAGCCTATAGAAGATGCTAAGGACAATTTAGGGGCGGTTGATAATTGATGCTACGTGCACTTATAATAAGTACTAATTTGGATACTGATAATAATGCGTTATCATATGTTTAATGTTATTTTATCTTTAATTCAAAATCATCCAATCACATAATGACACATTATTATTGGTACCTAAAATGATATTCTTTATAAGTCCATATAGTTTTATTCATTCTTGAGTGCCATGTTTCAGCAGTTTATGATATACACACATTGTCTTTGCTGTATTTTACCTTAGAAGTATTATTGAGCTGGACTTCCTTTGGCGGTTTGTTATGTTTGTTCATTGTTCATGGTGTAAGGAGTTTTTCTGTGTCTTGTCAACCTTGTCCTTAGTTTAGTGGTAATGTTTAGTGCTTAATACAGAAACTGAATGTGTCGAAAAGTTTGCTCCCTTTTAATTTTGTATCCAGATGGAAGAAGTTTGTCTCAACAGTGAGCCAGTCTTTGATGAGGGTGATGACTATGATGCTAATGGAGACTTTGGAGTGGGACATGATGATGAAGTTGGTGAAACTCATGCAAAAAAGGAACCTCCCCAACCTACTGTAGGTTTGGAATTTGATGCTTTTGAAGAAGCTTACAATTTTTATAATCTCTATGCAAAGGAGCAGGGTTTTGGCATCAGAGTCAGCAATTCATGGTTTAGGTCAAAGAGAAAAGAGCGGTATAGAGCAAAACTTAGCTGCAGCAGTGCAGGCTTCAAGAAAAAGAGCGAGGCCAATAATCCACGACCGGAGACAAGAACTGGTTGTCCTGCAATGATTATCATTAGACTCATGGACTCTAAGAGGTGGAGAATTGTTGAAGTTGAGCTTCAACACAACCATCCTGTGAGTCCACAAATAAAACGGTTTTACAAGTCCCACAAAAGAATGATTCTTGCAGCAAGAAGGGCTCAGCCACCACCAGAGCCTGTTACTGAAGTACATACTATTAAGTTGTATCAAACAGCCATTGTGGATGCTGAGTATAATGGGTCTGTAAGAATTGATGAAAGAGAGGGCTTGAAACCCATTGATCACTCTAAACACTTGGAACTTAAAGAAGGAGATGCTCTTGCAGTTTATAATTACTTCTGTCGAATGAAGTTAACAAATCCAAACTTCTTTTATTTGATGGACCTTGATGATGATGGCTGCTTGAGGAATGTGTTCTGGGCTGATGCCAGGTCCAGGGTCTCAAGTGTCCTTTTCTGTGACACGGTTGCAATTGACACAACATGCATCACTAACAAATTCGAGATCCCTTTGATTTCATTTGTTGGTGTGAATCACCATGGACAACATGTATTGTTGGGATGTGGCTTCCTCGGGCATGAGTCGGTAGAATATTTTGTTTGGATCTTCAGGGCTTGGCTTAACTGCATGCAAGATCGGACTCCACAAGTTATTATTACTGACCAAAGTAAACCCCTGAAAAGCGCTGTCTCTGAGGTTTTCCCAAAAGCTTGTCATTGTTATTGTATGTCGTATATCATGCAGAGAGTTCCAGAGAAGTTGGGAGGATTGAAGGGTTATGAAGCAATTAAAAGTCAACTGAGTAAAGCTGTCTATAATTCTTTGAAGATAGCTGAGTTTGAAACTGCCTGGGCTGATCTGATCAAGCACTATGCGCTTGGGGATAATAAATGGCTCCAAACACTTTATGAAGATCGCCAAAGGTGGGTTCCAGTTTACTTGAAAGACATTTTTTTTGCAGGAATGATCCCTGTCAAAGAGAACGAGAGCTTGAATGCATTTTTTGATGGTTATGTACATAAACATACATCTTTTAAGGAATTCGTTGACAAGTATGATCTGGCTCTGCACAGGAAGCACATGAGAGAAGCCATGGCAGATCTGGAGTCAAGAATTACACATTTTGATTTGAAAACGAAATGTAATTTTGAGTTGCAGCTCTCTAAAGTGTATACAAAAGAAATTTTCAACAGGTTTCAGTCTGAAGTCGAAGGAATGTACTCTTGCTTTAACACAAGACAAGTCAATGCTAATGGACCAATAACAACCTACATTGTAAAAGAAAGAGTCGAAAAAGAGGGAAATGAGAAGGAGGTTCGGAATTACGAGGTTTTGTACGAGACAAGTCAGATTGATATCCGATGTATATGCAGTTTGTTCAACTACAAAGGGTATCTGTGTAGGCATGCCTTGAGTGTTCTAAACTACAATGGTGTCGAAGAAATTCCATCTCGCTATATTCTGTCACGGTGGAGCAAGGATTTCAAACGTGGGTGGTGTGTTCTCAAGGATGGCCTCGGTAATGTTGTTGATGTGTGCAAGTATAACCCAGTTTACTGGTACAATCATCTGTATAAATGTGCCATTCCTGTTGTGGAAGCAGGGGCACAATCTCGAGAACATTATAAGGTAGCCTTACGAGAATTGGAGGAGTTGTTAAATAGATTTAATATTGTAGAGGACAATGTGGTGTAAGAGGATTGAAATATATCAAATCCAATGTTTAACAAGAAACAAAATATAAAAGGTCTATGATAATTTTACACCTCTCTTCTCTATATTCTTTATATTGCTCGGTCAAGTGGGGTTCGGTTGTGTTAGATTCAAGCTCCCTCAATTGCATTAAAGCAAAACTCAAGTTTGAGCCTAGGGTCATGAAATTGGGAAACTCTTTGCTTGAGTTCAAACTAGGAGCAATTGACTTAAATTTGATTCAAATAATTATCTTCAATCCTATAATTTTTAAAAATTACATTAAATTTTATATTTTGCATATATTTATCAAATATTTTCTTATATTCAAAATCAAAGAATAAGATTAAAATTTTTAAAAATTTATTGATATCATATTTGAACTAAGTTCTAAACTTACTGTGTTGACTAATAACAAACTTGAGTTTAATTTGATAGTCAAGTTTGGATTCAACTTAACAATAATTAAGTTGAGTTACAAGTAGCTCACAAGCGATTTAATTAATTTACACCCCTGTAATTTTCTCTCTCATAAAGACATTAAGTATAAAAGAAAATAAAAAAATAATACTTTAGATATAAAATAATGAATACAAATATTAATATAATTGTTGATATGTATAATATAACTAGATGTTAATTTATATTTAATTTAAAATTATTTAATTATATAATGAAGCATTCATGTTTATTATATTTGTATCCATCGTTAATAAATAAGATATTATTGCATGAGAGAATTGGATACAAATCATATTTCCGAGTTTTTCATTATTCTGGAAAAATGCATATGTTGTTTACCGAATAATTGGAAGTCATGATTTCAAATTAAATTATGGACAGGTTGCGATGAAAATAAATAATTAAAATTCACAGTAGTAGAAACAAAAGATTAACACCAAAAAAATGAGTGTTTCAATGATTTAACCTTTTACCAAACCATAAAAATATAAACTAAATTAAATTTTTACTCAACAATCACACGAGACGGGTGCACATTGGAGAAGTTGATCAAAATTTTGATATCATGAAAGAAAACCAAAACCATATACAAGTTGTAGCGGAGAAAGCGGGAATAAAAAAGGAATATTAATATTATTCCGTTCGTTGAAACAAAACTCATTGGTAGGGTAGCTAGCTGCAGGAGAACTAAAGAAATATTTACAAATCCTCATTATTATATTTATTTATACACAGGAAGGAAGAGCAGGCCCATGACAAACGAAAGCCAGAACAACATAAATAATCACCAGGATAAGCAGAATAAGTGCAACCCTGCAAGAGAAGAGCCAAAGCAATTTAGTGGGCAAAACTGTTTTTTCTTCTAATTAGGTAAATAGAAAATGTATCTATTGAGGAAAACACTTATTATGCACAACAGTTGTAGATATAATGAACTACTGGTTTAGAGACATACGTGAGCTTAGCATTTCTCCACCATACAGTGCTTCTGTAACGACGAGTTTGCTTTCTGAAGCGGAATGTATTTCCTTGCATATTAGCAGTTTTATCCACCAATAATTCCAAACGATCACCTCTCTCTAATACTTTGTCAATATTCTCTATCATAACATTTCGTACCTATACCATACCACAATATAATACGTTACAAAAAATTTCAAATTAAATTAAGGGTGTCAGCCAAGTTCAGATCATCGCATCCAACCACAGCATAGCCGGTTAGCAGCACCACTGCAGGAAACTAATAAGATAGAAGCTATGGAACCTACCTGACTCATTTCACCTTTTATTCGATTTATCCTATCTGCATTTGGGTCGTTAGAGTAGTACTCCATTTGCTGGCTTAATACCCTTGAAAATTCATCATTCATGGCATAAGCTTGTGCTGAATGAACAGCACGGCCATAACTTCTTACAAATCTCTGATGAATGTCTTCAAGAAATGCAAAAGGGATTCTTCCTGGACAAAACATTACACTCATTACATAATAAACCGCATGAATGCTGTAAATAAGAAGCTTTTAGAGTGATTTCTTCTCAAGCAAGAACTAGAAATATAACACTTATGTGCACAGCTTGATCTTAATGCCTGCCGACCAAATAGAACAAATAATCTCCCAATCTCTTTTATCAATGTGTTGGCCGGCCTCCTATTAAAGAATCTACACATTACAAGTCATATTCTATAAGTGTATCCTTATCGAATAAGAAGTTAGGAAATTTGATAAGGAGTTACCGGAGAAAGTAGAAGAAATTGATTAGGCTTTGAGTTGTGTAGAAATTTTCCAAATATTTGCTCCCTATTTATAGTTTTTGAATAATACAAATTCACCTTCAACATAATGCAACATAACTCTAGAAATCTAATGAAAATTAAAAAAAAAAATTATATAAAAAAGAAATATATCAAGTAGAAGTCATGTCAAGTGCACCAAAAATGTTTAATTTTTCATTTAATCATAATTTATATAGAAAATGAAAAGACATAAAAGAACAATTGTATTGATTAAAATAAGTATTTAAACAGTAATTAATGACAATCTTTGCATGTATTATATATAAAGGTTATGTTAACCTTTTGCTTAGAATGGGCATAACATTTTGCTTGTAAATTGGATACAAATCATGATTAAATGAAAAAATTAGAGAGATAGTTGTTTAATAATTGATTCTGATAGAATATCGTTCAATGTTTTGCTCAAACAAATTAGATATGAAAAGCTCTCCATATGATTGAAGTCGAAAACAAACCTGTTCCAAAAGATCTTAAACCATTCTTTTTAAAGGAATTTTAGAACCTCCGTTATGCATGGAATATCCCTTCCTAGTCCAATTATTAACTGACAATCCTCAATGATTCTTATTTATTTTAATGTCATTTACTTATATCCACTTGTATTAGCATTACACACTACCAACAAATCCAACGTACATGATACCCAGCTCTACAAAATATGTCTTATCTTATCAATGTCAAACAAATATGAAAACTGCAGAATATATGAAAATTCGAAACAATGAAACCTAGCCATTGATACTTAACAAAAATGCAGAATTTAGGAGCAAACAATCTCGAAATTCAATAAAACAAGAAAAATAGGCTTACTTACTTTCGGCGGTATCATCAGCCATACAAAGAACAGTCAGACCGTCGGTGCGTTTGACGTGAAATATGTACCGATCTTGAGAATAGGACACGTGGCTGTCACTGTCTCCAGGAATCTTGTCGAGTATCTGTCTGGAGATGGTGGTGGCGTTGGTGGCGGTGGCGCTGTTCTCCGCCAGCACCACCGATCCATGAGCCACTAAAGCGTAAAGTATGGCCATCTCTCTGACTCTCAGTGGCTACAATGGCGGATGAATCAATTAGAGGTCGGTTGAAATAGACCTGCCGCTAATTCTCTCCGACGAAAATTGGATAAAACTGTAATTTCAATGGGCTTTTTTTGGCGGAAAAGTAAGTTGAAACAGGCTGGAACTGAAAGGAGGAGGCCACGTCTGATTCTTCTAGTATTTTATTATTTGAATATTAACAAACAAACAAACATATGCATATCCATCTGGATTTTTATAATTTATTTTATTAACTTAGACCCTTTTATAAAGCAACTAATCACTTGTGTGGAGAGTATTAAACTATTATTAATCTCATCCACTAATTATGATTAACCTTAAATCACGCCGACTCCACTGCGCATACCATTCTTCTGAGGTCACTTTTGTCCATTTGAATAAGTGCTGGGGTGCATTCGAACGGCAACCAGTCCAAACAAGGGCCAGACTCAGATTATTGTGAGATAATCTTTATATATATATGTAGTGTTTACAATTAACTAGAACTGGAATTAGAGTGGAGTCGTCAAACTAAGCTAGTCATTATATATTGTGGCTCACCTGGATTGTCACTTGTATAAGGCTAAGTGTAGTGTACATAACTTGCCTCCTCAAGCCGCTATTGAATTGGCTTAGATTCATGAGCTCATTCAGCAGGAAATTGGAATGGTTTGGGGGCTGTTGATCAGTCTTAATTTTGAAGTGAATAGAAAGAGTGTTATGACAGATGCACCTGTATACTCAATTATTGGATTGGTAAACATGTTGCATCATTGACCTTTTCTGTAGGAATGGCGGTTTCTGTGATGGTCAGTATTAAATAATTTAATGATATGTACATGATAAATCTGCAAGTCATGAAAAAACAAGCGAGCAAAAATCCATCTAAGTTGCTTTCTCTTCCACCTCAGAATTCCTTGATGCACCAAATCCACACCCAGCTCATAAACCATGGATTCAAAATCATCACCATTTTTGTGGTATCGTCTTTGCCTTTTGCCTTGACATTAGCAAGTGCCTCTGACTCAATATGCTTTCCTCCCCTGCCAATATCGCCGCCTCCAGCCAAGAATGGAACTTGCAATGTAATGAATATGTGTGTGTGTGTGGACCTTCTCGGAATGGGTGGAAACTCTCCTTCTGGTAGCAAATGCTGTGCTTTGATTCAAGGTATGGTGGATATGGAAGCTGCTATGTGTATATGCATGGCCATCAAAGCCAATGTGCTTGGAATGAACGTGGTCATGCCTGTTACACTAGAGTTACTTATGAGTGCATGTCAAAAGACAATTCCTCCCGAATTCCAGTGTCCCAGATAGGAAGTTGTTTATGAAAATCTCTTCTCCATTATGTCCTATGTTTCTAGTTGTTTTGCTTATGATTTTCTTGTGCATAATTTATTTTGCTCTTGTAGGTGTTTTCTGTCAAATAAAATAGGCAACCCATTTTGCCTATGCTTGTTTGCAATTAATGTGTTATGAATGTGAGTCATTAATTAGATATTTATTCTCTAAATTGAAATTATCTGGATTTGTTTTTACTTCTGAATCTTTCTTCTATACATCGATTAGTTGGCAATTAAGTATTGAAAAATGTGGTAAAGCTTATCAATCGAACACTGAAATTTAGATGGCTACACGACAATCTCTATCATATTCTTATTCTTAAACCATTTAGGAAACAATGGCCTTGCATTGCTCAGTCATGATCGACTAGGTTTACCAATATCTCTTTCACATCTTAAGCTTTCAAATAAAATTTCAACACATAACTATCACTAAATTAAAAACAACTTATTAAAGCGTAGAAATCATAAACATAAAGTTAGAGGATCAAGTTTCACTCACACTCTTACAAATAAATTTGAAGGCACATATCCAAAGTTTATTAGATATCATAAAACACAAATAAGATGTTGGATATATATAAATTTATACACTGTCAAGATATAAAAACATATTTTAGATGATAAAATTCACAAGTTAACCGGAAAACACCATTCAAAACATAAAGAACTATTAAATCAAAATATTTTAATTGGTATCGCGCATTCATAAAATATGGGAAACATTTCTCGGGATGATAAAAGAAGATTGATGTTGGTGGTGGGGCTCCACCCAAAAAAGCTGGCTGAGTTCGCCAAGAGGAGTTTCTTGTAAAAAATCTAAACGGACTCTCGAAAATTCACATCCAAATTTCAATGATCGGAAAACATAAATAATTCAACAGAGAATCTGTCATGATATCCTGGACAAGCACAGGCACTATTTGTCACATAGTTGCCACTTGCCACACAAAAAGTCACATGCACGGTCCTGTTAATAGTCATACATAATATTTTTGTATCATAATATGTATGTAATTTTTCAAGCAAAGAATGGTCCACCCTTTCTCTTTTTTGGTGTAATGTTCTCCTAGCTAAGCCCAACTACTCAACCATAGAGAAACACCTTCCAGGTGATTACATTTGGATATATAGACTGGCTTGCAGGATATTGGCTTTGAACTTGGAGTTACTTTACCACACAATGGGTGGGTGATCATAATTGATCAACACATACCCCTTTTGGGTGGAGCTTGATCACAAATCTGTAAACTTTGGAGAGACTAGTTCAAAAACCCACTGTCAGGATTTCCCACTTCAATAAAATCATGTCAAAAGATGCTAGTGTATACACTCAAGTTCATTTAAGAAAGTATGGAGTCAAACTTGGGATCTATAACTCCATATTTAAGATTCCAAATCTTAACTAGATGTTCTTTATGTATTGAGTCGATATAACTTCATCCAATGAAATGGCACACTGTAAGAGTGGTTATTTGATCATTGTTGAAAAGGATAATAACGCCACACATACCCACAAAAAAAAATTGGTCATGGGTTCAAAGTGGCTGAGTATATCGATACAAATCTTGCTGTCACCTTCTTTTTGCACACTGATGACCTAAGGAAGCTGATTAGATACGAAAAGAATTACTAATAAAAGTAGATCAGATCCACTTAGTGCAGTGAATTCATCAGTTTCTTAGCTTTTCAATTCAAACACTCAATCTGCAACCACAGTTTTTTTAATTTACCAAAAAATTCTTTACAGTTTTTCCGCAGGCTTTAGGCTAAAATCATCAAATGACGATGTTGCTGAAGCACTGGCAAAATTGTGGAGCCAGTGGTGGGAGCCAATTGTCTGGGTAATGTTGTGGTTAGGTAGCATTGGTTGATTGGCCATCAATTCACTGGCCAGTCAGAATCTGAACCAATCTCATTTATATACATATACATACATGCCCGTCTCTCTTACATTTTTATCTCTCATAATCAGAAGTTTACAAAAGATTCAGAAGTTGGCATATATATGCTGCAAATTAGGGTTGAGATAATGATGAGTTCCCTAAGGTGATGATCCTTTTTGTGATCTTCCACAGCTTTCTTGAACTGTAGAAATAGAAATTGAGCTGAAACAATTCAAGAAAGCTGTGTAAAATTACCGAGAGGATTTGATGATGACAAAAACATATGTCTCCAGCGGCAGTAAGAGGCTTTTCATATTGTAATTCTCGTTACAGATTTGATTTTATTATATCCTTTTGCATGCTACTGATTTTTAATTTACGCTTAATTTGTTGTTTCTTTTCTTTTTTCTTTGGGTGCTTCAAGATTTTTGTTGTGGATTCCTTTCAATGAGAAGAAGAGTGTTGGTGGTCAGATCAATAACAAAGGCTATAATGATTGAACTTGTATGAAGTCATGGCATAAATAAGCTACAGGTTGAAACATTTCTGCAGAGATCCGTTTCATGTCAGATCTTCCATAATTTAGGTTTCTTTGCAGCATCTCAGAAGATCGGTATGATTCTGATTCATCTGGGCTGGAACAGCAGCATCTTTTGTTTTATCTTACAGAAAAGTGCAAGAGAAACATTCTCATGATGGAATATTGATTAATTTCAAAAGCAAAGTGATTAACATGCATGCGATTCATGGCTGATCGAGCACTGAAATATCCACATGGACACGATGTATTGCAGAAACTAGGTTGAATTAATTGCAGCTGATGGGGCAATGTAAGTGTTTTCACTTTGCATTAACATGTACTATTAGTGGGATTGTCCACAAAGTGCCCGTGCTAGCTGAAAGGTACCAAAGTGGAGATGCTTGCCCTGGCACTTATATATACATAGTCGAACGAAAGTCTCTCAATCGGGTTTTCGGATGGGCAAATTTAGAGAACTACATAGACCGAAAACCTTCTCAAAGTGCTGCAAAAGCTAGCTTAACATCGTCCTTACTATTATCAAATCATAAGAGGAGAGGGCAGTTGATCTTTATAAAATGAAAATAATAAGAATATTGATGCATTTGAATGACAGTATGTATCCTATGATGGATGGTGAAAGTCCTTTTGGCTCAAGTTGGGGAGACATTGTTTTGTCTCGTTTTGTTCAGACTGGGAGATCGATTCTTTCTCCTGCTCTTTGCTCCATAATCCTGCTATCTTATGAACCTATGACTACATCAATATGCAAAAACAATTTAAATAATAAAAAAAATCCTGCAAGGATCGATAAAGGAAGCATATGATGTGGAATCCAACAGGACTAAATTGGAACTGTGGAATCTGACTCTGCCAAATTGATTCTGTAATTCCATTATGGAATGGTACAGTTCATATGGAGCAAGTGTTTGAAGGAACATTTTGTTTTAACTTTACCATATCACACTTTAAGATAGGAATAATTCTGGAAATGAATTATTATGAATTGATAATCTAATTATAAGTAATATGCTGCTATGTTTTTGTAATTCCATAAGTTGATAACCTTTTCTTACACGCGCTTTTACAATGAATTTGAGTTAAATTAAACTAAATTAAATCAAAACAAAGATCAATTCAAGTTCAACTTAAATCTATAATAGTTAGATTAAGTTCAGTTTACTCAAGATAGTGATAACGTTGAAGTGATAACGTTGAAGAAAGAGAAGAGTTTCTAAAGAAGAAATTATTATAGAATAAAAAAAATTATAAAAAAGAAAAAAAATCCTTAATATCCAATTTAAGTTTTAGCTTGTTTAAATTGATATATAATATTGTTGACAAACTGACCAATATTGTTGAAGGATAAACAATGTTGATAAAGAGACAAATAAACTAAAATCAAATTGAGTCATTGAAATAGAACTTCAACATAAATTTAATTTCTTTGAACCAAATATAGATTTAAATATGAATTGGTTTGCCTAGGATCCACCCCTTACAGTGACATCGGTAAGGCCTTGAGCTCGAACTAAGTTTAAGCTTGATATACTTATTCTTTTTCAGCCCAAGGGTTTAATTTAGTCTAAATAAATATCAAATTGAGTACTCACCTCTCGGAGAGTTGATGACAAGTGACACTTGTGCCATAAATAAGTAATTCTCTAAGCCCATGAACACAAGGCCAGGCCCATTAAATATTGAAAAAGTTGGGGCGTTCATAGACAAAACAACAAACCTGTCTACATTGTTCTTTTCTCTCTCATCCTTGCCGTGAAGCTCAATGCAATTGTAGAAGAAGACTGTTAGGTAGGCTTTTTCTTTTTTAATTTTTAATTACATAAGAATAAAAATAAGGGAAAAAAAAAGGGTTGAAATTGATTTTAAGACACTCTCTCTTTGTCTGCAGCGAGAGACTAAAGTCACTAAACCAAAGGGACAAAACTGAAGCAGTTGGTGATGACACGTCTCGCACGTGCTGGTTCCATCTCAACACGTTTCTTCTGAATTCCTTTGTTAAATTTCGCCGTCGTTTACCACTGATTCGGCTTCAATTCTACAGTTTCATGATCTGCTGTCCGATCCGATCACACAAACCCTAATTAAATGCTCGATTTTCATTAACAAGAATAAAATTGGAAGGTTAAAGTGACAGTGACGGTGACGTTGACGATGCAGAGACGGAGTCCACCGAAGCACAGACACGATGGGACTTCGCCGCTGCCTTTGGGGATGGATTGGAGCCCTCCGCCTCGAAAATGGGTGCGTTTTTACCCGATTCTTATTTTTCTTTGACTTTTGACCTTGCTTCCTGTAAATTTACAATGTAAAGTTCGATCTAAATTCTGTTTCAGTATAAATAAATATAATTGATTCAATAATTTAATGCTTTCCAGCGATTCTTTATAATTGTTCAACGACTTGTTGGCTAGTGTTTGATTGGGCAAGACGTGTCTAGCGTTGTATTGACAAAAATTTGTTGTATAAAATTGAGTATTGTTCGATCGAGCAAGGATGTTTGATTAGGAGAGACCTGATTAGCATTATAGTAGCAAGTTGCTTTTTGCAAATTCAAATATATATAAGTTCAGTTTTCACATCCATGTACTGCCTTAATTTTTTTTTTTTCTTATGAAGCTTCTGCTGGATTTGATAGTTTTTATGATTATGCACCTTTTATTTTCCTCTGCTGAATGGTGGGGAAGTGTACAAAATATTAGACATAGAATTTGAAAATGTGGACGATAGAAATGCAACTTAATGTAATTGGAAAGAACTATATATAGCACGTTTTTGCATGAATTTTTATTTATGGGCATTTGGCCAATGTCATTTTGCTTATATATGGTGTTTGGTTTTTCCCTCTTTAGAGATTGTTTGCTGACTAAATGCTTTTTATTTTTTAAAATTTTAATCCCAAATTCTAATTTTTATTTTTACAGCATGGGCGAGACACTGTTTGGCCACATGATCCTCGGACAGGATGGAGTTACTGTGTCACAATACCTTCATGGGTTGTCTTACCAAAATCAAGAGATTCGGATCCTGTAGTGGTATTCAAATTGAATGACCCTCCAGTTTTTTTCTATACTGAGGGTTAGATGTTGTATTTATTCCATCTTCTGGGGTTTAACAGTCTACTAATTTATTTTCAAATGGTTGAATTTTTGCATTTCCTATTGGATATATTTTCTAGTTGAGAAGAACAGAAATTTTCTTTAGGAATAGGCAATCCCTTTTGGTTTTGTTGAAAATTTTCTAACCTTTTTAAAACATATGGTCTATAGTTCAATTATTTGGATGCTCACCATTCTTTTACTACTCTAATTTGGCTTTACATATTTTTTATGTTAACATTCTTAAACGGCAGTTTTACAGGGTTCAGGTTGGTTTACAATCTCCAGAAGGGATTACGACCACACGAGGAGTCTTAAGAAGATTTAATCATTTTCTGAAATTGTTTAATGATGTAAGTGTGTGTGTGTGTGTGTGTGTTGTTGCACATCTGAACTTCTGTCTAAAGAAGTTTCCATGCACTTATGTAACTTCTCTTATCTAGCATCTTTATGGAAACAAAGTCCTCACAGTTCTTATGTTTCTGAACATTTAATGTGCTTCTTTTAATGTTTTATTTTTTATTTTTTTGTTATTTGTTTCCTGGCAGCTTAGAAAAGCATTTCCCAAGAAAAATCTTCCCCCCGCTCCACCTAAGGGACTGCTGCGTATGAAAAGCAGGACACTTTTGGAAGAGGTAGCCAGTGTGTTTTAGTTTCACTTGTCATTTGCATTAGTTATATTGCTATGATTCATGGGAAACTGGTGGAAAAAATAGCTGTATCATTTGTGTCTAACACTCCAATGTACAGTTAGGAAAACTTCCAGTTAATCTGTAAAAAAACACAGAATTATGAGTGTACTCTGATTCATCTGGGAAGTAAATTATCGAAGCTATTTCTTTCTTCTTTTATAATGTGACTAATGTTCTTAAAAGGCTTTGTTTTGTTGCAGAGAAGGTGCTCTCTGGAGGAGTGGGTGACAAAGCTGTTGTCAGACATTGATATCTCACGAAGTGTTTCAGTGGCATCCTTTCTTGAACTAGAAGCTGCTGCGAGGTCTTGTATGTGCCATTTTACTTCATAAGTTTAATTTGAAGCATTTATCTTGTATTTTCTATTTCTCTCTCTCTTTTGGA
Source organism: Mangifera indica (assembly GCF_011075055.1). Taxonomy (NCBI): domain Eukaryota; kingdom Viridiplantae; phylum Streptophyta; class Magnoliopsida; order Sapindales; family Anacardiaceae; genus Mangifera; species Mangifera indica. The sequence goes on from NC_058149.1 coordinate 15,239,108, forward strand.
AGTAAAATATATAACTGATTCACTTTAATGTTTTTTAATATAGCATATTCTTCTTTATCCAAATAATGCAAATTGTTGTTATAATTATCTTGGAATTTCACTCTTTGCATTATTTTTTCAGCATTTCTAGAAGTAAACCACAACTCATTAGAAGCAAATTCTTCTGGTAGTAGCACTGTTCCTTCGTTTCAAATGCCTACCCATTCAAGCTCAGCTCTTACTGCTAGTTCATCAGTCACTTCGGATTATGGTAGTGATACTGCTTATGAGACATCTGAGGTTGGCACTCCAAGGCTAGGAAGGGATGATGGCTCAGAAAATGGTATAGAGGATCTAGCATTGGATGAAGATGTAACGAATCCTATAGAAAAGCTTGTGAAGTATGGTATGTCCAACATTGATGAGGGATTGTTCATGGGACAGACTATTCTAGAGCAGCTTGAAGGTTTTCCTCGGCATAAAACACATGCCCGACAACATTTCAATAATGTTATAGGGAAGGATACATATAATGGGCATGCTTCAAAAGCCTCATTTCTTGCTGGTGATGGAATGGACCTTTTCTCTGAACCAGAGCCTGCTAAGGTAATTGATCACACACGGAAGCTATCATCTGAAAGTGTTAGAAGTGACACAAGTTCTTTAAGAGGTAGTGAAATGTCAAACTCTGGTGTTCTAAATTCATCTGTTGATGGCTCTCTTGACTTTTATGGATGCACTGAGATTTCAAGTACCATGGAACTTGGCAACACAAATCTGCAGTTTTCAGGTGATGGACAAGTAGTTATTCCAATGGATCAGCGCCATAAATTGAATAGGGCTCTTTTGACAATGGAGCGGAGACTAGTAACTGCTAAAACAGACATGGAGGATCTTATTGTCAGATTAAATCAAGAAATAGCTGTAAAAGAATACCTTATGACAAAGGTATTAAAGCTAAATTCCTTTCCAGATCTTAACTATGGTTGTGCTGATTGACCATGATCTGCAAGTAGATGTACACGATATCTGGTTTCTGGCTGGGTAATATACAACTCAAATCACAATGTAGCTAAGCAAATGTGTCAAGATGTTCATATTTCTGTATCTTCTTTTTTGGGCTTTCAAATGTTGAAGTCAATGTTCTCAGCAAAGATAAGAGTTCTCCAATACACAAGCTTTACCACTCAAAGACTTACATAATTGCTGTCATTTTGAGCTATGCGGTTGCACAACTACGTTAATGTCTTAGTTGTATTGACTCTTTTTTATCTCCATTTAGAGAGATGTTAAATGTGAGACCTCATAAATGAATCTTGGAACGATAATTTGTCTGCAATTTTGTTATTTGTTTGTTCATTCTATTATAAAGGTCAAAATGTTGATTTATTTGTAAATAGATTATTTGGCTTAGATGAAGCATTTTAAGTGGTAACTTCATTTTCTTTTATGAGTGTGAAAAGTTACTTCTGTACTAGCATAAGTCCAAAATTTGAGAAACTTTGAGTTTTACAACACCTTACCAACTGGCCAGACTATTTATTTTTTACAATATATAATGGTATCATTATAACCTTTTGCATCTATGCAGGTTAAGGATTTGGAGGTGGAACTTGAAACTTCTAAACAGAAAAGTAAAGAAAATCTGCAGCAAGCTATTTTAAGTGAGAGGGAAAGGTTCACACAAATGCAATGGGACATGGAGGAGCTGAGGCGGAAAGCTTTGGAAATGGAGTGGAAGTTGAAGTCGAGACAGGTTAAGTATTCACCAATTATTTGCATTTCTGCAGAGAATAAAAAAATGCCATTTGCAATTTCTTGTGGAAAATTTAGGTAGACAAGATGTTTAGTAGTGATGCACGAGGAAGAGGAAAGAGGGACATGAGAAAGACAGCCTGAGAATCTGTCTTATACCTCTTAATTCCCATTCAATTCCAGGAAAAAAAAAAGTGATTTATAATACATTGTTTTGTGCTTTCATTTACGGAGAGAGCTCATATGCATTAATGTTTGAAATGTCTTTCTATGGCTGAAAAGGAATGCATAATGATAAAGCATTCTATTGTGGTCATTAAATTGAAAGAAATTAGTCTTTTTCTCAATTAGTAATTAGGATTCCAGAATGATGTGGGAAACCATTACAGGATGCACAATCAGATACAGTGACAACAAAAGAATCCGCTAGCCAGGAGAAAGAAGCAGTGTTGCAGGAGTTGGATGCTACTAAACAGCAACTTGAGGTTTTGTCAAAGCAATATGAAGAGCTGGATGCAAAGTCGAAGGCAGATATTAAAGTTCTTGTTAAAGAGGTTAAATCTCTCAGAAGTTCACATAAAGGACTGAAGCAAGAGCTTAGTCAAGTGCTGAATGAAAAATCTGAGACTGAGGTATTTGTTACTCTTCTAAATCTTTTGTTATAATTCTTACAATTTGGACCTATATCCCTTTAAGATTCTTGATATGTTAAATTAGTCAAAGCCAAAGGCTGTTTATCTAGTATGTTACTGCTTCAATTATAATTGTGGAGATTACAGATTTATTATTTTAGATTGATTCTTGTTTTAGTCCAATTATATGAACCTGCTTGCACTAAACTATATAGGTATTTATTTGATTGAATGCAGGCAGAGAATGAAAATTAAACTCTTTAATTGTGTTTCATAACTATCAAATTTCTATAACATTTTAGTAGTCCTTTAAGTCTGTTTCATGACTTCACTTCTACTTTGAATTGAAATGGTAGAACAAGCCCCTGAAACATTGAAAATTTCTGTAGGAACTCCTTCAACAAGAAAGAGAGACAAGTGACAGAGTGAAAACTGCTAGAAAAAAGCTGCTACATAAATGCGGGATTCTTCATAGCCAGTTTCAGGAATGCAATACTAATCTACTTGCTGAAAATACATACAATTCTATCTTAGAATCTTCTTCTCTGGCAGACGCATTAGAGTTGTTGAATACATCTGATCACCAAATTGCCCTCCTACATGCAGAGGTAACTTTTCTATATTGTACAAACAATTTCTTGCTTATACTTATTCTATGATTATCTGGGTTTATTTCATATATTTATATGTGTGTGTGTGTGTGTGTATGAAGAGGTGGAAATGGCAAATATTAATTTCTAGTTGCTAGGCTCAGGAATTTTATGAATCATAGATTTTATTTCGCCAGATTTTGGTTTGAGATAACTGTCAGAGAGCCAAGTTGCAGTGGGTGAGTTGGGTTGTAGATTTAGAGTTTTGAAGAATTTGTTATCGATATTATACGAAAGGGAAGAATATATTTTTATTAACTGGTTTTGTTTTTCTTCATGACTAAGAACAATTTTCTATTAACTGGTTTTTTTCTTCTTCTTCTTCATGACTAAAAACAGTTTTCTTCAAAAATTGGTCAGGCAGAACGATTAGCAGAGGATGATGAAGCCACTGCACATGACGCCAATGATGACACAGTTGCAGATGTCGAGTTGAGGAAAATGATTACAGATATCTTCATTGAGAATAGTAAGCTGAGAAAACAGGTGAACCGTGTTATTCGTAGTTTCCTCTTGTCAAGAAACAAGGATGAGGATGAGGATGAGGCTGCCTCAGAAAATGTTTCCATGAACAAATCACCAGAAAGATAAGAGGTTGGACATTATTTTATTTTCTTTTCATAGAGTAAAATGAAATCATGATGGGAGACAATCATTTGGTGTTTGAAATGGTTGATGAAGTCATGAAAAGCAGTAGGTTCTGTCCTGGAATTTTGTGATAGAAATATTTGCTCTTGGTGTAATGTTGTGGTGAGAATTGAATAGTTATTATAAAGGTGAAAGGAAAATTATGAATCAAAGTAGTAGAACACACATTAGCTTCAGATTTGCTGTGTTTGAGGTAAAGTTATGATGAAATGATGACTTGATTCAGTTATAAAATGATAGTATAATAAATTAGTATTGTGTGAATGTAGATAGACCTTTAACCTTACACAATTATGCTAAATAAGTGAAATATGGGTTTGTTATTGTTAAAAGTAAAGAGAAGTTTGCTGTGTTATTACTAAAAGTCAGCCCAATCACATTGACTTGGCAAAACCCCAAATCAGGTAATCATTTTTGGTAGTGCATGAGAATTATTGAACATGAAATACGCAGATCATCAGACCTATGCATGCATTCCTTTAATTACTCGACAATTTACAAGAAAATAGAAGAATATGAATCTCATGTTTGCAAAGATATCCAAACAACAAATGAATGCATACATATGAGGCCAAAACCATTATACCTTTAAATCCAAAGAGGAGTTCCATTTACTGTACATAATGCATATCTTATGTTATTATCAACTCTACAAAACACATATACTTATTTAACATGACCATAATAAATTGGCACCAATAGCTAGAGCCTAGAGCAATTGATGGAGATATAATACAAAAGAACACAAGAGCAACCTCGTAGTCTTGGGTCTCCTTTGAGTCCATTCTCAGCTGCAATCATGTTGTTTCTGTCTAGACTGTGTCTGGATATTATTATAATAATATAAACAATACAATACAAATGTTTTAGCTGTTTATGCTGCGAGTGCCAGAAACAGATTTTGACATGCTATGAATTTCAACAAAGTCCTGTCTTGAGCGAGCGAGCGAGAGAGGTGGTCTGGTGGGTGTGTTTAATATCAATATTTTGTCCATTTCTGTTGGCTTCCTCTTGCTATACTTTTCTTCAGACTGATTGTGCAATCGGAGCAAGTGGTGCGGGATGTTTGAATCTCGGTCCCACAAAATGTAGAGTGGACGTATGTGATCACTTTTCATGGACATGCGTGCATTAAGACTTGTTAAGGGGGCGGCCTATTAATGACTTATGGAAGCACAATTCAGAGGAACGTCTTCCCATGCCGAATTAGCATGGCCTATGCCTATGGAAGTGTTTAATTGGATATGAGCAGTTGAATTTCGAATTCAAGTTTAAATCAAATAAACTGGGGTTCATAGTAGTACTAAAACTATGGCCTATGGGGATTAGGAGATTTCTAATTTCCAATCCATTGTAAATCATCCATTTATACTTTATTATTGTGGTAGGATCTTTTTGAGCAGTCAGATGTAACTCAACGCCCCACCTTGTGATCTTGTGGATATGCAATTCTTGAGAAACCAACAGTTATCATGGATGGTTAATGAATAAAGTATTATTGTTTTATTTTTTTTCATCCACCAGAGAAATTGTATATGAATATAATATCTGCAGTTGTCTCAATTAAATTATGCATAAAAAAAAAAAAAAACAACCTATTTTTAAGTGTTGTGATTAAGGTTGGATGCCATTAGAGTCATCCTAGTGTTTGACTCAAATTAGGGTAATCTTAAATCAAGATCAAGGTAAATCCATTTTTTCTAACAATTTTTTTTTTTATCTCCCTCACTCACTTTTCATCTTTTTCCATCTCTTCATCCTCTCCAATACTTGTTCTATATACTCGTTGTCTTGAGTTAGTCTAATTCAATTTTGAATTAACCATTTTAAATTTAAATCCAACTAAAACTAATTTTTGTTTAACACCAGCTCGAAATCTTCTGGACACTGCAACTAATGACGATATTTCTAAATCATATATTTCTCAAGCCAATGAACAGAAGCCCAAGTCTCATTTAATTTGTTCATGGTGGACGGCGTTCCACGTGTCACAAAAGTGCTTCCAGTCACATTCATTTGCTCATACATACTCGCAGACGAAGCAATCTAAATATTCGCCTGCTATTCAGCTGTTCATCCACCCAGTCTTTCCCAAACTCAAACCCAGATGGCGCAACCTAATTGGTTACTGGTTCTATTACAATGATCTTCAATCTTCCAGATTTTATTTTGGACTCCACGTCAGCTATATCCCCAATTACAAAAAAATGGAATCGCCGAGATAATAGAAATACGCGGCTCGCTGGCTCGCATATAGCTTCCCTCCATTCTCAGTTTTCTTGCCGTTTCGGAAGAACCTGTCGTCGCCTAATTGCCGAATCCACGAGTTTTCAAAGGTGATTATTAAGGGAGTTAATCAGGGCTTAATGATTAATGATTAATCTACGCTGCTGGAATGAGATCAAGAAGTGAAGCATGCCGTTTTCAGCCGTTCTTTCTCCCAATCTTCAAGCTACAAGTCTTAATCTTTACTCCTCCAGGGTACGTAATTGCTATTACTTCTCTTTAAATTTCAGATTTTTTAGGGTTTCGGCTTAAAAAATGAATGAATTTGAGATAGGGATGAGGATAAGTCAACAATTTATTGAAATTAAATGTCAATGTCTTAGGTTTTGCAATGAGTAGGGAGAAATTTTACTTAACAGTTGAGATTTGAGAAGATGCATACGAAAGAAAAAGGAAAGAATCTTGACCATATTATGTTCAAGAAAGGTTTGATAATGTTTGGTTTCTTGGTGCAGCTTTGCTTGGTGACAGGGTTTAGGAAACAGAAAATACCTGGATTTTTTGTGACAATTAGGAAAAGAAGAGGGCAATCTCTAGGGATTGTGACTTCTCCGAATTGTGGGCATTCAAGTGTATACGATGATGGAGCAACTGAACCTGCGAGGATTCTTCTTGAAAGATTGTTTGAGCAGACTCAGAAGTTGGAAGAACAGATGAGCAGAGATTCTTGTTTACGTCAGGATGTTTGTCTGGGGTTTAACCTTGATGTTTTGGAATCTGATCTTCGGGCAGCATTGGCTGCTTTGAAAAAGAAGGAAGAAGATCTAGAAGACGCAGAAAGAAGGGTTTTCTTGGAGCACGTTGAATTAAACCGTGCAAAGGAGGAGTTGCAGCTGCGGGAGCGAGAAATCTCTGTTGCTTGCTCTAGGCATGAAGAAATAGAAGAGGAGCTAAGGCAGTCAAATCTCAAGTTGATTTCTCAAGCCCGGAATATAGAAGACTTAAAACTGCGGCTTAAGGAAAGAGATCAAGAGATTGCTTCTGTCCGGTCTGCACTCTGTTTGAAGGAAGATGAACTAGAAAAAATGCAAAATGAATTGGTGAGGAAGAGTGAGGCAGTTTCCACGATAGATTCTGAACTTAAATGTAGGTCTCGGTTGGTGGATGAAGCCAATGAAGTTGTTAAGAAACAAGAAATCGAGATTCAAAATCTCCATAAAGCCATTCAAGATAAAGAAGAAGAGCTAGAAGTTTCTCTGACCAGTAAGGAATTCAAAAAGGAGAAGCTTAAAGCTGCAGAGGTCAACTTGGAAAAGCGGACCAGAGAATGGTTATTGGCTCAAGAAGAACTGAAGAAGCTGGCAGAAGAGGCATCTAGACACATGAAAGAAACTAATGAAACCATGGAAGACTTTGTGAGAGTGAAGAAGCTTCTTACTGATGTGAGGTCTGAGCTGGTCTCTTCTCAGAAGTCTTTGGTATCATCTAGACAGCTAATGGCAGAACAAGAGCAACTGTTAAATAAACAACTAGCCGAACTTGAAGAACAGAAAAAAAGTGTGACTTCTTACATAACTAGCCTGAAGGATGCCCAAATAGAAGTTGAGAGTGACAGAGTGAAGCTTAGAGTTGCAGATGCTCAAAACAAGAAGCTTGAACAGGATTTATCTGCAAAGCAAGAACGGCTAAAAGAGTTACAGGATGAGTTAAAGAAAGAAAAATATTCTTTGCAACAAGCACTCCAGGAGTCGTCCTCACTTCAAGAGGAGCTAAAGCAGAAGAATTTTGAATTTGAAGAAACACAGGAACTTCTTAACGTTAAAGAGTCAGATTTTGTGGAGGCTAAGCTTGAAATCCAACATTTAAAATCCAAGCAGGCTTCACTTCAGCTTATCTTGGAGGAGAAAGATTTGGAGCTTTTGAAATCTAGGCAAAAGCTGGAGGAAGTGAATGCAGAGGTTGCAGAGCTTAAGAAGATCATGAGCAGTAGAGAAGAACAGCTTATTCAAGCAACCACTATGCTTAAGGAAAAAGAGGAACATGTTAAGATATTACAAGACAAGTTGGATGATACAGAGCTGAAAGTCTCTGAAGCCGAAACCGTGATTGAAAGAATTGTTGGTCTCTCAAACGAATTGGTTATCTCCATCAAGGATGAAGAATATAATACTTCAGCTGGACCAACTGACTACATAGAATTCGCGTCAATGCAGCAAGTCTTGGAAAAACCAAATGATAATTACAGGTTGCAGAATAAACAACTACAAAATGAGCTGGAGTTAGCTAGAGAAACCTTAAGAACGAAAGAGATGGAGATTCTAGCTGCAAAGAGAGCCCTGACAATCAAAAACCAAGAGCTCAACAGTGTTCTTGATAGATTAGATGATCGGGAGAAAGAACTAAAGAGGTTGAAGGAAGAAATGTTTGAAGATGCTAGCGATTTGAAGAAACTTTATGCTTTAGCACAGGAGAGAATTGGGGAGAAAAGTATAGGAGACTTGGCCATTGAAAAACTTCAACTGGAGGCAGCTCAACTGGAAGTTGAAGCTGCAACAAGTGCCCTGCAAAAACTTGCTGAAATGAGTCGAGAACTATTGAATAAAACAAGCTTAAGTATTGAAACTGATAGTAACATTGTCTTGCCAGAAAGCGGCATTTACCCTGGGATTGAAAAAAAGGAATGCATCACAGAATTTCAAGCAGAAGTTGCCCGGCTTTCAGCTTTGACTGATCAGCTAGTGAAAGATGCTGGCATTGCAGTCAATCAAACAAGAAGTTGATTTTGTGATATAGCTTACCTGGTACTGACTGATTTGTTTACTATATCTGCCGAATGCTTATGGAGGTATTTTGGACCATTGTTGTGGCACCAACCATATTGTTGTCAAATGTCAAGATGTCCTTTGTTGTATGACTGAGTGATTCAAGAGTGTGTTTTTTGTGAGTGATGGTATCAAGCGATTGTTCTCATTTACACGAAACTGGATGAAGCTTGAAACCACCAAATTATCTTCCCCAGCATTCCTAATCCTTGAACTGTCTTTTCTTTTTTTGGGCTTACACCTGAAGTTAAGATTGACACAATTAGGGGAGACGCAATCTGAGCCCAGTTCAGATAGCTGTTCAGTATGAACAAGCCAGCATCGCTGCACTGAAGCTTGTATGACCTGCAATTCTTCTTCTTTGCCATCACTAAATGACCAATTCAAATGAGTCAAGCTCGATCTCGAGTTGGCTGATCTAAAACCTCGAAATAGCCCTTATTCAAGCTTGTTCAGTTCAAATCCACCCCTAAATGCAATAAGGTCATTTCAGAGTTTATCTAGAGTAATTGAACATGTAGAAATTCTAAGGAATGATTCTATACTTGTGGAGATTCCAGCTCCTCAGCTGTACCCAAAAACAGAGTTTCTACTCTGAATTTTCTTAATTTTTACGGATTGTGAACTGAAAACCGAGATTAGAGATTAAAAAATCATGACAAAGTAATGAAATTTGAGTGAGCAAATATATCCCTTCCATAAAATAATCCTGAACACCCATCCATCTTTTTGCTCCATATAAAAGTAATCATTTTGCTGAAAGTATCAGTTCCTACTGCAACATTTATAGACATAAATAGTAACAAGCCCTATGCTAAGTATTAGTTACCTGAAAGTCTTTCAAGCAACATAAACAAGCTTTTTGGGCAGATAAACTATCCTGAAAATCTCTATCAAGCAGTACTAACCTTTGAAAAGGATATTTGCGAGAGATGGAGGAAGCCATCCAGGGTTTCCAGTTGTCTGGCCATCTATATGTTGGATGTTCATCACATTGTTTGGTTGCTTCTTCACCTTTGATCCTCTCCTCACTTTCCTTCCAATAAAAATTCCCATTTTCATGGCAGTAAAGAGACCTAACACAATGAGAAGTGGTCTTACGACCCAGTGATGATCCTCAAGATGTTGATATTTTTTCACCATCCCTGGACAAGTACTGAAAGTTACCACTTCTACTTCAGCTGGGTCAGCCAAAAAGCTGCTGCTGCAATCCTCTCCAAAAGTCAATCTTCCTGGAAACTTGACAACAAGGCATCCATTTGGCAGGACCCAGAAAATCCTCCCGGTAGCCCATCCCCCTCCTGTTTTGCGAGGCCACTGAAATCGAGGGCTAAGAAGATTACCTTTCAGCCTCACAAACTGACCAATACTGTAAGATTCCGCCATCTGCAGCTCTGAATATTTTCCCTTCCAAATAGTCTCCGACCCTATAAATCCAACAGCCACATTTCCATCACGGTGGACAGAATGAAGAACTCCCACTGGTGAGTGCCTCTTATCTTCCTCCTTCATTCGAACCCAATCTCCAGCTGCCAAGCCATATGTGACCCGCTCCAGAGATGAAATATGAACCCTCAAAGGGTCATGGATCCCATGGATCCTCACCAAAACAAAACAATCCCTTTCTGTGCTGCGTTCTAGACCCACCACAGTTCCTTCAGGAACATCCATGTTTTCAGGTTTGCAGGAGTTAGCTGGCTTTCTCGATCGCACCATATCACCAACTTGCAAATCATTCTTTGAAAGAAAGCAGTCTGTATAACCGCTAATTGTTTTTTCTGCGGGTATTACACTTGCAAGACCTGTCCACCCTCCACTATTAACCGCATTCTGCAAGCTGCAAAATCAAGAAACTGATTACAGAAACATACAAGCAATGAATGACATAAACTTTATATTGCTAAATAATATAATCAGAGAGAAAAAAAAACAGCTATAAGAGCAAAATACTAGGAAACAAAGCATAAAGTGCAAGTATCAAACCCACAAAAAGAAAGAAATCATCAATTCAAACCAACTTTTTAAGATGTACTTCCCTCATAATATACAAATGAATGTCAATTACAGCATCCTGGTCACGAGATTTTGAGTCACTTTTCCTTTTATTCACAATAGCCAATGGCAAGAGTTCTATTAGTGCAACATAAAAATTTTGAGTGAAGAATGCAAAGCAAGGATGGTGAAGGCCACTAATATAAGCAAGGAAAGCAAAAAGGATTAATATGCTATAATAGGAAAATGCTATAAAGATTAGTATGACATAGTAGGAAACTAACATTGTCTACACTAACACATAATATATGGTCATGCTATGTTAAGTTGTCAGCACTTATTTTACCTAATCAAATATTTCCTACTTTCTTAGAATATTTTACAATGAATGGGAAGTATTCCAACCAATTTAAAGAGCAATTCAGATCTGCTTTATGTGTACACCTACATACTCTAGCTATTTTATTAATAATTAGTACCATACTTAGTGCAGTAGTTCAGTATGAACATTCTTGAACAATTAAAATAATCATTCCCTAGGTATCATCTTTGCATTATGATTCAACTATGTCATAGCACTAAAAGCATAAGCTGTCTCCTATTTAATTGAATTCAAATATACAAACTCATAGTATAGTGCCCACCGACCACAATGAATGCAACAGAACCTACCTTTTAAACACCCTTAATATGTCTGTCATTAGGGGGCGACTCCTGAAGTCATACTCAAAGCAACCAAGAAGAACATTCTCAATAGGAGGAGGAAGCCCAATAGGAATACAAGGTTTTTCTTGCTTTTCAACAACTGCATCATAAATTTCATCGACTGACTTTCCACACCAAGGCTGAACACCAGTCAACATCTCCACAATGCTGCAGGCAAACCCCCATGAATCAGTCTCAAAGGATATTGGACCTCTGACTTCTGGTTGCCACTGTTCTGGAGCCATGTAGTTTGGTGTTCCAATCCTGCGAGCCAGATCAGAGCTTGGCAATGGAATTCCAAGCAATATATATGGAATTCCTAAATCTCCTACAACTGCTTCGTTAGATTCATTGAGAAGAAAGTTGAAAGGTTTAAGGTTAAGAATAAGGATCTCTTTTGAGTGCAGTTCCAAAATTCCCTGTGCCAAACTGATTATGTACCTGTATAAATTAGCACACACTGAGAATTGCTGGTTGTCCACAGCTTTATGTATCAAAAATGGGAAAAAAAAACCTTTGTTAAAAAGGATTTCCTGTTTACCTGAAAGCATTAGACAGTGAGAGCTTCCCTCCTTTAAGAAGAGCCATCTTATCACCAACTGATCCTTCATAAAATTTCATAACTAAACATATCTGCAATATATAGCAAAAATTTATCAGCAAACTAAAAGTCAAATTTGCAAAAAAATACCCAGAAATAATAGTACTTCACCCACTTTTCCATTCATAACTGAAATTCCCTGCAGGCAACAAACACCTTCTACCCCTTGACACTTAGAGAATAAATCATCCAATTTACCCAACATAACTCTCATGTGATCCTCTTTAATTGGATGCAACACCTTGACAGCCACTTCGTGATATTCATCATAATCCTCTGTTGATCGATGAAGGGTAGCCAACCATGTTTCACCAAAGGGTCCTCTCCCAATTCTATGTCTAAGTTTCAATGTTGTGGGGTCAATCCACATAGTTGTCTCCTTTGATGCGGCAACCACAGTTCCAAGGTAATCATGACCCTCAAAAAGCTCATACTCAAAAGCAGAAAGTGGAGCGGCAGCAACTTTTCCAGCCATCCCTTTTTCAGAATCAGAATATAGAAACAAGATTAGATTATTAATCCCAAACAAATTCAGACAATTCTCTTTCAATTTCAAAACTTTTAGATATGCCAAAAATTTATATATTCCCGATCAAGATCATGACTTAAGAAGGATAAACACTTACTGGCCATAGAAAAACTTAGTTTACTCTAAGGCCAATTCATTAGTATATATATACAACCGTTAGAACCATTATCATGTTTACGTTGACCTCAAATATATGCCCTCCAAAAACATGGAAAACGTTCAGAATAACTAGGATTCAAAAGAAAAAGGAATTGTTCCACTAATAATAACAACAAAAAAAATTGTAAAAAAAAAAACTTTCATAACATACTGCAAAAATCTACGTTCATATGATTAAAGGCGTTTCTACTCCTAGAATTCCTTAACTCTATTATGTGACAACCACCGTTGCACAAGTATATCTAAAACTCGTGTTTTCGCGTATTCATTTACAGTATGAACACAATTACAAGGCGAAATCATGAAGCTGCAGCAACGCAGATAAACGGAATTAAAAATATAAATTACAGCAACCAAAAAGCATGTAATTAAAATGAAGAAAAAAATTACTGAAAGTGAGAGTAATCGAGCGTAATCGGAGGAGAAAATAAGCAGGGACGGACAGTGAAGGTGAGGAGAATCTGTCAAAGAAGAGGTATAGATGCGATCAGATACGGTTACTTGTACAAAGTACACGAAGAGAAAATGAGAATAAGAAGCGGTGGGTTGGGTTACATGGAGAGATTTTCGTATACTTGTATTGTAGAGAACGTTACAGACACAGCAGTGTTTGTCGTGGTGGTAACTGTGAAATTATCCCTCCCGTTTCGTTCAAGTTGAGGGTTTTATGAAATACACGAAATTACAAGTTGCCACCACAGATTTGAGAAACTTTCTTTTCACCTATTGAATTTTTGAATTATAAACCTTTACATAAAATTCAATTTCGTTAGAATATAATTTCCGAGCTTAGGATTGGTTTGATCTTAGCTTGAACCCATGTTGTCCAGTTTGGGCTAGTTTATAATATTGTCAGAAAATTGTTAACAAAAATAAATAATATTTTTGATAAAGTGAATAATGTCATAAAAAAGATAAATAATATTATCATAAAAATAATGAATTAAACTCAAACCAAGTTATTGAATTAAAACTCAATTTATTTGAGTTAATTAATAGATTCGAGGGTTTTACCAAACCTGGGGAAATAAATAATTTACTCCATGATAATAATCTCTTCTTAATTTAGAAAAAGGTAGAGAGATATAGTACTACTAATACATTATATAACATTTTAACACGATTGAAATAACGTTGTAGTTGGTAATATCATGATAAGGAAAAAAGAAGAGTTTGAAAGATAATGTAACGCATATTTACTAATTATCAACAATATAAAAGTAGTATTTGATGGAATGATTATCAATAATAAATAAAAGTTTTTATATGCTTTGAATTAACATGGTAGAAATTAGAGGTTTAATTTTTTCTGCGTTCGTTTAAGAAATTAACTAAATTTATTAACAGAAGATGAGAAAGTATGGTTTCTAAAGTTTTAGGGTGGAAAAGGTAATTAAGGTAAAAAGCAGGTGGGACCTAAAAACATACATTAATATGGTTTGAGTTAACAATGTAGAAAAAAAAAAAATACACCGTTACAAGCAGCATAACACTGGGCGGTTTCAATACCATTATTAAAGTCCAAGTAGAGGGTGGATTCAAGGTTTGAATTTAGAAAGTTGAAGTAGAGCTAAAACTTGCTAAAGATTTCTTAGTGATTCACCTCTTAGATGTTTTGGATTTAAACCAATCTTTGCTTTGCTTTGCTTTGTTTGGACTCAACTTACTTAGCCAAGAACCACATAAAGACCTGTTTTAGCGCAATGCATAAGAAGGAAATACCAAAGTCTTTTGAGGTCTGAAATTTCTTTAACTTATCTTAGAAGAACATTTTTACTAAGAAAGAAATGGTTGGTCATCAGATCAGAGCAATACCAGCCACTAGAGGGTGATTTCATCTGTTGTGTTGTGCTATGTAGTATTATACTCAACTGTTAATAATTATCATGGTTATAGAGTTTTCTATAATTCCCGTACACATATTTGCTGTTTCTACTTCTATTACACATAACACATGCAATGCAAATTCATTTCAGCTGCATGCCATGGATCCAACATTGCACCCGATCTTCTCTTAACAAACACCAACCAACATTTTAATCTGTCACACAGCTTCTTCTAATTTCTGCCTATGAGCAGCCATTATAAGACCTTGTAAAACATTTTCCAATTTATGTTTGACACACTAGTTATCAGTTGAAAATTTCAGACAAAATTCCCACCACATGAATATAACTAAACAACAACCAACTCTTGTAGGTTCTAATCTTCCAATTCCTCCCAACCAAGTATAATATTGAAAGCACAAATTTTATTTTTGTTAATTTCATGAAAAGAAACCATCAATTAACAACAGCAGCAAACCCACCACATAAATAAGAGTAACAGGTAGGGGTGTCGTGAGGGTTTAAACTGGGCCAAGTTTGAACTCAATTTTCAGTTCAAACCCTGTTCACTCAAGACAAACAACAATCCAAACTCGAGCAGCTTGGATGTTCAAGTATCAGATTTTCATGAAAAGAACCATCAATTAACAACAACAAACCCACAGCACAAATAGAATAGTAGGGATGTATTTATTCAAGCGGAGTTGAAATGGAACAAAAGTTAGTTCAAACACAACTCAAATCTAAAATGGTTAATTTAAAATCGAACTCAGTTTCAGTAGCTATAGAATAAGAAGAATACAAAATATATGAAGAATCGTGGAAGAAGAATTGTTTGAATCCAAAAGAGGATGAGGTGAACACGGCTGCTACACTAGCGTAACAAGAGGACTCAAACCGAGCCGAACAACAATTTGAACTTGAGCAGTTTGATCAAATCCACCCCTAGTAGGCTCTATATACCGCTAGAAACTATATGAAGCATATAATCAGGAAGAATAGCACCCTAAAAATAGATAACTCAGTAACAACAGAAGGAACATTAAGAGTTATAAAGGGAGTATATTATAACACTTGAATATTGTTTAATTACAGAAATCAATCAACATAGCTCAAAAGCATATATGGAAGTAATACAAATTATTTAACAGGAAGGACCTTGTTGACAATTTCTTGACTGAGTGCAGCAATTTGAGAATCAAGAGACTTTATAGTTTCTTCCTTTTGCCTCTCCAAATTAGCCAAAGCCTCCTGCAGCTCAGCCTCTACTTTCTTTCTTCCTTCAGCCAGTTTCTGTTCAACTTCCAGTTGTGTCTCCTTCTTCATCTTACTCAAAGCCGCAGATATTTCAGCTCTCGCAGCTCTCATAATGGCAGCAGCTTGTTCCTCCAACTGCTTCACCTCCTCAGAGACATCCTTGACGCTGTTAAGCTTCTCTTTAATGGCGGCGTCTCTCTCGTCCATGAAGTTTCCCAGAGGAGTGAAGTAAATTTTGTCAAGAGCGAACATGAGGAGCAAGAATTCAACCATGATGATTGGTAGAGTTAAGTTGAAATCAAAAAGAGCAGCCTTTTCCATTTCGGCGGCCAAAGAGGGAGGCGTAAAAGTTAAGGAAGAGATAGCCAGGAGAGAGAGGGGTTTGAGAGTCGAGGAAGAGAGGGAGAGGAGTTTTTTAGGGATTTGTTGAAAGAAAAGTTTGGTGAGAGAGAGTTGGGGTTGTGGGATTTGGATGAATTTGGGTCTGGAGGAAGCTGGTGAAATGAGGGGCTTGACATTGGAGGATGCCATGATCATGTTAGCCATGGCTGAATGAGTCTGGCTTTCTGTGTTTGCCTGTGATTTTTGAATGGAAGGAAGGATATGGGGAGGGATCCTTTGGGTGAATGAAGGGGTCGGGTTGGTTAGCTTATTACTTACCACAGAAAATGATGAGGTGGTTTGTGATGGGCACAGGAACAAGCAGTTGGAAACGCACGCGCGCTTCTTGTGTGTT
Source organism: Mangifera indica (assembly GCF_011075055.1). Taxonomy (NCBI): domain Eukaryota; kingdom Viridiplantae; phylum Streptophyta; class Magnoliopsida; order Sapindales; family Anacardiaceae; genus Mangifera; species Mangifera indica. The sequence continues at coordinate 15,255,625 of NC_058149.1, forward strand.
TCTGATTCCTTTTATTTATTGGGCCAGGCTCAGTTGACAGGCCCAAAAACCTTCACCTCACGCCGGCCCTGCGCAGCAACTCCACATTAATAAACAGATAATAGGAATGAATAATAGCATTCTCTCCTCACACAATATTTTCATTAATCAATTCATGCATAAATCTGTACATACATACAAGAAGTTCTAGGATCCAAGTGGGAAATATAAGACTTGAATCTCTTGTCAAAAAGTATAAATTTCTAATGTAGGTTTATATTTTTTTACTTTTGAGCTCTCAAATTTTAACAATTAGAGTCACTATTTTGTTAGTTTTTGGTGTGTGAAAAAGTTAAGGATTTGGACATTGCAATGGTATGGGTGCAAGGTAAGGGACTTGGATCTCCTACAGATTCATATGGGTTTTTGGTGTGATAAATAAAGTATGAGATTTTAATCTTATATAGACCCACATGAGCTTATCGTGTGATAGTCCTCTGAATACCATTTGAGTTGAAGGCAATAATACCACTTAAATAATTCCATTTGAGCTGGACACGGATAATTTTTCATCTTACCAGGGAAAAAAGTTAAAATTCCCAGGTAGCTGAAGGCAATGAACATGAATCCTAAACTCACATTCAAAAAAAAGTTAACAGAATGAAACTTTTAACTGTTGTACTCGTTACAGGGATGAAGTATTGAATAATTCATCACCATGTAGCCCACTAAAACCCATGATATTAACTATTTCTGATCTGTGATCGATATTTTTTTCAAGAATACATTCTTGTGTAGCATGCAGTATGTATTTTGAGGAAGAATGCTGCTCAGGTGGAATTCTAAAGTTCACACCAAAAAAATACCAACATAGCCAAACAGTACCAATGATGCGTCTAGCCAATCACTAATGCTCTCTACTTTTGACTCTTGGGTAATTGTGGTTACCGCCGTCATGAAGTTGTATAATTTTTCTGAAACTGCAATAAGCATATCTTGACGCAAAACACTTGCCTTTCTGTCCTCCCATGCTCACCAATCTGGAGTATGAGAACCATCCCCTCACAAAATTTGCCAGTCTCGATTCATTCTGCCCAGTAAAAGTCTCATCCTTGTTGTCAAAGTGCTGGTACCTTCCGTTCTCTGTATCATCCCAATCATAGTCAACCTCGTCTTTCGATTCTTGTTCAATCGCTTTATAGCTACTTGATTGTGATGTTAATCTATCATATCCAAAAACAATGACAGATTTATGAATGAATTAGCAAGTTCAGTTACAATTTACAGATCATGGCATATATCCAATTGTTTATGATACCAACTAATTAAGAAATACGGTCTCTCAGATGTTTATCTACATTAATGAGAAAACAGGTAATGCAGTCATGATTGTGCATTACAAATTTGCTTTATCAGTGTGGTAAGATGCAGTAACTTTGCGGATTAAAATGATATTTGTTTATAATATGGAGCTGATGAAAGAGTAAAGGGTCAAGGAGAACCTTACATATTGCGTTGTTTTGATGTAGATGCCTGTTTCTTAGATTTTAGCTTTACCATATTACAGATGGCTGAGAGATGGCGGATAAAGTGAAGCTGCAGATTCCAAAACACAAACAATTAACACGGTGGGAGTTGATGCACAATAACCAAGGGATTGTAATGAGCCCATCAGCTCCATTACAAACATAGTTATCTGCACTGGTTTTCAAAATCTTAGTGGAGTTCAAATGCCATTGTTTCTTTGAAAGGTGGTTCATACACAACAAATTCATTCCAGAAAATGTGAAGATTATTCAACAATTGTTCCTTTTACTTCCCATCAATGTTTCAGGTCTTGTCAGCAGTAGATTAAGGGGAACTTTAGAAATTTTGAAGAGCCACCCAACAACTTTTAGATCAACATAAAGGCAAATAACAAGCTCTGAGACAACTATCTTGGAACAAAAACTCAAAGGAAGCCGGTGACACACCTGATCACCATCTTTAATGCCGTAATATCTTATATAGTCAGTGTCTGTTACTAACTTCTGACCTTCAAAGCATAAGCAGAAATGTCCCCAAACATGCGGCCTACATGATGTTAAACCATTAAAACGTCATAAAAAAAAAACCTCAAAATAAGGAACAATATATCAGAATTTCAATTTGTGTGAATTAATAAACATATATACCATGAAATCTTGACTGGTCCCTTTTTCGGCATGTGACTAAATACAGCCTCCACCGCCTCCTTGAGTTCTGCAATTGTAGCCGTCTTAATAACTTCAATGTCTGTCAAATTCATCATTATAACATCTCAATCAATTAACAAAAGTCGGTTTTACTTGCGGAATCCAAATAGATAATAATAAATAAATAAATAAGCAATACCGAAGCAAGAGCCGTCCAATTTGCGAACAGAAAGCTTGAGAGGCTGGTCAGGAAGTTGAGTGTAAGAAAAACTTTTCCGAGAAATTCCATGGATAAGGAAAGAGGTAATGGACAATGAAGCAGATTTACGCGGCGAGTCAACAGAGAACCTCGGAGAAAGCTCATCCATTGCAATCCTCAACATGTTGCAATCTAAGTCATGAACGTTCCTGATGCTGGCTACAAAGAAATAAGAGAGAAAATTATTCTTAGTACAAAGGAACACGCATCATCTTGAAGAAAGCAAGAATGAAGCTTCTGCCGGTGGAGATTCGGTGAATAAAGGGAGATTTGAATTTTCTGGCTAGAATGCTTTGTTTGTTCTGTGAGGAGGACAACAGACGACGGTTAAGAGCTACAGATATTTCACGCGCTTCCAACTGTATCGCCCGTAATTAAACTACTTGACAGTCTAATATACAAGGGATGATTACTATTTTAAACGTCCCTAAAATTCTGTTAAGTTTTCATATTCATTGTTATAGCATCATTTCTTTTAAAAAAATGCCTGCGTATCGATCGATACATATTGAATCATATATACCTTCTACGCTTCTACTATACCACGCTTCTACTGCACCGTATCAATTCTAATACAACCTAAAATGCATACTATTTTTCACTCATACCATTAATATTTCCCCATTGATTTTGAATAATACATTCTTGTAGAATGAATCTCAAAAACTATATTTAGATCATCATACAAAAACTGTTTGCGCTTTGATTGTACTCTTCAACATTCTTACTTCATCAAAGCCATGAATCGATGACATAAAAGATAAAGGCCTGCTCGTCCCAAACAAACTTACCTGAATCCAAGTTTTGGCAATAAATAATTTCGCATGTCTGACAAAAGCCCTCTGGAATTTGAAACTAATGCAAAAGTTTTAACACTAACAAAAAAATCACTGTAATCAAACAACAAAACCGGGCCAAACAACTGAAATATTTGAGGATTTGTACAATAACCCTTTTCAAGATTATGTGCATTTCCCTTGTTAATCTTTAAGTAGGCAAAAGAAAAACTGGGAAAATAGAGCATCATCGTTTACAATGGCATTGACTTCAAAAACATATCACCAAGGGCTACCAGAGTTTATTTCCCTCAAAAAATTTGTAATGCACTTCTCATCAGGAAAGAATCTCCTATACAGAAATTGCATTTCTTCTAGCAACCACAAATCTGCCAATCACATTTGGTGGCGAGGCTACTATACGCAGTTAATGTTGATTGTCAATATGGTTATTTTTTTTCACATGACATGGACAATTACTTACTTCCCTACAAGTTTATAGTAGGCATACAAACCAGAGCCAAGAAAACCAAGAAATTGCCCAATAACGTTCAACTGCAGCAAAACAAACCATGCTTATCAGGAACTCAGGCATTTTGAAGGATGCGGCCAGAAATGATTAGCAAATGATTAAGCCACTTACAATATCAAATGGGAGCCCACCAAAAAGTATCCAGCCGAGTCCAACTGTAAAAAGGTCCTGCAATTCATTAGGGGTTTATAAGTTGTAAAATAAATCGTGACAAACAAACAGTAAACAAGCAAGTATTTGGCATAAACCAGATGTTGTGAACCAAGCAATTAAGGAAAAGATTTTAAATTTTTACCAGCCGGGGAATGGTTTATTTAAGAGGCCATGTTGTATCCTTATTCAAGGTTTAGCTCTAAGAAACGGCCAAATATTCATCTCTGTTTCAAGGCAATTCAAAAATTTGAGTAAATTGGACCCAACAAGTCCAAATGCTCCAACACAACACTGCCCACTCCCTTTTACTCAATCATTTATGTTAAGAGACCAATAATATGACCCCTTTTATCATTGCCATTAGGTCCTTCCTTACCTTATATCACATGCGTAATCCACAGCACAAAATGACCACCTTTACTCAGTCATTCATGTTAAGAGACCAATAATATGAGCCCTCTTATCATTTCCATTTGATCCTTCCTTACCTTATGTCACATGCGTAATCCACAGCACAAAATGTTTCTAAAACCTAATAATTTAAGTTGAGCACTCAAACTTATAGAGTCAGGACAAAATAGAAAAAAATGTTAACATCAGATTAGTTCTCATCTTTTAAACATTCCAGGCTTTATTGTTAGTCTGCCATATTCTAGATTCATTCAGGAAGTTTCCAAGTTTCAAAGATTTCAAGATTAATCTATGTGCCAACTAAAAGCAGACACTGAGGAGCATCCTCATGCTTTGACTGTCATAATGCACAGGCTACATTTGCAAAAAGTGGTCAACAAACCTTCAGATTACCACAAATTGTCTGTGTGAGTGCTGAATTTAGAGTTGTGTTCAGGAATATACTGTAATTCAGGAAGAAGGCCAGTGTACAGGAGAGAAGTAGCACAATCTGCCCAGAGAGGATAAAACAAAGCATTCTTATCAGTAATATCTCCATGTGAACCTGAGTTATGGCATTATTGAGCAGAAGCAACCTGGCTTATAAAACATAGTTTTATAAGCATGAAGTTAATTTCCATATAGAAGAAACTAATTTCTATGGACAAGCAGACAGTACCAAGAAACCAGGTGAAAACAGATAAGGAAAATGTATTGTCATCTTCAAGTCACCACGAATAAGTGTCCAAAAAAACAAAAATGGTCCGCATATGACTCCTAACATGGAAAAACAATTTGATTTCGTATCAGAACTGGAACTCAGCCTACATAATTAAGAGAGAATTAAAAATTGGAAGGCATGCAAGTTATGATCCAAAAGATTACCATTGCACCACATAAGACCAAAGCTATTAAGGCCACTGGACTTCCCTGAGAAAAAAAAAATGAGAACTTTAGAAAATTATTTCCAAAAAAAGTCAGGCTAGTGAAGAGGAAATGAAAAAGAAAAATACAAAATAACAAATAAGTGTAAGTACTACCAATACGGGCTATGGTGGCAAGATATATTGCTGTGGCAATGTTTGCTAAGAAAACAACTGCATAGCCATAGAAGTCAAATGACAAATCCCGAGCTCCAGCGATGAATGCACCAAGAACTATCAACCCAACACTGATAACATCCTTAAATTTTTTTAGTTGAGTGAGGGAACTAGAAACAATGATTTCAAACTTTTTTTTTCCTTAAAAACAAATATCTCATAACTTTTTTCCTGCAAATTAAATTGCATACTGAACATGTTCTTAATAACCAGTAGTCAAACTCCCCGATTGATATACTTACATAACGACAATAATAAAATAAGACTATTAATACTAGAAAATTCTTCTATTTTCCTCCAACTACTTAACAAGAAAATATCCATCAAAGCATCTTATTATCTTATGTATGAGACAATATTACATGCTCGGTAAACCACTTAACTATCCAAAATCGTACAAGCATTTCATATGATTTTAAAGAAAATCTACATATAGTTTACACTAATACATTATGCAGTAAGTTATTCCAAGAGAACAAATCAAGGGAGTTTATTAAGTTCAATGTTTCATAAATATCCATAACTTTTATTAGAGAAATGAACTCAAAAGCAATGCACATTCTTCACTACCAGTAACCACATACTAAAAAAAGAAATGTGTAAAAAGGGCTATTTACCTCCCAACAATAGGAGGTGTGTATCTCTGCCGAGCCAGAATATATTCCACAATCATAGTAAATGCCACTGTAGTACGGCGAAGAGTGGTGTACATCGGAACATTTACCCCACGAACAGACTCAACAGTAACTACCTTCCAAGAGAAATAGGAGAATGGGCACACATCAGTTACAATGAAAAGTTTGATGTATATAAGTAACAACTAAAACTGTTCAATTTATATAACAAATATCATAAAACACATACCATGTAAAACAAATAGGTTGCTGCTAGAGGAAGGGTGCGCATCAACGTCTTAAAGGCTATAAAGTTTGAGTTACTATCAGAAGTTGGCAAAGATTCACCCATATAGAAACTAATAATCTTCCAGCGTTTCAACAGATAGAGAAACAAACAAGAACACACCATCTGCAGGAAATATATTATTTTAGTATTATACAAATTGGAAATGATCATTAATGCATATCGATACACTTCTCCCACAAATGTTTTAAGTGGGCATTAAACATGAATGTGCCATACAGTAAAGAGTGTGGCTAACTAGTGCACGCAGTATCAGTGAAAAAGCATATAATATTAATTAGTCCATGACTCTAAACCATACAACATAAATGATCTTTTGCCCAATGTGAGGTAGAGATAAAGGGGAAGGATTCAAAAATCAGACATCAGGAAAACATTAGGGGACATTCTGAAAATTTTTAAATTGTGAGCTAGGGATACTTTCAGTTTTCTAAACTCAAGATTTGCTCTGCTATAGGCTGTTCAACTCAGACATCATTGGCAAAACAATACATGTGAAACTTACCACTTCTGCAACATATCAATGATGGAGAAAACTACCGAAACTGAGCAGTTGAAAAACAATGACAAGAAGAACATAAGAACACTGCAGATGGGATCTACCTGAAGAAGGGTTATGACATTTGCAGATGGGAATCTATAAGAAGAAAGAGCTGCCTTGTTGAATAATATCAGGAGCACTGCAGGAAAATAAAAAAAGAAAAACAGAAGGCATGTAGTGTGAGAAACATAGGAACACCTAAGAAAAGGAAATGGCGTGCAAATATAACACTTGCACATATCTTCCAAACGCTTAATCTGACAAAACCTCTCCTTTACTTTCCAGGAAAAGTAATTTGCATTATATTAGCACACCAACCTTCATGAAGAATGCCACAACTTGTGAGGACCACTTGTGGAAGGGCATGATGAATGCCATGTGGACCAATTGCGTGTGAAGAGGGGTAAAGTTTGTTATGAAAAGGACATTTTAAACAATTGAGAGGGGGGGGGGGGGGGGGGGGGGGGGGGGGGTGGGAGGAATGGGGAAAGGATATTGCTTTTAGCTTTTTGGCAGCCTCTGGCTGAAAGGGAGGTCTTTGGCTCCTCAAGTTGTTGGAATTAAGCATTGTTACTTTCATTTGCTATTGTTCATAACTCTGAGTGAAAGAGTGTAATTACCAGTTCAATCTGTGAATATAAGCCAGTGGTTTTCTCTTTCTATTTCTGGAGTGTTGTTCTGTTGGGTTGTGTGTTGGATATTTGTGTGTGCTGCTGTTAGATCAATTGGGCAGAACCAGATCACTATCACATTATCAGAATTTATAAAGCAACAATACTTGCACATTGCATTTCAAACATGGAAAGAAAACAGGCCAAACACTGCAAGGTTAAGACTCAATAATCCGTATAGGCAATTCTAGCGCCAAATATATTCATAGAAAAAGATAGCAAAATTTTTATTTCATTGCCATCTCTTCAAAATGGCAGTTTCGCAACTTTGTGAGACAGATCTTATAACTTCTAAAACTAAAATTTATTATCAAAGCTCACAAGACAAACATCTAAAACATATTGCAACATGTGGTCACATAAGATAAGTATATTGCATGAAAAATAAACAGTACATCTACTTTCTCACAGAATTAAGCTTAGAAATATGAAAATTCCGGATAACTTTGTTACATATCTGAGTTGAAGTCAAAATTTAAAGGATTCTGGTCAAACTATACAGGGTCTAATTATGGTAACTTGTAGAAATGAAACAGTACAGTTTATCAATTCAGTTAAAATTTAAAAATTTCAATCTAATTTCATGCAAATTATAGAATACGCTTAATTACGAAACCTAAACAGAAGCAATAATAATAATAATTGAAAAGAATGAGGAGAATCGGTCATAAAGAAAGAACCTGCACAAGACATGTAAGATAGCGCAGCATTGGCGCCTCTTTTGGTCATGGCAGATCCATGAAAGAGTTTTTCATCGGCTTTAAGAAGTCTCTCTTTCTCTTCGTCCCTCGGAAGATCCGATACTGGCAGTACCGGATTTTTTGACGAGTTAAAGGCCATCAGAGACTCTATTTGTCTCTGGCTGAAGAATTTTAGCGTTTGTGAAATATGAATTACCAAGTCTGGTTTGGATTTTTTATTCGCATCGTCTCATCTGGGATATGAACTTCACAGGCTGTTGGCTGAGTTGCTGAGTAAGTCAACCGTCTAGCGTTTTACGCCAAAAACAAGAGGAGTTAGCGCGCCCTCAAAATGAACTCGAGGAAGGTAAACGACGTCGTTTGAAAGTTCAGTAACTTAAAAGTTGGCGTGTCAGAGCTCCTGTGCACAATACATAGTTATTCCATTTTCCTTTACTTGGAGTTGGTATTTTAGGACAGGGAATAAGACTATGTCCCACCCAACTTTTAGGTCATTTTCAAATCTATACCCATCAGGAATGAAAAATTCTTATTCTCACCTATGACCAAACTACTGTCCAAATTTTTAGTTAGGAATAGGGGTAAAATCGTCATTTTAACTATAAACTTTAAAACTTTAAAATTTCATCATTTCCCCCCTCCAAGTTTTAAAAACTAACACCTTAACCTATCCTCAAAATTTGAAAAGTTTAGATTTCACCCCTAAGGTTTGCTTCCTTCTCTGGCCACCACCGACGGTCGACGCATTCTACCGATCTCTCATCTCCGACTATAAAAGATAACAAAGGACAATCATTCGTCGTCAAGATCTGGACAATAAAGTGTCGTCCAGATCTAGAAAAACAAACGAAAGATGACGCTTCGTCGTCGCGTCTAGATGACCCGACGAGAGATGAAGCGTCATCCTTCATCATCTGGGTGGAGCGACGAAGAGAGGCCTCTTCGTCGCACGGTGGTGCAATGAAAAGATTTTTGTCTCTTCATCACATCATGCGACGAAGAGATAAAGATTTCTTCATTACACCACCATAGTCGCTCCAGGAGAAGGAGGAGGTCAGAGACGACGTCGCAAGATGAAGTTAAAGAATGTGGGTGAAACTGCTATTTTTGAAAGATATAAGGGGCAGTTGAGTTTTAAAAAATGTGAAAACCCTAGGTTTGGGGGTGAAAATATTACTTTTCAAAGTTTAAAAACTTTAAGTAAAGATAAAATGTTAGTTTCTAAAACTTGGGGGGTGGGGAGTAATAAACTTTACAACTTTTTAATATAAACAATAAAATAACTATTTTACCCCTCCCTTTAACAAAAAAAAATTAATAGAAGTTTGTCTATGAATGCAAATAAGAGTTTTTCATTTTCCGTAAGTGTAAGTTTGAGAATGATCTAAAAGTTAGGTGAAAAATAATCTTTTTCCTTTTAGGATATGATCCACGTCATAACACGTAAAAAAAAAAAATTGGAGTTGAGTTTTTTTTTTTTTACACAGATTAGTATTTGAGTCAACTCAAGGTAATATACGGATTGGGATCGTTTATTCTATAATGAATTAGTATTAGTATGTCATATCTTTAGTGTGCACAAGTCAATACATTTACTTTTAATGTGGAAAACAAATTAGAACAGTTATTCCGCCCCACTTTAATTAGAGTATTTTTAGAGTTATACTATTAAAAAAAGACAAAATATCGTGAATTAACTTTATAATTTTTTGTTAAATTTGTTAAAACTAGTTTAAAAATGTCAATGAGTCAAATTTTGAAATAGGTCTTATTCAAATCTGATCTAAATTAAATCAATCCGGTTAAGTTTATTAATGTTATTTGGCAAATAAGTTACTGATAGAAAGGAAATGATGAGTAAATATGAAATGAATTGTATGTAGAATAATTATGTGACAACAAAGGATTAGACAAGTCGGTCCCATATGACATGTGATGATGTTGTTAACTTAATAATATGCCAAAAACGTTTTACACACATAATTAACCATCTTGGCAAAAACATCTCACACGCACAAATAAAATGATTTTGCTTGTGCTTGTGCTTGTGCTTGCGCTTGTGCCTGTGCTTGCGCTTGTGCCTGTGCTTGGCAACCTCAACCTCAATGAAGGCACGCTTTTGCGGCTTGTTGCAAAAGATTAAACAAACTTATGGTAAAAGACGAAAGTAATTTGTAAATTAGATTGATCTTGAACACACAATGTCAACTTTTGAATAAAAAAAAAAAAAACAAACCTGACCCACTATTGATCCATGAAATTGAATGGTGGGTTGGGAATATTTTGCATGTGAATTACATTTTCCCACCCAAAGATAGGCGTATCATTTATACTTTTTCACCAATTGAAAATTGAAAATGAATGTATAATTTATACTTTTGTTAAGGAAAAACTTCTAACATATTCTTAGAAAGTTTAATTAAAATTGGTTAAACTTGGTTAACCAATTTTCAATTGGTTAAGTTCCAACCCTAGTTAGGCCAAACCTTAAGCGGAGGAAAAAATGTAATTCACTCTTATTTTGCAACTGGATTCCAAAGAAGCAAGCAAGCAAGCAGGCCATGAAAGAGGAGTAAAGGTGACAGCAAAGCGTGGTTTCTTCCTGATATATATGCCCAGCCCACGTGTGGGTTGTATTTGAACCCAGTAAGCAATTTCGCCGACATTTACCATCAATGTCGCAAACAATAAGATCAGATTTTGCTTTCGAAAGTGAGTGTTGAGGGAAATGGCTACTTTGAATATTTAAGTATGGGTCTCTGTCTTTCTTTCAAGAGTTTGCTTATCCTGAAAGCCAAGTAAAAGCACTTCTTTATTGCTTTGGATGCTTTCTTCTATCCCTTTCCATACGCCAGAGATAACAACACCAATGAATGCTATAGCTTCTTGATTATGCTCCGTTTAAGCTTGTTTAAACTAATGTACAATATCACTGAAAGATTGTTATATACGGCTGAACAGATTCATTAGAAAGACATCTACAAGCCGAACTTGGTAGCCTCCCACTTGCCTTGAAAACGTGTGGGACATAATCTGTTTCCATTTCTTCATCAGAATGGTTAATCATTATTACTTGTTTGCCCAAATTACGTCAAGTCTATTCTAACACGTTAAAACTTTTTTTGTTTTCAACAAAGAAAAGATAGTGGAGATTATTAAGTTGGCTTCTCTCAGCAGGTTTCATTGACTGCTTTTTTCTTGTTGAAGTTTGGTAATTACTACAACTTAATTCAATCTACCTAAGATCATTAAGTGCAATGACTATCTGTCCTGATATTCATATGGCTGACCAAGACAATAAAGCCTTCGCCATAATTCCCCTACATCCACTTGTTGAAACTTTTCACTGGCTCAAACATTGGGGTGGATTTGCTCCAAACTCATTTGAATTAGTACATAATAACATTATCACTGATGAAACAAATAATATTATCAAATAAATAAATAAATCAATCTCAAATCAAATTATCAAATTAATACTTTAATTTGCAATACACTCGTTGAAATTGCGTGGTGGATTTAATCTGAAACATTAATTCTGAAAATCCCCTTCAGATTATCAAGTCATACAACTTGTACCGAAAAAAGTCTGAGTCGAATTGATGAGTGTCAGCCAGCTAAAGGGGCAGTAAATTATGGGTGTGGTGGTATTTGTTGGGTTCCACCACACAATGGCACGAGATCTGAGGGCAGATTGATTGGACTCATCAAAGACAGTTCCGATAACTGGTTTGAAATTGTGTTCAAATCACGCCATAGCCGTGCGGGTTATGGTCTCTGTGTGCCCACATTGCCCATCACGTGGACTTCACAACACTAACTCTTCCATGTTCCAAACATGTAATGTAATGTACCAAGCAAGCCTTCCATGGAAAGGAATATAGAAAGTAGAAACCCTACTTGCATGCATTCATCTTCATTATTCTCCCTCTCTCTCTCCTATAATTGCCTTGCCCTTCAATCTCGAATCAAGCTCCGACCAAAAGAATCTGTTATATTTTAATCTTCAAGATTATTAAGACGAGTCTTTTAGTATGAGCATCATTAGAACCAAGAAGATCATATCAGGAGAATGTTTGAGTACCAACTGTTATGGAGATCACTGGAGAGTTTGCTCATTGCTTGCTTCAGTTCATGTATCATGATGTGTTTTGATGGGAGTCTGCCGACACATATTTGTTTACAAATAATAATCTGATCATGTGGCCAACACTGCATATGTATAAATAAATAATACTTACACGATGCCATACATAGTGATATGAAAAACTGGATTACAGATAATGTAAATGTTTCAACGGGGGACGATTAAAAGTACGCGTTTTGATCATCAGTGATGATGCTTTGTTTTGAGTTGTCTTACAAGAAACTATATTATGGAAAGATGCTTTGATCAAGACAGTTTAGGGTTTAAGAGAAATATGGAATGAAAGGAATCAAGCCAAAAGAAGTCGGAAATCAAAATCAATTTTACGTGATTTACTAATAATGTCTACATTTATTAACCTATTAGGTTTTCTTTACAAACAAACGCTTATTAAATTTAGGTATGGTAGCTTTGTGATGACTATGGACAATGGTGTGAAAGATATCTATTAAACATAATCAGACTTTATCTTTTAACAAAAGAGTGAGTGTTAGGGATGAAATTTATTCAAATTAGTTTAAATTAAATCTATAATTTGATTTGAATAAGTTGATTTTGAGTTACATATTTTGTTTAGTAGTTTAACTCAAAATCAACTCATTTATTCATCTATTGATGCTATTTATTTGATTGACATAATTGTTTATATTGTCAAAGACCCTTTTATGATACTATATGTGTACTAACTTAATAAAACTCAAACTTGAGTTGGGTATTATTATTATTATCCCTTTGATCCAAACTTAAGTCAACCCTACGCATATCGAATCTATAACTTGCTTTGAACAATTTGATTTTGAATTAAAACTTCAACTTGATAGTTTGACTTGAAATTAATTTATTTATCTATTTAATAATATTATTTATCTCATTAATAATATTGTTTATACTTTCAATAATCCTTTTACAATACCCTACGTACACTATCTTCAATTAACTCGATTTGAGATTAGTATTAGACTTTATTCCCAAATATCAGTTTAACTTTGTCTCAGATCGAATTCACAAACTCAGATCAAATCTACCAATAGAGAGTGGGAGTGTGAGAGGTAGATTAATGTAGGTGAGAGTGGGGACAGAGAGGGTTAAGAGTTTGGAGGTAGAGCGGGCTAAGCGGTCCTAACACGTTGGTGGTGCACCCTTTTCTCACATGTCTCTGTCACTGCTACCCTTTTTCCCGACGGACTCGACCCCAACTTCCATGCTGTCTCTAACTTCTTCTCTTGTGTCAGACAATCTTCATTTTTCTCTCTTTCTGACTTCTCATATATATACTTTACGACTCCTACCAACAACTTCATCCACTTTACGCCAATTCACTTCGTAGCTAATAACATTATTTTGATCCTTCTTTGATATGCCAATGGAACTTCAACTAGGACTTGCCCTCCCAACCTACAATCCAACCAAATCCAAGGACATCGACCACAACAAATTGGACTTCCACCAGCCTAAACATGTTGGCAAAAGCAATAAACGTAGCTTTGAAGAGGCCTTTGGTGATATCAGAGATGGTGATCTGCAGTCAGGAATGATGTCTTTACTTGTATGGAGTGGTCAGCCTAACGAGGAAGATGATCAGAAGGGACAGAAGAACATAACTTCTTCTCCCATCAACCAGTGAGTTTGAAATTTGAATCCATCAATTAATATATGTATAGTAAAGTTTGTAAAGATTTTGAATCCATGCAAATCCCACTGCTGTGAGCTCCTAATTAAGCTGTTACAATTTAACTTCATGCAAGCAGGAATGAACAAATGGAAAAAGTGGTTGTTGGGTGGCCACCCATCCAGTCGTGGAGGAGGAAATTGCTTCACCGGCAGCAGCAACAGGCCCGTCAAGTTATTAGAGTCATGAATCACAATCGGATGGCTGATATTAATAATGAGAAAGAAAATGGTGCATCATCAAATTCAATGTTTGTGAAGGTAGAGATGGAAGGTGCAGCGATAGCAAGGAAAATTGATCTTAAACGTTATCACTCTTTTTATACTCTGAAACACTCCTTGATTGCCATGTTTTCTAAATGTAAGTTCTTGCTGCAACATAAATTAATTTACTAATGATCTTTCGATTTCCAACTAATTGTGTAAATCTATACAGACGAAAAATGTAACAAACCTGGTGTAAGATATAGACTGACCTACCAAGACAAAGAAGGAGATTGGCTGCTTGCAGGAGGTGTTCCCTGGCAGTAAGAGTGTATACATATATATATATTCATTCACAATCTTGTATTCATATATGCCCTGGAATATATAAGTGAACTTCAGGAGTATAATTTGCAGGACCTTCATTAAGTCAGTACAGCGGCTGAAGATAGTAAAGAGAGGAGATTGAAAGCAGTCGAAGTGTGGAGTAGAGCATAGCCATAGCCTAGAGCTACACAGAACACTACTGGAGCATATAGATTGTCGAGTCAAAATCATCGTTTGTTTGTATTGAATTTCAGTGATTATGTCTAGTTATTTTGTAAGTTAATCTTCCTCATTAAGTGCCAGTTTTTATGTAATGTAAGAAATAAGACTGTTGAAATGAGCTATAAGTTTCGCAAACATCTCTGTTAATAATATCTTTATAGTTAAGAAGAGTGATACTTAATGTTATAATAATGGGGGATTAATTTAATAATACTAACGGTTCAGATCTGATGCCGGGGTGAATTTTATTTTATATCCATGTGATGAAAGTGGAACCAATTTAGGCCATTTTTCATCTTTTCCCGGCGACTTTTCATTAACAATGACAATTCATTCACTTTTTGCAATAATTATTTTTATTTATTTTTTATACCAGGCGATTGTTTTTATATTTTTTCTTAAAAGACTTGTTTGGTAACTCATCAAACAAACAAGTTTAAGTTGAATAATTTGGATTCGAATAAGTCTTTGTTAGGACGTAACTCAATTTGATGATAAACGTGTGTGACTCGATTGCTTTGTACGTATAGTCTTATTCATTAACTAATTGGAGCTCTTTAGAGCAAGCAGTCCGGTCAGCTGGAAAATTGAGCAGGTCTGATGTTTACCCATTCTTTACTTAAATCACAAACAAAATGTAATTACATTGTTGGATGATTTCGTTCGAGGGTAACTATCAGGATTGTTTTTTCTAATAATTACAAATCTATCATATGCCTGATAATATGTAATTTTATAATAAAAATGACGAAATGGACGGCTAATTATTCAGTTGTATATATGATCCTTTTGTAATCATCCTATTAGCTTTTACCGCTTTGGTCAACTGAGATGCCATGCGCAGATCAACCTCCTTCAGTACAAGATGAAAGAGCCCGCACAAAAGGTCCTTGTTATTACAAACGTCATGGATACTGAAAAACAGTTACTTTACCTTGGAATGGCTTTTCGCGCCCAGAGAAATAAAACTAATGGTTAAAGGCATAAAATCTTAGAGTTAACGAATTCAGGTTCATATTCTCGCAAGTAACGTTCTCGTATTGAAGTGAAAGACCTTGACAATGGGTGATTGACAACGGATGACTGGGCTAGTCTCCCAGGTTAACTACCTTGATACTGTTGACTCCTTATCAAACAGAAGATATACTTCACACTCCACATTCCAAACAGATCAGACTGACTCACCTTATTTCCTATAAAGTCAAGAAAACACTCCTTGGATAATCTTATTTTACAAATAAAGTTTTATCTTTTCGCTTTGTTTTGTTGCTGCTCTTACATAAGCAGCGAATCTACATAAACTGACAACCTCAAAAACTCTTTTCGTTTTTTTGTTTTTGGGTTCGTTTTAATTTGACCTGCATATATTTCTACCCGGCCAAGCTCGACCCTCACTCTCTGTGTCTGTGTTTTTGTTTTGCTGCATGTGCAAAATGGGATTCTTGAGCTTTTCTTTGCTTGTTGTATGGATGTTTCAGCTTGTTTCTGCACAAACAATCACTGATCCTGCTGAAGGTCTTTGCCTCTCTAATTCTTTTGTAGAGTTGTTAAATTTCAATGGTAGTGTAGAATTCTACCAGTCTTTGTTTCTCATTAACTTTTGTTCTCCAGTGGCTGCCCTCAACAGGATGATAGATTACTGGAACTTAAGAACCAAACTGAATCTGACAGTTGACCCATGTACAGAAAATGCTCCATGGGCATCAGAGGATGCTAATCCACGTGTTAGATGTGACTGCACAGCCAATCCCTGTCATGTCACCCACCTGTTAGTTCAATTTATCATCTTCATTACCAAATTTTAGCACTGGTATGACAGTCTAAGCTTAATTTATGTATTCCATGTTTCAGAAAGATTTATGCTTTGGACATTTTTGGAGAGATACCAAGTGACCTGTTCCTACTAAGGAAGTTAATGGACCTGTAAGATTCTGAATTCTTCAAACAGAAATTGAATTTAAGTCCAGTTTTGAGGATGACGATTTTGTGATGCAGGAATCTTGGTCAAAATGTGTTGAATGGACCCATCCCTGCTGAAATTGGAGAGTTATCAGAAATGCAGTACCTGTAACTCTCAGCGAGTTTTCTAATATCCCATAATTCAACAGCTTTTGAAAACATTTCAATTTTTTTTTTATCTTTATTAAGATCTGTTAACAATTGTTTTCTTTATCTTTGAATAACTCAACAGTAGCTTGGGCATAAACAACCTCACAGGTCAAGTGCCCCCAGAAATTGGCAATCTCACCAAACTGATTAGCCTGTTAAGTTCTTATCTTCAAGATTTTGAATATTCTGCTTTTTCATTTGTAAATTTAACATAATCATCTAATACTAGTCATTTCTCTGGTTTCTCTATATTGCAGAAGTTTTAGTTCAAATAATTTCTTTGGTCCATTGCCCAAGGAGCTCGGAAATTTGACGTCCTTACAGCAATTGTAAGTTAATCTAAAATTCATAATTTTTTGGTTGATATTAGAATTTTAAACCAGCATGTCTCCGGTTTAAAAATTCCTGATTGCTAGGGGGTTTTGTTGGACTACTACTTCGTATATAAGGTTTTATATTGATCTCTATGGGATCCTACTGCCTGGTCAGTGGGCAAAGACCAGATGAGCGGGCGAGGGTGCAATAGGCAGCACCCAAAGCGTAGGAGCGGTTTGAGTTCTTAGAGATCATAATTATAATATGTTAACGTATTATTCTCTTGTAGGATTGGTATAACTATTCATCAATAATAATATTAACTTCATCAGATATAACCTATTTTTGGGTGAATTAGGATAATCCCCTATGTTCTTTTTAAGTTTCAAGTCTCTGGCTTGCTCGCTTTAATTTTCCATTTGGAGAAATAAATAAATAAAACTAATTTTTTTTCCTAATTTGATTATCTTTCAGGTACATTGACAGCAGTGGAGTGAGTGGACCAATCCCAGAAGAATTTGCTAATTTGAAGTCCCTACAAATCCTGTACAAAACTGAACAATCTTTTTGAAACCGTTTGGTTATTGAAGTCAGTTGCCTTATTTTTGGATTCTATTTTTCCTTTTTTCAGATGGGCATCAGATAATCTGTTCACTGGAAAGCTTCCAGAATTTTTTGGGACTTTTACAGAACTCATAGACCTGTAAGCACGATTTTGCTGAATTAAAATCCTATGCTTCAAAGTTCGCAGGTATTTGATTGATGCTCTTGGCAATTCACAGGCGACTTCTAGGAACATTACTTGAAGGTCCAATTCCAAGCAGCTTTTCTGCTCTCACAAAACTGACTGACCTGTAAGGTCCTTAATTTTTAGAGGACATATTCAAATGAATTATCTGTGTCATTTGAGGCACCCTTTTTTCCCAGGAGAATTGGTGATCTCAATGGTGAAGATTCTACTCTTGACTTTCTAGAAAATCAAAACAGTTTGTCTATCCTGTAAGATTTTTCTTGGTTTCATAATTTCATTTCAGACTTTTCAGTTTCTATTTGGTTATGAATCCTCAAGTCAGTCTCATAGATTTTTCTGCACAGCTCTTTGAGAAATTGTCGAGTTTCAGGTCAAATTCCTGAACGACTTGCCAAATTTGCTAACTTGATGCTACTGTAAGTCATCTTGACGACAAAGTCAGCAGACACATTCATAATTTTGTTAACTTTTTTCTTTGGGATATATGACTATGGCAGGGACCTGAGCTTCAATAAGTTACAGGGTCAAATACCCAACTCATTTCAAGATTTTGCTTCTTTAGAGTACATGTAAGCACTTCTGTTTTAGTAGTCATTTGCATTTCCATTTTGCCTTAATTGAAACAAATTGTTGGTTATGATGTATCAGGTATCTTGGAAACAACTACTTGAGTGGAGAGCTACCGGAGAAAATCATAAGTTCAAAGCTCATTGCATTGTAAGTGCTACCTAACTCGGATTCAGTCCCTTTTGCTCCTTATAGTTCATGTTTTATTAGGTTTATCTTTGTCTCTGGGACTTCAAATCCAAAAAATTCTTTAATATTTCTTTTTCAGAGATGTCTCATACAATCCCCTTTCCGGAAATTTGCAACGTTATTCTGGCAAAGTAGGATTATCAGTGTAAGTTATACTTACATTGATTGCTACTAACTTTCCTAGCTAGATATGACATCTCTGTTTCTTTTTCAGGAATGTTGTGGGAACTTCTGTCAATGCAAAAAGTTTGCAAGATGGGTAAGGTTCTACTTGACTCAGCTTCAGTCCTTTTTGTAGCTTTTCAGTTGTATATGTCAATGAAATCAAGAAAAAAAAGGTTTTTTAACTAAAGCACTAGTCTCTCTTCTATGATTCTTGAGTGTTGGACATACTTTAATTTTCTGCAACCACTTCACATTGAGGATTACAGGAAAGCTTTTCGGTTGTTGCAGTGCCTCAATGGCGATACCAAGTGCAGCAACAAAGTTTCTTCATGTAAGTACAGCCGTCTAACCTTTTCTGCATTAAAAAGTTCTTTGAATTTCCTTTCATTCTTATATTGAACTGAAAACAAAGTAGTTTATCAAACACCCTAGCAAATTTTACATCAACAAAATACAGGAGAAATGTTAAGTATATTTGCTTAGGAATGATATGGGAATACTGGATAAATAGCTTGTGAGCCATCATATTGGACCAAGATATTACAATTAAGTCATAGTTTGATGGACTTCCACATGGGTCACTTGAGATTGTTTACTTTTAATGATATCTTTTATGACTGAACTAGATAGCATCTAAACTATGACTCCACAACATATTTGGTGTCTTGGGTTATTTTATGACTCCACGACATTTGTATATTCATTTCAGCTTCATTTTCAGTCAAGTCTGGAGGCAGAGAACTAACATCAACATCTGGCATTGAATTTGATAATGATTCTGAGAAGCTGGAAGCTGCATCATTTTACACAAGCTCTGATTACAACTGGGCAGTAAGCAACACTGGGAACTTCATCTCAAACCCAAATGGACCCCAATATATAGCAACAACAGAGTCTCAAATCACAGCAACTTTAGATTCTGAGCTGTATAAGACAGCAAGGATATCGCCAAGCTCACTGAGATACTATGGCCTTGGTTTGAAGAATGGGAAATACAGTGTTGACCTTCATTTTGCAGAAATAGTGATGGAAGATTTGAAGTCTTGGAAAGGTCTAGGACGACGCTTATTTGATGTTTACATTCAGGTATGCTAGAAAAATCCTGCTGGAAAATTCAGAACTCTGCGAATTTTAATGTTGAGTAGTGTCTACTTACTAATTCACATGAAATGATTAATCCAGGGAGAGAGAGTTCTCCAAGACTTCAACATTCAAAAGGAAGCAGGGGGATCCAAGAGAGCCTTGATAAAAACATTCGAGACAAATGTGACTAACACAATCATGGAAATCCATTTCTTCTGGGCAGGGAAAGGGACTTGTTGCATTCCATTTCAAGGCACATATGGACCTTTGGTATCAGGAATCCATGTTTCACAAGGTTGATAAAAAATTTTCTCCAATTTTTTTTGCCTGTCAACTTTAACTGTATCTGATCATTGTTAATTCCACCATCACACTTTTCTTTTAGTCTCTACTGGTGTTGGAGATTCGGAAAGTGGCAAACAACAGACAGGAAGACTAGCTGGAATAGTAGTCGGATGCGTAGGCGGGGTCATGATAATCTCTTCCATTTTCTACCTGTGGTGGACAAAGGAGTCTTCAGGACACAAGAAAGTTTTCAGAGACTCACCAAAGCATAATTTGGTGAGTTGAAGAAGCCAAAATTTGATGCTGTAACAAATAATCCCATTCACCCAATAATATGAAATGCTTGGAATCCCTCATCCTTGATCCATGTAAGTTGTATAATAATCTATCAAGTTGGACAGTGGTCCTGGTGAGATTGTTGTCTGTTTTCTTGTATTTTCTATTGTGTGTTGTGCCAGTAAACATGGAATCATCTATGCTTTTTTTTTTTACCATATTGAATCATGAACAAAGTTTTTTTAGTGAAAAGCTCACAAAAGTCGGTTTAAAAGTTATCAATGAACAGAGAGAGAGTCGTTAATTCTAAGTATGAGCAGAATATTCAAGTATGAACAGAATACTAATTTGAATATTAGTTTTAGGGAATTGACAATATAAAAAATAGATATATCTTCCTATGTTATTTTTTCTTAGACACTGAATTTAATGTTGTATTGTGTTGTGGGATAATTTAGAACATATAAATTGAAACAAAGAATAATTAAGCAAGAATGTCTTTGTAACTTCTCTTTTACACCTTGCATGCTTTGTGTTTGCTAGTTCCATAGCATAGGCAAAGAATAGATTCATAAACATAAACCTTAGAGTAGAGAATTCATAATAAATAGTTAAAGAGATAATATCAATACCCTTTTAAGGCTCAGTTAGAGCATTCCGATCACGGTGCGACTCGAACCTACAATCTCCCGCCTTATCCATTGGGCCACGCCATCCTAGCAACTTAGCGGGCTATATGATACCCTATCACAAGTATTTATTCAATTAAAAATAAAAAATTATGATGTTACCGACAAAATTTTAAAAAGAGTTATCAAATAAATAAACATATCAAACTTTAAATTAAAGTCCCTGAATTAAAACTTTACCTTATTTGAATCAAACATTAATCCTTCATGATAATCTCACATCAATTTCGCTGAGAATGATGAATTGACAATAATAAACCCAAAAAACTAATCCATTCCCAGTGAAAAGTAAATAAATGGTAAGTGTAAATGTACGTATAATAATCAAGTATGATTACTAAATCGACAAGTCTTACATGTAATTCTACATCTACTTCTACGCAAGTCTATCTACAAAATTAACTCACACACTTGACTTTTTCAATCTCACTCACTTTACCGTACAATCCATTTAAGTATGGGACCCATCCCTCAAACTACTGGATCAATCTCCACGTGTCAACTCATTTCATCCAATCTCGCAGTAACTCCTTCCTTCAGAAAGTCTCTATCACCCTAAACCGTACGCGTGGTAGTACTGAAAAGTATACAACCCAATATCCACGCGCACCGTATTAAAACTCGCTTCTCTCTTGCCTTTTGCATTGGTTGATAGATATTTCATGTACACAAATAACATACAATATACAGCGCCCGACACTTCCGGTAAAATAGCTGCCCCTGCCCCTGCCCCTGCCCCTCACTAAATCATCACTAGATCAGATCGACGGTCCACGTCGGCGGACCTAACTCACTATTCAAATTCACTTTTATTTTTTAATCTCGTTTACCTTCTCTCCACTCTTGCCTAATTCAGCGCCCAACTCCGCTATAGAGAGAGTCTGACGCAGCCAAACGACGCCGGTTTGTCGTCTCTCCGCTACTCCTTCAAGGTTCTTCAAAATCTGTGCCGTTTTCGTTTTGTCCGAGAGAAGTTGACGGATCCGACGACCTTTTTTAGCTCACTGCAGCATCTTCTCCCAGATCTGACGGTAAATTCAAATTCCTACTATTTATAGATATCAGCTAGTAATGTTGATTAATTAATTAATTGTAACCGTTAAAACGAATTCAGTTGTCTTGATAACTAGATCATTTTCTATCGATTTCAAGCAACTCAGTGAAAAAGAAAAAGGTGTGAGACTTCAATCAACGGTAGAGATGGCGCCGAGCACGATTCGGAAAGCGATCGGGGCCGTTAAAGATCAAACTAGCATTGGAATAGCTAAGGTAGCGAGCAACATGGCTCCAGACCTCGAAGTTGCTATAGTGAAAGCCACGAGCCACGACGACGATCCGGCCGACGAGAAATACATTCGCGAGATCCTCAACTTAACCTCATACTCGCGTGGCTATGTTCACGCTTGTGTATCGGCCGTCTCAAAGCGTCTGGGCAAGACACGTGACTGGATTGTGGCACTAAAGGCTCTCACGCTTGTACACCGGCTATTAAACGACGGGGATCCGATATTTCAAGAGGAAATCTTGTACGCAACTAGAAGAGGAGCAAGGCTCTTGAACATGTCGGATTTTAGAGATGAAGCTCATTCGAGCTCGTGGGACCACTCAGCTTTTGTCAGAACTTATGCCATGTATTTGGATCAAAGACTTGAACTTGTTCTGTTTGATAGAAAGGGCGGTTCCAATTCTGTTTCGGGTTCAGGTAGTCATCATTATGGATTTGGATCTAGATATGGGGATGATTTTCGGTCTCCCCCTCCGAGACCTAACGAGTATGATTATGGAGACTTTAGAGGTGATAGTGGTTATGGCAATTATGGAATGACGAGGAGATCAAGATCATATGGAGATATGAGTGAGGCCACTGGACGGGAAGAGAAATCAGCAGTGGTGACTCCATTGAGAGAAATGAAGCCAGAGAGGATATTTGGAAAAATGGGGCATTTGCAGAGACTGTTGGATCGGTTCCTGTCATGCAGGCCCACAGGTCTAGCTAAGAATAATAGGATGGTTTTGATTGCTTTGTATCCGATGGTGAAAGAGAGTTTTCAGATTTATGCAGACATATGTGAAGTTTTGGCTGTGTTGCTTGATAAGTTTTTTGATATGGAGTATACAGACTGTGTTAAGGCCTTTGATGCATATGCACGTGCAGCAAAGCAGATTGATGAGCTGGTTGCTTTTTATAATTGGTGCAAGGATACTGGTGTGGCGAGATCCTCTGAGTATCCTGATGTTCAGAGGATTACCAGCAAGTTATTAGAGACTTTGGAAGAGTTTGTGAGGGATAGAGCCAAGAGGCCCAAGAGTCCAGAGAGGAAAGAATTGGAGGCTCCTCCACAGGAGGAACCAGTACCAGACATGAATGAGATAAAGGCATTGCCTCCTCCAGAGAATTACACTCCTCCACCACCACCTGAACCCGAGCCTAAACCTGAACCTGAACCTCAGAAACCACAAGTGACGGAAGATTTGGTGAATTTGAGGGATGATACAGTTACAGCAGATGATCAGGGGAATAAGTTGGCCTTGGCTTTTTTTAATGGGCCTGCGGCTAATGGTAATGGATCATGGGAAGCATTTCCATCAAATGGGGAGCAGGTTACCTCAGCTTGGCAAACCCCAGCCGCTGAACCTGGTAAGGCAGATTGGGAATTGGCATTGGTTGAGTCTGCCAGCAATTTGTCAAGACAGAAAGCAGCATTGGGTGGTGGGTTTGACCCATTGTTGTTGAATGGCATGTATGATCAGGGAATGGTGAGGCAACACGTGAGCACAACTCAATTGAGTGGTGGAAGTGCAAGTAGTGTTGCATTGCCAGGGCCAGGGAAAACTGCAACACCAGTATTGGCTCTCCCGGCTCCTGATGGAACAGTTCAGACAGTTAATGAGGACCCATTTGCCGCATCATTGAGCATTCCACCTCCTTCTTATGTGCAAATGTCTGATATGGAGAAGAAACAGCAGTTGGTAGTTCAAGAGCAGTTGGTATGGCAGCAGTATGCAAGGGATGGAATGCGAGGTGAAGCTAGTTTAGCCAAGCTCACTGGTACTGGATCCTACAATGCAGGTCCTATGCCTGTGATCCCTTATGGAATGCCACCAGTAAACGGGATGGGACCACCAGCAGGGTATTACTATACTCCTTACTGATTTTTACCACATATATTAGAGACTATATTCCCCTTGTCTGTCATTATGTTTTTACTTCTGTGATTTCTTTTCTTATGTGATATGATATGACTCTTTCATTTTGTGCACAAAACTGGGGTAAGGGGGAGAGATGGGATCAGTTTGTAATCCATTGTGATATCTTTCTGTGCTTTTGTAATATTAGAATTTGTTGGCAACTTGTTAATTATCTTGTGTTGGGAGGAAACTAATTCATTCATAGCATAAAATTAGGTCCACTGTGGAAGGTTATGCCTTCTGAAAAATTAGGTCCTGAGTAGCTGTTAGATGGTGTAATTCATGCCCCTTTGCTGGCCCCTCCATTATTCAGTGAGGAGGTGGTTTTTTTTTTTTTTTCAAATTGGTTTTTATTAAAATATTATGCATCTCAATAATCTACTCATGTTAGTGATGGGCATGACCGGGCACATCGATTTTAAAATTTAAAGGAATTTTTTGTTTGATTTGGTGTCTTTGTCCATTTTAGTCTAAATTGGACTGATATTAGCGAGACTGTCTTCATTTCAATTGAATAATTTGTTCTTCTAGACAGAAATATATCCAGGTCAATTCAGAATTTAGAAAATATTAGGAGGGGAAAAGACTAGAGGCTAACAACAAAGGAGAATTGGGACTGCTCGAGCTGGTGAGATTGATGGGCTGATGATAAATATAATATAAACTAAAGCTGAACGGCGAAAACAATGAAGCATATTCCAATTTCTACATGACTCCAAAGCAGTTGAATCCATTTGAGTGGTTTTTTTCTTATTTCAGTAATGATTATCACTGTCAATCTATTCCAAAGTATAGTTGTGGATCCCAGTTGAATATATTGTGGTAAGATTCCCCACTCAGGAGCCGTAGGAATAAGCTTGAAGTGACCACATATTGTTTTTGTGAAGTAGCCACCAGGTTCATATTCTGGCCAAATGACTATTTTTCCCCCAAGTTTTAATATAAAGATAAATACATATTTGTGAGATTTCAAAATTTCAAACACCATCCATGATCTAATTATCATTAAATTTTTTTGTTAAAGATAAGGGTAAAAGATTAATACATATTCATGAGATTTTGATGTAAAGATAAATACATATTTATAAGGTTTTAATATAAAAGTAAATATAAATTCCTGAGCTAAAAGACTATTCTTCCTCCACCGTTGACAATAGATGATAGTGCCGCATCTCCTTTCACAAGGAAGGCTTTGTTTGGAGGACAAATTGTTTGATTTGTCTTAATGATGATAAAAATAAGGTCTTTGTCATAGTTTAGATCTAGACGACAACAAAGATGAGGCCTTTATCATCTCGACTGGCTTTGTCGCCAGTGGAGGTAGAGTGTTGAATAGTCATCGATAATAGTCATCGATCAAAAAGGAAAAGAAAAAAAAAACCTTATGTTTTGGGAGAGAAGAGGGGGAGAAATGTTATTTTTGAAAGTTAGAAAATTTTAGTTAAGGTTAAAATTGTTAGTTTTTAAAACTTGGGATTGAAAAAAGTTTTTTTAATATTTTGATAAAATGACGATGTTATTCTTGTTTCTGATAGAAAATTTTAATGGTAGTTAGTTTATGAGTGAGTGTTTGAGTTTTTCAAACCTTGTAAATATGTATTTGTATTCGTATTAAAACTTAAATGAGAAATAGTCATTTGGCCTTCCTACTCGATATAATTTGTTGCCTTGAAAATGGCCCAATTTGGTCCACCTATGGGTGGAATTGAGTTGAGGTGGCATGAGTTCGATTGTAAGTTTAGTGCAAATGAGTTTGAAGATTTTTAGCTTGTCAAATTCACGAATTTAAAAAAGTTTAATTGAAATTATTTAAAATAATATCATTTTAATTAATACATATCAAAATAATATTAATTAAAATTTAGTTATCAAATTTTAATTTGATAATGTATTTAAACTCAAACTCAATTGAGTTTATGTGAGTTTGATTAGGTTGAATTCCACCCTTGACCAAAAATTAAAGAAAAATGAAAAGATAAGGAAACAGTGGAATTAACGTATAATAACTATTGAGGAGGAGACCATCCATCGGATTAGAGGAGGCTCTGGTGGGAGTTGGTGGTGTCTCTAGATCAAGGAGGGTGGCATAAAAAGGAGGGAGGAAGGCATTTGTTGTCTTGATTCGGTTCGGGGAGAGTTGAAAGAAAATAACCGTCCGTCCATGCAACTCAAGCCACATACATAATCATAATTCCAGAAAAATGACCCACCACCACATTTTATTTTATTTTATTTTATCTTTCCTACCTTTATTAGCTCAGGTACCTACAGGTAGCCATCTTCTCTTCCCCATTATTTTATTTTATTTTATTTTATTTTATTCAGTGGGTCCCTCAGCAATATTTCAGCTTAGCTTTTCAATTTCAATGGTAGATGTTTAATTTTTGGGCGAGCCCAACCAACAAAAAGACATTATTATTATTATTATTATTATTATTTCTTATTAATAAAATAAAATGCACGTTGACGTTGGCTCTTAATTTCATCATCATCATCATCATCATCATCATCATCATCCTGCTTGACTTTAATTTGTTTGTTTATTTATTTATTCTGTCTGTAAAATTGGTTTGGATTAAAAGTATAGTATGAGATGAGAGAGTGTATAAATTTGTTGAAGAAAACAGATGCCTGTCTGTCTGTCAAAATGATTTAAAAGTCAACTTTAGCTCTGCCGTGGGAATCAGAGTAGAGTAGTTCATGCGTCCCACCACCTTTAGCTCACAACTCATTTTCAATCACCTTTCTTTCAACTATTATTTACTCCAAAACCAAACTCAATTTTTATTTCTGGGTATTAAAATAAAATCGAGTAACTGAACTAACCTTCAACTCAAACTAAATAATGAATTTGATTCAATCCATCCAGATAAGATCCAACCCTACCTACCCACCCTAACAAGAGGATAGGTTTATTTAGCAGCTTGTTGGCTGTTGCCAATGCCAATGCCATCCCTTCTTCAAGTACTGGAGTGGAATGGAAGCCATTGATCCAATTTACTGGGCTCATTTTAGCAGGCCTAGCCATACTATCGGACCCAACCAATACTCATGCATTCCAATATACTTGAGCCCATTCCTGGGGCCTATTTCTGGATCCAATGGAATGGATATGGATATGGATGGCCGAATATCAATCATGTCATTCAAGTAGGCTTTTTTCCCAGCTCTTTCGTTAAGTTTAGTTTTACGGTTCCATCATTCATCCTACACTACACCAACTCCTTCAAAATCCACATCATTTGCTATACCCACACCACACTCAACAACCCACCCTTCACCTTTAATCATCACATCACACACAATTCTCACCCCTTCTTTCCCTCATCACCCTACCTCCCTATGTCATTTCTCAACTTCAATATCAGCTCCGCTCCCACTTCTGACTCCTGCTACTCCCGCCGCTGACCGCCACAACTGACACTCCAGTCCACCTGGATCCAGCATAACTAAAAGGGTGGAAAAGGTATTCTCCTTGGGATAACAGGTGAAATTAAACGAGTGAATGGGTATATGTATACAAGACGGAGACAACATGGCAAACATGTAATTTCCGGAATCATGCAGCAGCGCCGGAGCAATTAAACGACGTGCGGCAGAAGCGAGAGTGGGAGTAAAGTGGAGACACGGTATAACTCAGCGGGTAAATATTGTATAGATTCTTGTTTGTGTTGCTCAAGTAAAGTTCCCAAAGTGGGGCTAAGTGCAGAGGTGTAGTGGTGAGGAACATAAAAGCGAGCTTTCTAATGGAAGAAGTCTTTCTTTTTCGGCTGACATGCACAGCGACTCGGAAGAGTGAGTGATCATCTTTTGGTGTAGAGGGCGGCAGCTGTGCCTGTGGCTGTAGTAGAAGAGTTCGATGGGTGTGGTTAGAAGAGTTAACAGTGAAGACAATGGCTAAGGGTACGCAGAAAAGAAGAGCACATAACAGAGACGGTGGAGATGGAGACAGGATGTCTGTGATTTTGAAGAGGAACTGGTTAATTAAGGATTTAGAGAGAGAAAGTAGGATTTGGTGGGGTAAGATGCAGATGCTTTCAGGTTTGTCTTGTGTTAAAGGTAACAAACAAGATTTGACAGCTTAATCAATACAAATTAATTAGTAAAGTAAAAATTATACTAGGCAGTAATCTTCTGAATTTGTAAATCACAGCCGTTGAACTGAATAATCATAGACAAGAAACTATGTTGACTGATGAATTTCCCAGGAAAATAAGATATGTTTTGAATCATGAACAAGTTACAAGTGGAGTGCATGCAAGCAAGACAGCAAGAGCCAAGCTGTGAGCCTTGTGTTATAGCGTTTATTATGTGAAGCATCTCACATCAATAATATACCTTAAGGTTGAATATTAATAGACATGGTTAGGCTTGGCCGGACCTTGTCCAGCCGTATTCTATGCAGCTTGTTTCACCAACATGCTGTATCGTGTCAAAACCTGTCAAAAGGTGGACTTTGTGGGCTGTGCCAACCTGCAGCATGGTAAGACTCAGATGCATGGCTTGAATCTAAGCTCACCGGATCCCAAACAGAATCCGCCCTTAGCATCATTTTTACAACTTATAAAAAATAATATGAGCTGTAAGAATTGAAGTTGAAGCACAAGGATAATGCTTCCCTTTTGGAAACAAAACTGAGAGATGATTAAGACTGAACTCAACTGGGCTTGCCTAAAAACTTGCAAGCCCAGACAAATGTTCTCCTACACTAGTAATTAATTCAACATTCAACTGAACCCAACTACCACAACGCACAAAGAAATCATCAACTTACTTGTACATGATGTGATACTGCACGCACTATTATCACCAGTCACATGAAGCCAACTTTTGTACATCACACAATTTCAAGCTGAAAGTGATGTAATGTTGAAGCAAAGAAAATGAGAATTAAAGATGGTCTTTTGCTTTGAAGGTTGAAATTATCAACTTCTGTGACTGTCTGTGGTTGAGTGAATGAATTGAGTGGGGGTTGAGGCTGGAGAAAGAAAGAGAGAAGAGAGCAAGAAAAAGCCAAAAACAATGTAGAAAGGGGAGAGAGAGACTCTTAAGGCTAGGGGAAGAGGGCATGTGGATGAGTGGGGGACACACCAAAGTCATCAATTAAGCCCTTTGAAATTATTGAGCTTGTGACAGGAGAGGAAGAAAAAGAAAGCCAAACAAAGTAATTCTCTCTCTTACTTCACTGCTTATACTTTGGACCTTATGTCCTTAGCTATTACTATGCCCCTCTGCTCAACAGTGTAGTATAAGTCACAAGGAAAAAGGAAAACCAAAAGAAGAAGTCATTTACTTCTCATACTGCTTCTGTATTGGGCTTCTTTTTCAAGAAACACACTTCTCTGCTTTCTCTCTTCTCTCTCAATCCAATTTTTTTTTTTTGAAGATGCCAAGACCAGGTCCAAGACCTTATGAATGTGTTAGAAAAGCATGGCATAGTGAAAGACACCAACCCATGAGAGGTTCTCTCATCCAAGAAATTTTCAGGTCTGAGTTTTTTTTATTTTTCTCTTTATAAAAATGTTTGTATGTATGTTTATGTGTACTTACAAATTTTTGGCTTCTATTTTGTTTAGAGTTGTAAATGAGATTCATAGCTCAGCAACTAAGAAGAACAAGGAATGGCAAGAAAAGCTCCCTCTTGTTGTCTTGAAATCAGAAGAAATTATGTACTCCAAAGCCAATTCTGAGGTTGGTTCATTTTTCTCTTCAGCTACTCTGAATCTCAGTTGGGTTTGCTCATCCTGTTTTTAACTGCTGAGATTCTGATGGATGATACAAGAAAGGAATTTTTTTGACGCATTTTAGGTTCCAAATTTTGAAAAAAATTTCCCTTTCTTATTTTCTCTGTAAACAACCTAAAAGTCCGATATGTTCTTGGATTTAGTATTGTTGATTTTCAAGCTTAAATTTTGGAACAACACAATCAAATATTTCATTTTGAATGTGTGGTAGGCTGAATATGTGGACCTTAAAACACTCTGGGACAGAACTAATGATGCCATTAACACGATTATTCGACGTGATGAGAATTCTGAAACTGGAGAGCTACTTCCTCCTTGTATTGAAGGTATACTATTTTTCCATTTTCCCCCCCTTACCTTCTAATTTCAAAGTTGTTTTCTTTTTTAATTTTACCGTACATGTATCCCATTTCTGTTGATTTTTTTTAGTCACTGGTGTATTTTTTCCCTGCTTAATATCAGTTAGAGAGACTACTACCTTGACTTGTAGATCTTATCTGTGTTATTTTGAGCTTTGTTACTTGTGTGTGATTGTTCCTGTTTTTTATGATATTGTTGTGTGTTAGCTGCTCTCAATTTGGGCTGCATGCCAAGGAGAACATCGAGGAGCCAACGGAATAGTCACCCGAGGTGCTACCTCAATTCTGGCACACAAGAGCACACCAGTTTAGAGAACATGACTCAAGGAAATCAGAAAGTTAATCAACTCTACATCCCACATTATTCTACTTGGATGAAACCCACAAGCACAAATTCAGCTCAAAATTTTGCTGTACGAAGCGATGTCATCTCCAGTAAAAAACTTGCCATTGCATCTAATAATGTTCCTCCATCAATCAATAAGCAAAATTTTCCCGGTTTGAATTCGCATGCAGTTTACCCCTTGATAAACATTGAAGAACTACCACATGGTTTTCAAAGTTTTCATAACTCAACTTCTAACAGTATGGAACCTGCCAAGGCCATTTGCGTTCAGAACTCTTCAGTTAAGAGTGCTCAACCATGTATTAATATCAGCGATGCTCCTGAAAACCCACATGACATTGGGTGTGATCTATCGCTTAGGTTGGGACCACTGTCTGTTCCTTCGCCTACTGTTGAGAAATTTCAGCTACAACAGGTTAAAGATGTTGTTTCTGGTTCTATAGAGGGAAAAGAAATTAGTGATTGGACACCACTTCTGTGTAAACAGTTAATTTTCTGTTCTAAAGGTAATGTTGATGGCCCATTAGACATGTGCTCAAGTCAGTGGAGTGATGAGGGTAATGTTGATACAAGAGTAAGAAAGCGAAAGGCAGTTTCTATTCACCCATTAGAGGATCAACATTTTTGGCATTCAAAGCTTCCATATAACCAGATAACTGGAGGAATGAAAGGTGCAGGTTTGTAGATTGACTCTACTTACTTCAGGATCTTGATTCAAGTTCTTGAAATGGTTTGGTGAATGCGCATTACTGAAGCTTTTTGTAGTCTTGCTGTACTCGATAGTTTATGTACAATTAGTTGCTTGTTTCCGTTTGCACGAAACAAGATGTATATATTAACTAAGTTTCAACTAGATGAAATCATGGTAATAGGACTGGAGAAACCTTTTATCTGAATGGATAGAAATGTGTCGTTTCTTGTATATTGCTGTTAGTAAAACTTTCCAGGTTCGTAGTTCAACATACGGATATTCCTAGTGGCTGACTTTAATATCTTGAATCATGGTAATTTACAATTATCCTGTTTCTTCGTCTACTTGATCTTTCCTTTTTGGTGCCAAGTTGAAAATTTGATTCAGGTACAATGTAGTACAGGGAAAAGCAAACATAAGGTTTAGTGATACATGCAAAAGAGTTGCTAGGTTGTCCCTTCCCTAAAAGCATGTCTATAAGGTGAAAAGAAATAATTAGGAATCATTAAACTCAGGGTCCGCGGATCGTGGTCTTGTTTCATTAACAAGTGGAGGAAAATGATCTATCAAAACTGGATAAAGGGATTCTTTGTGCAAGTGGGGGACAGGTATTTGTATGCTAAACCAAATCTTACTGTTATTTCTGGGGTCAAATGTGGTTGGGGGCCATGGTGTGGACCTATTCACTTAGGTAAGGAAGAAGATATGATTATTGAATGACTGGATATAATCACTTTTTAGTTGTTTTCAGTGGTGGTTAGTGTCTTTATAGATTGTTTAATTATCAACAATGTGTGGGGTCAGAATCTAATCTTTCTTGGTTTAAACTTAAGTCTTCAAGGAGAATATGAGCTGTTTTTGGCCTATATGTAGATTTTGGTATAAAGTGATTGTAGAGAGAGAGAGAAATGGATGGGGGAGGTTGAAGGCTTCCTGGAATATGAACTGTTGTGGTGTTTCAGAACTAAATGTTTTTCACAAGATGATGATGGAAATAGTACTATGTTAAAATCTGTAATGTAAAGAACACCACACACCATTCAATGAGAATACACTAAAGGTTGCCAATAAGGAACCACCAGGTATAAAGCTGTAACTTTCTTAAAGCAACATAAAGTTTCTGGGAATATTTTCTTATGTAGTTTATTGATTAGATCTTTGGACTATAAAAAACGTGTCTGAATATTCTGCAATAAGATCGAATACACACAGTTCCCATGTGCTTTACAGAAAAAATGTAATCTTTAATTTGATTCTACACCAGAGAAAGGGGAAAAAGTGGAACAAGTTGATGGGGAAGAAGATGATGATGATGATGATGATGATGTATTACAAGAAGAGGTATGGTGAAAATCGATTTGTAATCTCTTGTGAAGAAAGAAAGTTGAAACTGTTCCTTTCTTCTCTTCTTCTTCAAGTTCTCTTAGTGGTATTGCAGCAAGAAATCTTTTTATGTACTCTTTACAACAGTTTTTCCCTTTACATATTATCTCTTCACTTTCATCTGAGTTTCCATACATCAGAGTTGAATCATCAAACTTCAGAATGTATGCCTGATTGCACCCTTCGAAAAGCCGCTCACCTAATGAATCTATGAAATAGTATGTATCTGTTTTGACCTTCAACACGAAGAAATGATCATTCCAACTCACAATGTAGATTCCTGGCTGGTGATCTTCAGCGTTGTCATTTATTTCATCCCATATTTCATCGAATGACATGGCTCCTTGTAAACATTTGAATTTATCAGGGCTGAAAAATCCGGTGAAAGATTTATCAGGCAAGACATTTATAGGCTGAAGGCCAGCTTCTAAAATCGTCTCAAGATCAAAATGCTTGTCCGGGAAGAAATTCGTGTAGCTTTGGCTGTTGCAAAGCTTTCGCCAGTCGGCGGAACCTTGTGTTATAAGTCTATCAAATTCTGATCTTGTGGGCATCAAGTCTTGATTCAAGTGAAGCCAGTGGGCAATGGCTGCAACTAACGCTGTGCAGGCACCCTCTCCACATGCTTTCTCGCTCCTTTGATCATACGAAGCAAAAAACAAGTGGGCTTTCAGTTTTGATTGCCCATCTCTACTTGCTAATTCTTTCTCTTCCCAATTACAAAACTCTGACGAAAACGCACTGGTGTCTGTATTCTGCAAAAATTAATACCCAGTCTCAGCATTTAATCCCTGAACTTTGTGGTCCAGAATACTTAATTGAATTTTCTTATTAATAAGTTAAAAGAACAGGGAATATGGGCCCTGTGTATTTGAGTCAACATGATTCGTCTCATCATTACTGACCTTGTTGACATTTGTCTTCTTGCTCAGGAGCCCTCTCTCCCACGAAAAGAACCCGTCCTTCCGGTTAGGTTGACTTCCCAAATGAGTTTTTGAACTTGGACAAGACTCCGACTCAGTTGTTGAATTTTCTTTTGTATTACTTGTCTCATTGATAACAGTGGACTTGCTTCCCGCCAAACCATCCGACGCGCAAGAGCTGGCTTGGTCTCTTTGACTCTTCTTCCCTTTCTTCTCTTTCTTCCTGTAGCCTGTTAAGCTCATCATCATTTTAAAGAATGCGTCTCCTTCATCTGACTCGGTTGAGTTTTGAACAAGTCCTGGTGCCGAGTCTTGAGAATTCCTGACCTCAGCTAAGCTCACGCATACCTGTAGAAAAAAAAAATGGAGTTTTCAAATGAAGTCACTATAGGGCTTCTTTGAAATAAGAGAAAATTAAGGAGTATGTATGTATGATATTGACTGATGAAAATTGAACTTACGAAAAGTGTAGCCTGGCTGCCCAGACCACCAACCTTCCAAGTTATCGGAACCTTTCTCTCAACCTGGGACTCCATTGTTGCTGCCACTTCTGCTAAATTTAAAGAAGCTTTTCCGATAACTCTCGGAGATTCTTCCCCATCTCCCTGAATTCAAGAAAAACAACAGAAAACGCTGATAATTCCGTCAGACTTAATTATCACTTAAACAATGTGAATTGAGAAAATTATCTTACCGATAAAATATTGAATGATACATTCCAGGGACCATACGAGGCTGAGCCATGTTTTGATGCAATGGACAGGTTGCAGATATTCTCAAATTCATCGTCCCATTCAACAACTGATTCACCTTTACTCAAATATCTTCCACTGGTTCGGCCTCTTCGAAGTTTGGATGATGAAGGTAGACTAAACGGAGAGAATACAGACTTAGGTCCTTTCCATTTCGTTTCAACGATCATTGTCTTTACTGCTTCGTCTGCACAAATTCCATCGAGCTTCCATGGCTTCACCTTAACATTGAACCTCTTCGCTGCTCTGGACATTGGCCTTGCTGACCACTTCATCGTCTTGTCGTTTATAAAAACGAGGGAGGGAGAAGACTAGTTCTTAGAGTCAGGGGCCAAGGCCAAGTAAGAAAGGTGTGGCAAGCAGCCGTGTTTCCGTGTAAACCAATCACGTGATTTCGACGTGATCATCTCTGCTTATGTGTCAAAGTATTGTACGTTCGATTCATCAATGATTACGAAATGTTGTTGGTGAACCTCACGGTGCCTGTGGGAATGTGACACGTCAACACGGACACAAAAGAAAACACACGTGGATAAGTGCAAGATGAAGGTTAAGACAACTTGGACAATAAGGGTAACGGATAGAACGGCAAAAACCACGCATGTGGTCAATATTTGTTGGTTTAAGTATAAAGTGTAGAAATGGGCTTGAGAAGTAAACGAGTTGTATATGTGGGCTTATACATTGATGGGCCTAGATTGGCATCCTTCATATAACCTAAGGCCAGATTAAATGATAATATTTTAACTAAGGGTACAGTCACTTGGATATGAATTTGATCCACGTCAAGTTTAATGTCTGATCGAGCTTGAATCAAAGTCATAAGGCCTATCCTTGAGCTACTATACAATATCGTTAAATGAGAAATGATAAATAAATAATATTATTAATGAGATAAATAATATTATTAAATAAACAAATGAATTAATTTTAAATTAAATTAAAGTTTTAACTCAAAATTAAATTATTTAAATTAAGTCGTGAATTTGATCCAAACTGGCTCTAGTAATTTCAAGTCAAATCAACTTAGGCTCTAACAAGCTAATTGAAATTGGAACAATTTTAACTTATTAATCTTAAGATTAATGTTGAAGCTTGCATTGAAGATAATTTTTTTTCTTATTTTCTAACAATTTTTTCTCTTCTCTGAAAATTTTTTTATTTTTCTCTAGTAACTTCTTATTCTTTAATGTTATTGTTCACTTTTTTCTTTTTCTACTCCCTCTACACCTGATTTTGACACTATCAACAACTAATATCATCTTAATAAAATATTTAATATCTTAATCTTCAAAGTTTGACACTTGTAATGTTATAAATGTCACCTAATAGTTTAATATTAAAGTTGGAGAAACTTTTTAAAAAATGGAAACCACCAATTCTGAAACTTGAATGCCTATCACCTCACTGCATCAGAAAATTGGTGTGGGACAGCTTTCAAATTCAATATCCTCAAATAAAAAAGGCCGAAAGCCTTGTTCCCACCCAAGTTTGATTTAACCATACTCTCACCCTCTAATTTTCAAAAACTTAAACTCTCACCCATATGTAAGTTCCATTAATGGTTTTTATTAATCGTAATTGAGAAAATTCAATATGTTAAGTTTAAAACAATTTTCGTTTTATTAAACAAATAAAAAAAGTTAAATGCTGACAGACTTTTGACTTTTCACATAAATACATAAACAATTTATGTGTGACAATCCTTTAAATACAATTTGTGTTTTTGATGTATTTAGGTGATATCTGCAATGAGTTAATCAGTGAAAAATGATGTATTCTTACTATCTAATTTTCAAAAACTTAAGCTCTCACCCGTGTGTAAATTTGTTAATGGTTTCTATTAATCAAAAGGGTAATTGAGAAAATTTAATGTGTTAAGTTTAAAACAATTTTTGTTTTATTAAACAAATAAAAAAAGTTAAATGTTGACAGGCTTTTAACTTTTCACACAAATGCATAAATAATTGACGTGTGGCAACCCTTTAAATGGAATATGTGTTTTTGATACATTTAGGTGATATCTGCAACGAGTTAATCAATGAAGAATGGCATGGTGTCATGAAAATGGGACATGTGAGCAAAAAATTAAAAGGTGGACAATGTTTAAAAAAAGTGACGACGTAATTCGACGCAATCAAACACAGTGCATCCAATACATATTTAATGTGCCATGATGATTTGAAATCAATGAGGGAAATGTTTTGGGCAAAAATCAACAACATGGATAAACTTAGGAAAAACTAGTCAATACATTTGTGACAATGAAGGATTGTTTTGTCATTACACATGTATTTGAAAAAAAAATCTATGAATAAAATATATATTTATATTGAGGGAGAATGAATGAAAGGGTTACAATGTCCTATTTTGTTTAAACGTAATATGAAGAAAATCAAATGAAAGACCGTTCATTTTCTTTCCTTTCTCTCCTTTCGCTTTCCAAGTAAGAATATTTTGCAAGTTTAAGTGTATTGTGAGGTTGAAAATTTTCGGTTAACAATGACAACAAAGGGATGATGACAACACTTTTGACAACATTATCATGGGTGAATGAGATAGCCTTTGCACGAACGACAACGAACAACAATTTAATCGTTTTTCTGTTACTAGTTTTATCAACATCAACATCAACAACAACCATACCTATTTTTAGATGTATGTGTGTGCATCCCAAAATTGCAGGTTCCATATTAATTATGCATGAATTCAAAGAGGACACATTAATATGCACTGAAAATGCAAAATTATCAGATTCATCAAAATTAACATTTGCAATATATTGGAAATCCATACAAGTTCCCCAATAAAACAACATAAAATCCTATTAAAGTTATGCTAAACAAATTAACAACCGTTATTTGATAATTCCATAAGAAGGGGTATATTGGTAATTTAATGTTTAAGGTATATTTTATAAATAATTCATAATTTACCTTGAAGGGTATATTTGTCTTTTCAATAGAGAGGGGTAAAAATAATATTTTAATCTTTCACTTATAGAAACTGTTAACGAAATATGTCTATAGGTGAGAGTTTGAGTTTTTGAAAGTTAGAGATGAAAGTTTAAAATTATATCAAACCTTGGGTGGGAGCAAATCTTTTGGCCAATAAAAAATTAAAAAAAAAAACTCGTGGTGCAGATGCTATCATAATTGATCCATTGGCATAATATTATAGAATAAAAAGATGGTGAGGTGAGGTGAGGTTGGTGACTGAGTCTGAGCAATACCGAAATTCTTAAAGAATTTAATCATTTACAAAGGCGCACACACACATGTTCCCTTCTCCAATCTCGAAAACTTTGAGCTTGTAGTATTAATTTGTTGCCTGCATGCAGATTTGCATATTGATTATTGTGTTGTATGGTGTATGTTTAGTATATTGTATTTACGGAGGAAATTTTTGTTTGATTAAGGATTAATGATAAATCTTGCAACCAAATTAATCAAAGAATTTCAGAACAAATTTTGTACTTTAAAATTCTAGACTTGACCCAGTTGATTAACATGCATGTATCTTAAGATTCTGTGAATAATCCCATGTGAACAACCCCTGAAAAGATGAGATTAGAACACGTGGCAACAATTAGGCCATAAATTAAAAACGTCAATCTTTGATTAGTGAGGTAAAATGCGATTGGTACGCATGGGATATGATGGATAAGTGGTTGTTCGTGCGTGCTATACGATGAGAAAGAAGAGAGGGATCCGAGAATAAGCTTCAGCTTTTTATGCTTCGATTCGAGGCCTGCAAATCACATCACACATTCTGACTGAGATTTTTTTTTTTAATTTTTGTTTATGTACAGTATAGGGGATGGCTCTGGTAAGTAAGGTGTCGTGGTGGCCACGTGAAATAATTTTTCTTCTTTTGTTGTCTCGATGTGAGCGAAAATGTCCAACCTAGTCCACCTGTTTCTGTCTCACATTTCTAAGCCTTTCTTGTTTACTGGAATTAGAGAAGAGAAGAGAAGAGAAGAGAGATGGATGGCGTAAAAAAAATCCACCAACAAACAAGGGTGAGAGATTGTATTAATTTCTCAATGTTACACTTGCAGATATATCATTTGTGAAGCCACGCCAGGTCAAGATGATGATGATGATGCGCGCAGACGGTCCAGTCTTTTAAGTTTCAACTTCAGATCAGGTCTATAGTTAAAATTTGTAACTCAAAATTGTTATTTAAATTCATAATTTATTAACAAAATATCATAGTTTTAAATAATAAAGATCAAAACAATATCAATTTGATTTAAATATATTCAAACTAAACTAATTTTTTTGAGATTGAATCAGTCCTAGATACTGTAATAGTAAATAAAAGTTTACTATAGATATTGTTGTAATTATAACAACATATTTAGATAATATTATAGTCTTTTGATATATCCTGTTGTTGAATCACAGTAAAAATCAATTATCTTTTCATCCTTTCATATTTCTTCATATTTTTGTGTTGGTTTCACCAATAATTCAATATATATATATATATATATATATACACACACACACACACACACACATGCATATCTAGTTGGTACAAATCTAAACACCAACAAGAGGTAAGAAAAGGGGAACCCCTATGCAAGTTGTTAAAAAGACACCGTGACAAGAGGGGTTTTTCTTATGAATGAAACTGTTTGACTTCTTCCCTGAATTTGGTGGGATTTTTAAGAATAAATATTTGCAAGTGGCATTTAATTTGGTTACATATTTCCACATGGCTTTATCAATTCCAGCTGCCTCCGTCAAATTCATTTTTTCAATTTATTTTAATTATTATTATAAACTTGCTGCTAATGCCAACCGGATGGATCTCTGGTATGTTCAAATTCAAGGATAACTATATATTTTTATGATAAATCATGTACGATTTTCGGAAATTATGAACAAAGGAGCATTGCATGATGTTCGATAGATGACAAGGTCTTTGACCTGGTACATTTGAAACCTTTTTAATCTAATAATTACTGTATCTGTCACTTCCTTCTGGGAAAAGGAAGATGAAACACAATCAACTGTCTACAAATTTTTTTATTTCAGAAAACAACCTTTCTTCAAAAGACAAAAACCAAACACAGATTTCCCCAAACGAGGGTCAAACACTTGTGTCTTCAGTTTCCAAGTACAAGCTCAAACTCACCGTCAGTATGAGGCAGTCTTTCTTCAACTGGGTTGTGGTGCTTTTGGGTTAATGAAGCTTTTAGGTTCTTATTTTGAATCAAATATTTGCTTCAAGTGGGTGGATGACTTTAATGAAAAGTAGTTGTCAGTTATTGACTTGCCATAATGGTTTGAGCTTATCAGAATCTCAAGGGATTTGATAGTGAGTTTTCTGCAATTTCAACGCCTGCCTGTGTTTACATAGATTGCATTCTATGAATTCAGAGTTTAAATTGATGTTTTTGGTCTTTGTTTTCATCTGTTCTTCAGATCATGTAGCTCTATAGCTAATTCTCTTATTGTCACTTGTTGGACCGCCTGGCTCTTCTTTTTCCTCTTAATTTTCACAGAATTTAGGATTTTGGTGAGTCTAGTCATGGAAAGTTGGAAAGTTAGTTGTTTACTGAGCTTCATTTCAATATCTATTATCCTTATCTCAGACACCTGTGTGGCAAGTGTTCGAAAAAACGGCAAAATCACTCCAGTGTTTCAAGGGTCTCAGATGAATTGGATCGATAATGATGGGTTGTTTCTTTTGTCAAATAGTTCTGATTTTGCTTTTGGCTTCCAAACTACCAAGGATGTTACATCGTTTCTGCTAGTTATTGTGCACATGGCTAGTAGAAGATCAATCTGGTCTGCTAATGGAGGGTCACCTGTTGCAAACTCTGACAATTTTGTGTTCAATCAAGATGGTAAAGTGTTTTTACAAAAAGGGGATGCTGTTGTTTGGACTGCAAATACCAGCGGTAAATCTGTTTCTGCAATTGAATTGCAGGACTCAGGAAATCTGGTTATGCTTGGGGAAGACAACAGAGTACTTTGGGAGAGTTTTAGTCATCCGACTGACACACTTATATCGAACCAGGACTTTAAGGAAGGTATGAAGCTTGTAAGTAATCCTAGTAGCAATAACCTGAGCTACTTTCTTGAAATCAAGGCCGGAGATATGGTTCTCTATGCCGGTTACCCAACCCCTCAGCCTTACTGGTCTATGTCCAAGGATGAACGAAGAACCATT
This sequence comes from Mangifera indica, assembly GCF_011075055.1. Taxonomy (NCBI): domain Eukaryota; kingdom Viridiplantae; phylum Streptophyta; class Magnoliopsida; order Sapindales; family Anacardiaceae; genus Mangifera; species Mangifera indica. The sequence goes on from NC_058149.1 coordinate 15,296,392, forward strand.
AACATAAGTGGTGGGAAGGTCACCTTGTCAACTCTTGTAGCAAATTCATGGAGGTTCTATGATCAAAAAAAGGCCTTATTGTGGCAATTTGTATTCTCGGCTAGTACTGATGCAAATGCTACTTGGATTGCAGTTCTAGGAAATGATGGCTTTATTTCCTTCTACAATCTCCAGCATGGAGGCTCAAATACTCCTTCAGATACAAAAATACCAAATAATCCGTGCAGCACACCAGAATCTTGTGATGCATATTATGTTTGTTCAGGAAATAACCGGTGCCAGTGCTCTGAAGCTCTTGATGCTAGAAATTGCCAAACTGGCATTGTCTCTCCCTGTGATCATTCCAAGGGCTCTACTGAGCTTGTGGATGCTGGAGCTGACCTGAATTATTTTGCACTTCCATATGTTCCATCTTCATCAAAATCTGATTTGAGTGGTTGCACAGCCTCCTGCCTTGGTAATTGCTCTTGCCTTGCTTTGTTCTTCCAAAACAGTACTGGGGATTGTTTTTTATTCGACAGCGTAGGTACCTTCCAAAGCTCTGACCAGGGCTCAGGTTATGTTGCATACATTAAGGTTTTTGGCGACACTAATGGTGGAGGGGATTCAAGTAACCAGAAACGCTTTCCATATGTTGTGATCATTGTCATTTCAACAGTAATTGTCATCTCTGGTCTACTCTATATGGCGTTTCGGTATTACAGGAATAAGAAGAAAAGAGTGCCAGAATCTCCTCAAGAGACATCAGAAGAAGATAATTTTTTGGAGAGTTTATCTGGAATGCCAGTTCGTTTCAGTTACAGTGATCTTCAAAATGCAACGAACAACTTCTCTGTGAAACTTGGACAAGGAGGGTTTGGCTCAGTTTACCAAGGGGTTCTCCCAGATGGAACACGATTGGCTGTGAAGAAGTTGGAAAGCATTGGTCAGGGCAAGAAAGAATTTAGAGCGGAAGTCAGCATTATTGGAAGTATCCACCATCTGCATTTGGTCAGGCTCAAAGGCTTTTGTGCAGAAGGAGCCCATCGGCTTCTTGCTTATGAGTACATGGCAAATGGCTCTTTGGATAAGTGGATCTTCAGAAGGAACAATGAAGAAAATCTGCTAGACTGGGAAACTAGATTCAACATAGCTTTAGGGACGGCAAAAGGTCTTGCCTATCTCCATGAAGATTGCGATGCAAAAATTGTTCATTGTGACATTAAGCCTGAAAATGTGCTTCTTGATGACAATTACTTGGCCAAAGTCTCTGATTTTGGCTTGGCTAAACTAATGACTCGTGAGCAAAGCCATGTATTCACAACCTTAAGGGGCACAAGAGGATATCTCGCACCAGAATGGATCACAAACTATGCAATTTCAGAAAAGAGTGATGTTTATAGCTATGGAATGGTGTTATTAGAGATCGTTGGAGGCAGAAAAAACTATGATTCATCAGAAACTTCAGAGAAATCACATTTCCCATCTTATGCATTCAAGATGATGGAAGAAGGGAAATTGAGAGATATACTTGATTCGAGATTAAGGATAGATGGTGATGATGAGAGGGTTTATACAGCCATTAAAGTAGCACTATGGTGCATACAGGAAGATATGCATCTAAGGCCATCAATGACAAAAGTTGTGCAGATGCTTGAAGGTCTCTGCCAAGTTCCTCTGCCTCCAACTTCTGCTCCATTGGGTACACGTCTTTACCCAACTTTCTTTAAGTCAATAAGCGAGGAGGGCACATCCTCAGGACCATCTGACTGCAATAGTGAAGCTTATCTTTCAGCCGTGCGCCTTTCTGGCCCAAGATAACACCTACTGAAGGTGGTTTTAAGCCTCCAATTCCATGTAAAAGATCGATCATTTTCATGCATTAAGTCTTATATCTTATGTTCATGTATATTTTTTAGATTATTCAAATTTGGTAATATTAGCCATTAGCAGGTATTAGAAGGTTTATTTCCAATTACAATATTCGCAAGACAAATAATGTGTTTGATTCATGGCTAGTAGATGGGGAATGACGCTGGGTTTTGAATATAATCTAGGTGAAGTATGAATAAATTCCAATTAAAGTTGGATATGAGTTGATGCTCAAATTCAGTTAAAAATTATTTAATTTTAGATTCTATTTGAATTTGTGTAAACTCAAATCCTTTGATCTCATATCAAATTTTACCTTATTAGAGTTTTTGATTTGCAAGTAACTTTTATTCCAAATAAGACTATAATGAAATTAAAATGAGATTTGTTTGACTCAAACTTAATTTGACTATATTTAAGTAAAATTCAAGCATGTGCTCATTCCGCTTAGGATGCTTATGGCCTAAGCTTGAACGTGAGATAAATAAGATTAACTCAAGTTTGACAAAAAAATCTTTTTGTTAAATCTTATAATTTATATGTTTATTAGTTAATTTCATATTAAAAGTTAGAGAATATAGTTATAAGATATAAGTGTAACATTTTTAAACTCCCAAAGATTTATTAATACATTATTTAAATGGAATTGTGAATTCATAAACTCACCAAGCCATTCAACAATTTCAAACTTGATCAAAAACTAAACTCAATCTGATAAGCAATTTAACTCATTTGCAGCTCAATATTCTAATTATATTTTAAATTTATACAAGTATTTAAAGGTAAAGATTCCATGTGGCATCATCTACGCGGTCTATAATCGATTAAAATTTGTGATTACTGACTGATTGCCCAAGTGTTAGCTCATCCGCTTTAGTATTGGCCAGATTTTCTGTACTCAGCCGCAGCAAATCACTTCCTTGTCTATAATATATTTCTGAGCACACTCAGTCTCCACCGTCCATTGAGGATGAGTTCATCAGCTACCTTGAGCCTCTGTTCCAACTCCTACTTTCCCCCTCCAACTCTCAAATTTGTATTCAAATTTCCCTCCAAAAGACTACGTTCCCCTCTCTCAACGCTCTCATTTGGCGCCGAATGCTTCAAAATTTCCTCCTCCTTCATCAGCGACCAAAGTTCAGGTGAAATCTTTGACTAATTCTTGACTGTGTTTAAGAGTTTTTGACACGTACAAATTTCTTCATGTATTTATAGCTCATATTTGTTTCAATTCTACAGAGAAAAATGGCCGTTGCAATTTGAATAAGAGGAGAGGACTGCTATTTGCAGCCACGCTTCCGTTTATTCTTCCTTTGCATGATTTTGTTGTGGAATCTGATGCTAAAGCGATAGAGTAAGTTCAAGATCGGCTCCATTTCGGTAGTTTCTGTAGTTTGTTTTGCGTATAGATTATATCATTATTATAGACTTACGTTGAAGAAACTAGGCTGCACTTGTTTTTTTTTCTTATTCTTATTACTTTGTCTGCACCGAAGGTCAGGTGCAAGTGAGTATCTTCTTATGAAACAAGTGGTTTCGAAGGTAGTCTCAAAGGGAAAGGCGGCTGGTGTACTTCGTCTTGCATTTCATGATGCAGGAACTTTTGAAATGGATGAGAATTCAGGTATCTATATTGGAGGATATGATGTTCTTGGTAAAAAGATTTTTGAAACGGTGATATATTGCATCATGATTATTGGCAGTTTACAAAGGCTGCTCCGTGTTTGGGACCTTTAAATTATTAATTTCTATTGCTGTGTTACAGTTGGCCTTCCATAGTCCATGTTTTTCTCTTAATTTAATCTGTGCTGCCTTGTTATTATTAGTGCAGGTGGTATGAATGGTTCTATAATTTACGAACTTGAAAGACCTGAAAATGCAGGCCTTAAAAAGTCGTTGAAGGCATGCTCTCTTATATTTTTCATTATGCTTTATATAACTCTGTGGACATATGGAAATATTCCTAAATATGGCATTACCAGCTAACCCTTAGTGGATTAATTGTTTTTAGGTTCTAGAGAAAGCAAAGAGTGAAGTGGACGCTATACAGCCAGGTTTTTCGATCTGAATTGATGTGAATAACTTTCAATGGTTAAGTACTCTTTGGTTCCATGCTAAGATGTCTGGATTTTTCCATTGTTAGTATCATGGACAGATATGATTGCTGTGGGTGGGGCTGTTGCAGTTTCAGTTTGTGGAGGTCCAACAATTCCAGTTTCCATTGGCAGACTAGATTCAGTGTAAGGGGATAGCTCTCGACCTTATTGAATGACATGATATAAAACACTAGACCAGGATCAATTTAGTAAGTGAATATGTGTCACTAATATAATCCTCTAACATGCAATTTTATATAGATATTGTCTTAAGTAATTCATGCTATGATATCACTAGCCTAAGAATTTAATTGTTGGTTTATTGCATGGTTCATTTGGAGCATTGATCAATACCATAAGATATTTTACAGTGCTTATTTGGTTCATCAATGCTTATAGAACTGCTTTTTCCTTTTAGGGTGGGAGATCCTGAAGGAAAACTTCCTCAAGAATCTCTGGATGCTTCTGGCTTGAAGCAATGCTTTCAAAGAAAAGGCTTCTCGTAAGTTTATTATAGCTGATATCTTTCTTTTTTCATTTTTCCTACATTAGTTAAATTCAGGAATGTGTTATGCAAATTTGACACATGACTGGAGCCTAGCTAGTCTCTTTTGTCTTATTTTGATGATATTCAAGACTAGCACAACATGTTTGATTACTTTTACATGAAACTGACTCCTAGCTAGTTCTTTTCTTTGCAATTAGACCACTGGTTGCCTAATATTGAATAATATTCTCTAAAAAGAAAACATAATCCTGTTGGTTTACCTTTGCAGAGCACAAGAACTTGTTGCTTTATCTGGAGCCCATACTCTTGGAAGTAAAGGTTTTGGAAATCCAGTTGTTTTTGACAATTCATACTATAAAATTCTTCTGGAGAAACCGTGGCAATCTACTTGTTAGTATTCTGACACAGCACTTATTTTATCTTAGAATTGTCTTCATTCATATCATTACCTCCTCTGTGAGTATTTTAGCTCTTGTGTCAGTTATGGTAATTGGCAATTGATACTGTACTTTACAAAAAAATAAAAAAAAGAAGGAAAACATTGCTAACTTTCTCCAAAATATGATTTTAGTACAAACATATTTCTGTGATATAAGAAACATCATTTCACTTCTCTTGCATAGGGTTATGACTGTTTCTAGTAGATTTCAACAAATAATTTTTCAATTCAGGGAGGATTCTTATAATTTTAATTTGTTTTAATAGAGGTTTTTTATTGAAGATGATAAGGGTCCGCTTGTATCAAAGACATTCTATAGAAAAGATCAATGATATTATCCTTAAAAATGAAAGCAATGCTAGCTGCTGGATGGTGGCTCAAATTCACCTTATATACCTGAAAAATGGTATAATTAAGGAGGAGCTAAGTGGCTTTGGAATCTGACACTGTTGATTGTCTAAATTCTTAACGTTCAAGTTTAGTGGTTTCAAAGTAATCTGTTCTTGCTGAATACTAATTTTCATCCATTTTTTTCTCACATGTTATTGGGTTTCCATTCTGGCCCAAAGTTTTATTAAAATCACACCTGTTGCTTCTTGAAAACCATTTACAGGATTTGCATTGATTAGAATTTTCTCAGTATCCATTTATCCATTTTATTCTTTTCCTGGTAGCTGGTATGTCAAGCATGATTGGACTCCCTTCAGATCGTGCACTTGTTGAGGATGATGAGTGCTTGAGGTTAGTTATCTTCGAAAAGCATCTTAAGTTGCCATCAGTTGTCTACCCCTGTTTCAAGCCTGAATATTTTAGGGAATTGAAAGCAATAAAAATTTGTGAGTTATGTACACACTGATGGTTAGGTTATATTCCAGTTATAAACAATAAAATGGAAAAGAAGAAGAAGATAAATAACGCATCCTGTTAGTCCGTTTATGTTTATCAATACATTTGTTGATTCCTAGGATTTTGTATATTTCTTAACTTAAAAAGTTGATTTATTGCGCAGATGGATCACAAAGTATGCTGACGATCAGAATGTTTTCTTCGAAGATTTCAAGAACGCATATATAAAACTAGTGAACTCCGGTGCAAGGTGGAAAAGCTTGTGATATTTTCCTTTCACTGAATGAATTTAGTTACGGGAAAGGTAAGTTTCCGTATTTCATCATGAGTACTAATTATGATTTGTTGTTTTCTATTAGATTTTATATTGTCTGAAGTGCCTCCCTATATGAAGATTCACATAAAGAGCAGTTTTGTAAGTGGGTGGTTTTTTTACTGTTAAGCCCAAAGTGCGTAGCTTTTCTGCCAATTGACGAACAAAATAGAAATTTTGGTTTAGAGGATAAGTATGTGTAGAATACATAAAAACTGGAGTTGTCTTGCACATAAATGTTTTGTCGTGAAGACGAAATGACAAATTTGATAGATAAAAATTTTGGAGCATAATTATTGGGCAGATGATGGTTACACACTCCAAGTGGTGGGGAATATCAGCTGTCATTGACGTAAGAAGTTTGCTTTGAATAGAATGATTTGTTTGTGTGGATAAAAAATCTGTGGATGTGTGAGATTTAGCTCATTCTTGCTTGCCCTTCAAAATCTAATTATTGAGTGTGCTTATGAAAAGAAAGAAAACTACACTTTTCTTAGGAAAAGAAAAGAAAATTCCCTTCATTGGAAATTATCATCAGACTGTTTCAACATATGAGATTTTGTTTTAGACTCTCTTAACAAATTTTTGAAGTGTAGTTTTCGTGAGGTTTGTGCATTTGGGAATAACGGAGAATCAAAGAGCCAAGGATATAACGTTGAACATTTTATAAAAACAATATCTAAGACAAAAGATTATTATTTTATATCTTACTAAGACAGAGATGGAGAATTATTCTCCATGTATTAATTTGTCAAGAGCCATCCGTCCAATACCACGTATTATAGATTTTTTAAACTGGGTCGTTATTCCTAACCCAAATTTCTATAATTCAAATTATGAACCCTAAAACTTTTCCCATACATATGTAATTGTTGTGGGTCCTTGAGTAGGCCCTTGTTTGTTCAAAAGAAGAATAAACCTAGGGGATGGGAAGAAATTAATATGGAAAAGAGAATGTTGGGCCACACCATTATCACCTGAAAATAGCTCTTCAGTATCTGGGCTTATGCCTTCTATGGTGGGCAAAAGATTTTCCTTCTTTCACTGACATGACAATTTTAAATCATTTATTTCTCGTCAAAAGGCCAATTTATTATCTGATTGTTACAATAATCACCCTCTACTTTACCTTTCAATTTGAACTTCTAATTGAATTCTTGAAGCGCCTCCATTCATTGCAAATCCAAACTTCAAGTTAGCTTTAAAGCATTCATTTTCTATTTTTCATTTGTATTTCTCTCATATTTCTCTATAATGCTTAGTATTATTTCCAAATTTAGCTTTCTTTATTCATTTAAATTGTGGCTCTCACCAAAACGCTACTTGAAGAATGAAAGGTAAGGTTGGATTCGTGTTCGAGTGTAGTTTAGATCAAGTCTATTCTGGTTGGATCAAATTTAATCCAACCCTAATAAAAGGTGTTATCTCATTTCAATCTATGTAATAGGTTTTTATTTGGTTAAATTGTTGGTCATATTAGAACGTATTGATAAATAAGTAGTTCAAAAGTTAATCATATTTACAACTAATAAAAGCCCAATAAAGATAAGTTTGATGTAAGGGGTAACATTTTGAATTACTTGATGGTGCCAAAAAAATGGGCGTGGCTTAAAAAAAAAAAAATTAAGTGTGTATGGTAACGCACCCCGACAACTTGGCCAGAGCTGGTCGCTTTGTCTTCACTTGGCTCGCACCACTTGCACTTGTTCCCCTGCTATACTCATGAATGAAATTTGTATGCCCAAAAACGAATAATTACTAAATCTATTGCTAATCTAATTAAGGTTGAGTAATATAAGGGCCATGCTGTATTTTATTTCGATCGATCATAGAAATTGGCAACAAATCTAATTTGGGTTATAATTAAAAGTTGCTTTAATCATTAGATTGGATTGATCTAAGTTTAAATTAAGTGAATGCTGTTATATTCTAATTCAACGATGGAATCAAATTTGTTTAACAATTATATTAATGTCATTTGATGTTAAAGTATGTGAAGCATGGTTTAAATTTTTAATTTTGATCCGAATGCATGGTTGATTAGACCGATGATGTGTTGACTTGATTGAAGTGTAAAAACATTGATGAGAATCTTTAGTTTAACTCAAGAGAATAAAATACAAACAATATTGGTAGACGCGTTTAATTTGGATAATATTTTATTATCAAAATAGAGAGATTATTTTAAAGATAGAGTATTTAAAAGATTATTGAGTATAAATGATTACTATATTTGATAAAATTTAATAGATATAAATAATTATTATGTTTGATTAAAGATAATAAAAGAATATTCGTAAATTATATTATTTAAATACTTTTAAATATAATTATTTTTAAATATTTTTAAATTAATTAAAAATAAATTTATTTTTGTCTCAAAAAATTAATAAATAATAATATAATTTTAATAAAATCAAGATTGTTTTGGTAATATTTTAATATCTAAACTGAAGGTGATAATCAGATTATCACATATATTATTTGTCACTTTAGCATTAATAATAGAAGATTATCGTAATTTTTTATTACTAATAAACCAAACGAGGTAATGTAAATAATAAAAGATATATTAGTAAAGTAATTTTTAAATTTTTGGAACCAAACAGTCTCTTATATTTGAAGTTATATTGATCCTTGTAATATGTATTTAATGGTAAGTAGTGATTAATTTATATAATCAGTGAGAAATATAAAAATTTTAAGGGATTTATGATTTGTATTAATCTAGTCCATTGATCCAAATCTAACCAATTTTACAATATTTTTAGCCAAAATTTTCAAGTAATCTTTATTTGCCAGAATGTGCCGCCCATTTGCAATTTAAAGGAAAATATTCAATCTCTCTAGAATTTTTTGTTAAATAAATATATATATATTGTATACCAAATGAAATATATATATATGGTATACTTAAAAATTAAACACAGTTGATAAAATATTATTAATTATTTAATCATCATTACATCAATTTTTATGAATTATATTAATAAAAAAATGTTTATACATTTACTACTATTATTCTAATTTTACACCCACCCAGCCCAGGTCAGATGATGAAATAACTTAAACCGTTGGTAATTCGCTGATATATCCACCAAAATCGTATAACTGTATATAGGTATGTATGTACCGTATTCCTCTCTCTCTGCTAGAATAGATTGTGACATCATGAAATGGATTTGAGACTGCTGCTTATTTATTTTATAGTTACCTCAATTCAATAAAATTTTTAAAAAATAATTTAAAATTCGACTTTTGAATCCGAAAGATCCTACCGGTAAGGATTCGGCTCCTCTGATTTTCCAGACCTTTTTCGTTTTCATCCTCTTTAGATCCCTTCACTTCTTTCACAATTTCACCTTATCTTTCAACTTCAGTTGCTGCAGACTTAATGGAGTTTTGATTGTTGCGCGGTTTTTCCAGGTAAGTAGAAGCTTTGTTTGGTTGCTGATAAATCTGATGAAAAATGAAGTAAGTTTTTGAATCCTCTGTGCTCAGCTTAGAAACGCTGCGTTTTTTTTAATATATTGTTTGTTTGTTGCTTTTTTTTTGCTTTGAGTAGATCAATGTTAAACTACTGATTCTGTATTTGTATTTATTGACGTGGCGATCTTTTAATTCTCTAAACTTGTTTTGTATCGTGAATCTGTTTTCATTTGCCTAGGTTTTACTGGATTTGCTTTTATATGTAAAATTTTACTTGATTTGTTTGTGAAATACTTAAATTTATAGATTTACGGTCATTAGTGCTCGATATAATGCTCCGATGTTTGAATGGTTACTTGTCTATAGTCTTACATTTTTCTTGAATTCAAGGGATACGATATGGTTTACTGAGCAGTTTTATTCTCGTGTGAATTTATGCTAAATAATGTATGGAGACAGAGACCGTTAGATGAAAATATGAATGGATATTGTTCTTGCTTGCAGTATGGATTTTGATAAACTTAAAGTGACTGATGGGCTTGAGGTGGCCCAGCAAAATGGTGATCATATGCAACCTATTGTACCTGGAGAACATAGGGATGTTTCAGATGATGCTTATGGGACAGCTGAAGAGGTTACAGAGGCTGTTAGGTCAAATGGAGACTCAGGAGGTGTTCCTGAGTTGGTTAAAAGGAGAACTAGTGGGGAGGTTAGAGATGGATCAAATGATAATGTGGAAAGCAATGTCTCCAATATTTCTGAGGTATGAGTTCTTGAACTGTTAGATTGCTCTTATTTAACATCTGTCAATCTAAAACCTGCTAGTGCATGTCAGGTTGGGAAAGTGAAAGTTGCTGATACCTCACGGGAGTCCAAACCACCAAGTGGTAATGGCACAAGCAAGAATGAGAAGCTCTCAAAGTCAAAAAGCTTTTCATCAGCCTTGCTGAAGAAAAGCAATGATGGGAAAAATACTGAGGCAGCTGCTTCAAATGGTTCTGTTGGCATGAATCCACAATCCAAACAATCTTTTACAAGCAGGTCTTTCAGTGACAAACAGCCCCATTTATCTAAGTTGAAGGTTGATATTACCCTTCTTTTTAAGCTTTTATAGCATGGCATATATTGACTTTTTTAATTACAAAAGGTTATTATTGGCTTTTGAATTCTGTATATTTTTGCTGATCATTGTTTTTGTCCTCTTTCAGCAATCTGGAAATTCTGATGCAGTGTCATCTGAAGGCCTTGTGTATGAACTTTGAGTATATTAATCTCATCAATATTATTCTTCCTTTTACCATGTAGCCATTCTATAAGCCTTAGTAATCTTATTTTATTAAATTGCAAAAGTGATAATTTACAAAATTTTTATCGTCCAGTTGAATCAAAAAATTTCTGATTAGTTGATCAGTGCTTCTCTCCTGAATGTAAACTTTCTAAGACACATTCATTGAGTACAGCATATTTTCCAGCTGTTTTATGAACTATTTTCTCATGGATGCAGGGAGAAGACAAAACGGAAGCCTGTGAAGAACGAACCTGTTGACAAAGCTGAAGATGTAGAATCTTCTCTGTATCCCTTTTTATTATTGTCTTTCTCTTCCTTTTGGGGTTGAGACAGGGTGCCATCTAGGTTTCTTTCAAATATTTTTTGTCCCAGAATCCCATTTGTAGTAAATTCACATTATAAGTTTATCCTTAAGTACTTTATAGTTCTACAGCAGGAGATTCCAAGCCTCGGAAAGTGGGTGCACTTCCAAATTATGGTTTCAGTTTTAAGTGCGATGAGCGAGCTGAGAAAAGGAGAGAGGTTAGTTTTTTACTTGCACTTTGGAAAGATATATGTTGCCTACTCCTGCAGCATCCGAAATATCAACATACTTGTCTATTATCATGATGTGCAGTTCTACTCTAAACTTGAGGAAAAGATTCATGCCAAGGAATTAGAAAGAAGTAACTTGCAAGCCAAATCTAAGGTGGTATTTTCTGTTGGTAGTAGACTGTAATTACCCTAACAGTATTTCCTCCCCCCATCAGGGTTTGGTGGAGGGAAGTCATGGATTTATTTCAACCAGGGTATATAAATCTTACATACCAAGCTTCAATAATAATGACAGTATTTCCATTGTCATGCAGGAAACTCAAGATGCAGAGATTAAGAAGCTCAGGAAGAGTTTGAATTTTAAAGCAACCCCCATGCCAAGCTTCTACCAAGAGCCTCTTCCTCCTAAGGTGGAGTTAAAGAAGGTAAGTTTGTACTTTTGTTCAACGTGTCTTCTTCTCTGAATTTTGGTATCATGGCACTCATATGGAGAATGCTTAGCAAACCATGTAGCTTATAACAATTCATTGCATGAGGTTGAGATATCATTAAGTGTGAATCTGATTTTATTGTCATTGTCATTGTCATTGCCTCCTGCATGGATTGATTAAAATTTATTAATAACATTAACAAAAAGGATGCTTGTAGTTTGAGTGTGACAATTATTGATAATGTTGTGCTCGCACCAATTTGAAAGTGTCTGTGTTTGCATATTGGTAGGGTTATGTCAGAATTGATGTTGAAAATTTATTTGCTGCATAAACTGTGATTCAATCAAGGTTTTCTTCAGGTGTTTTATGGTGGTTGTAGGTTTGAGTGCCACAAATGTGCTTTTTAGTCTGGTGGTTAGTTTCCATTTTGCTATGTTAAAGCCTTTGAAGTTCTCTGTGATTAACCCTACTTATTAGTTTGCCACTGAGCATTCTATTTCTTGAACCAAGCAAATTCTGTGAGTTGGGGAGGAAATTGAAGTACTGTCTTGAAATATTTCATTGTAAATTTTATTTTATTAAGCATTGGCTGATGATTTAGCATAGATCAGATAATGGATGAAAGATGTGGATTTGTGATGGAACTAGAGAAACAAGGACTAAGGAGATGGGTGGTTACTTTTGGGGGCTAAGTTTCACTGGGTGTATTTACATTTCACCATTGACTAAGGTTTATTTGATTGGGAATTAGGATCTAGCACCCCTGTATAGAGGTATATAGCACATCTCACTGTTGATGAGAAATATTTGATCATTTAATCATTTATTTTTCTTTGCCTGTGCTTTGCGCTGCACCTATCTCAAATTAATTTTTTTTGTTTTCCTGATAAACGAATTTACTTTTAGGTTCCTGATTGCAGCCTGACCTTCATCACCAAAATATGTTTCCTCAATTTTTCTATATATACAGGAAATATATCTTGATTACATGTTTGGTTCCATAAGCTAATATTGTCACAGTTCACGCTCAATTTATCGCTTGATCTGATGACCTGATCTTCCTTCCCGTTTACTGGATATGGGTAGTCAGAGAGATTGTAGGACAATTTATTATTTTTTCCCTAATCTTAATATAATTTGATATAGATACCCACAACAAGAGCCAAATCTCCCAAACTTGGTAGAAAGAAGACCTTGACTTCTGCAGAAACCGATGGAAATGGCACCCCTAGTACTCAACCAGGCCGACTAAGTCTGGATGAGAAAGTATCTCAGAGAAACTCTACCAAAGGAAATTCTGCTGTACAATTGAAAAGGCTGCAGCGGAAGTCCCTTCCCAATCTGCCTTCTGAAAGGAGCATTTTATCCAATTCCAGCAAGGAAGAAAAGATGACCTCATCAAAAGCAGCAAATGAGGAAAATACCATTTCACCGAAAGCAACAAAGGAAGCTGATTCTCTCATTCGGGAGTCAGTTCCTGGAACAGATTCAAAAGAAACTCTGCTCGGTACAGACGAGGAACCAGCAGTTGGGGAGAGAGATCAACCCATCTTTGTACAGGAACCCGTAGCATTGGAGGATCAAGTTCATTAGCAGTTGGAAATGGATGCTTATACAAAGTCGTTGACTTGATATTGCGTAAATAAGTAAGGTTTTAGACTCCCACATATTTGGTGATGAAAGTGAAGGATTCTGCATTTGGGTTGTGATGACATATTGTCCATTGTGACTGTGTGCTTGCTGGTCTTGCCACTAGGATTCTGCATTCCCAATTGGAGCAGTGTATGTTATAATGTCTCAAGTTTCTATCTTAATTTTTGTTGTTGTTTAGTTGCCGGCTTTGATAGGTTATTTTTGAAAATTTTGGGTAATTCTGTCATCATCGGAACTGCCTGTATGGCACCCCGATTGTCACGGCTCAATGCGAAATCAACGGGACAATTATCACAGGTGGTGTTTGTTTAAAGGGGGTTGCTCTTGAACAATTGGAAATTGGAATTGTCAGTTACGGCTTTTGTTTTGTGTGTTGTGGACAATTCATTTTTTATGGCCTTTTTTGGTGTTATAATGAGGTGTGTTTTCAAGGATTCCATGGAAGCCACTTCTTTAGCCTTGGGGCTCTTGGCTGACCTTAATGATTTTTCGTTACATGTGTTTCTTCCGTTTGTAGATAAATTGAACAATAACAGAAGCATTTGAGTTTGGTTTTGTCATGATCCAAAACAAGACAACATATTATTCACATTTTTCTAATGTATTTTCCTATCCTAGTCACTGTAAAAGCATCATAAATATCCAGAAGACAATGACATGTGAAGAAGAATAAGAAGATAAAGAGGAAGTTTTCATGGAATAATTCTATACGTATTATAAAGTAAAAAGTGGAAACGAAGTCAAGAATATGGGAAATGGGGTAACGACGAAGAAGAGCTAATCAGAGGGCAAGGCTGGATTCCATGGAGGCTAAATTTGAATCATTTTGAATTAGACTATTTACGAAAATGAGACAATCCTTGGCTCAAAGATTTCGTAGGAGTTCAATCTAAGCTGCTACCTGAGCCAGAGCAGGGCGTTTAATGATAAGCATAGAATAACACATCAGTCAAGAATTATTATTATTATTATTGTTATTGTTACATCAAAGGTTATTCATCATCATCTATTCACAAAGGAATTAAAGAAATATTATCAAGTTACAATCACAAAAACTCTTCACCAATATTTGATTCATCTGTTATGGAAGGCAAAATGTTGGGGGTTCTGTAGTGCATTTTTCAATGTCGTTGTCTTCATCATCATCATCATCATCTGCAGCATCCCACAGAAATTGAGCATAAGAAGCAAGAACATGGCTGCAAGTTCAAACAAAACCCGCCATCCATTAAAATTCAAAGTTAATTTAGAGCCAGCCTGGTTTCACATGGACTATTGAATTACCAGTCGCCTGGAGCCGATTTTACAGCTTGATCGTAATAACTCTGAGCACGAAGAGCATCCTTATGATTCTTCCATATCAAACCTCCATATAAAGACAACACATTTCCATCCTGTTCATCTTGCTTCGCCAGAATGGCTCTCTGACAGTACTCTTCAGCTTTCACAAAATCACCTTGCACCTGTATTCAATAGTTTTAGACAAAATACATATAATCAATCTAAATCACAAAAATAGACAGACTAGCACCTCCTTGAGGAACTTGGCATAATTGGCAAGAACAAGAGCGTTTCCAGGATACTTTTTTATCATTCTTTGATAATAACCTTCAATACTTTCACTCCCATTATTACCAGACTCTCCGTCGCTGCCTCCACTACCACCAGAACCGTCGTTACCGCCATAAATTCCTCCATTGCCACAGCCACCTCCGCCACAGCCCTCGTTTAACGCCACCCCATCATGTAAACAAGATGATGTATCCTTTTGCGTGCAAGTTGTTCCTCTTTCCCCTTCTCCCTCTAGCTCGTCTTCCCTTTCCACCAAACCTTGTGATGTCAACGGTCTGTTAATCAAAATTTTCTTCTTAGAGAAATGAAGACACTTGAGATCGTCCTCTGATAAGGTCCTGGGAATTTTCTTGATGGGAGATGACAAGGACATGCATATGGATCTGGCGGTCCAGATCCGAACACCCAGATCAGGTTCTGGGGAGGAACGGAAGGTTAATGGTTTCAAGATAGGTGTAGAAGCGCTTCTTAGAAGCATTATTATTGTTATGTTAAGAAGAACGTAAAAAGGTTTTAGCTTTTATTATTGAGTTGCTTGCTTGCGTTGAAGAAGGGGTTTTCAGAAAAGAAGGTTTCAGCCGTTAGATTGAAATCCTGTGATGGTGGTTAAAAAGTACAGTTACTTGCAGGTGCTTCATTTATGGGATTTCATGGTGGACTTTTGACTTTGAGATAAAATCGGGGAGATTGAGAAGTGGTTATTTATTCATATCTTAAGCTGAAGTTGTGGATTCTTGGAACACAAGGAAATATGCTCTCTCTTCGTTATCTTGGAAATAACAGGATTGATATGAATCCATAAATGGCTAAATTACTAAGATCATGGCTGAAAGAGCTAATCCCGAACATTTATTTACATTCCAGGAGAGAAGATAGCCGGTGTCATCATCAGCTTCTTGATGTTGAAGATGATGTGGCTTAATTAGTGTTTAGGCAGAACTTCTCTCTCTTCCTTCATATTCCCTGCTTCTCCAAGCAGAAACTAACCCGACTGCGTGCTCGCATGTAGAGATTTTTAGTACTGAAGTGGACGTTACCAGTTATGGTGAGGAGATAGATGAAGAAAAATATTAGAATCAAAGAAACTTTGAGCTCACTTTGGTACTTTGTTGATGAAGCCGCCCGCATCTATATTTCAAGCAATGTATATATGCTAGAATAACGAAATTTGAGGGATAGAAAAAGATATAATATGGCTTGTCTCCTTAACCAATTTTTAGATATTGCTTTTAGTTACAGGTTTGTTAAATATTAATCTTCTTGCTACCCATGCCTATGCATCAAATTTCCTCAAAAATAGGAGTAAAAAGCAGTCAAGAAAGGCTGAGCTCAACAATCTGAACGCACAGGCAACAATTACTCTTTTAAGTGTACAAATTAAGAGTGATTTGGAGAAGAATGGAGGAAGCTTATAGTATGATGCATAAGCTGTAAAAGTGAGTCATTGGGCATGGTGATGCCATCAATCTGAGTAAGTCAATTTGCAGGTTGGAAACTCAGTCTGACTGTCTTTGCCTGCACTTTTGCAATCGTCATACTTTCCTCATCATCAACAATTCCGAAAACATCCCATTACCTCTACTCATTCTGGGCCTATGCTGCCACCCACTACTTTCACATCCGCTTCAATATCAGCAGGGGTGGATCGTTGGCTTGGACCAAGTAGAATTCCAGTTAAATTTGTAACTCAGTAGATTTGTCTATCAATGTTCAATGAACTTGAACCGGTTTTTACAATAATATAAATATCAAAATCTTCCGTGTATCAGTTTTACTTGAGACCCCTAATCATGGGACTAAAGAAGCAAATGAATGAGTTACCAATTTTTTAACTATGTTCCAAGAAAATTTAAGCTTTCTCAAGTCCAAGTATGAGAGCAATCCCATGTGATCAGATCAGGCAGCAAACATAAGAGATTTTATGCCCGAATGAATATGATTTATGGGAATGGCAAAATCAATAGGATAACGTAATCAAATATACCTTTTTCCTAAAAGTAATACAGGTCACATGGACTGATGGACTCTCATCAATGACCATGTGCATTGGAGAGAGAGAGAGATTGTCGAGGACAGCATCGGCCTCCGAGACAATGCATAGACATATAAAATTATCCCATGCTAATGCATATATTATTAATATTATTGAAAGTGGATTCTTCGCATTTGAGATTACTTTTTCATTAGTGAGTAGGAATTTGGTATCCCAAGTCAGAAGTGGGAAAGCAACAAGTTGCCAGAGTCAAAAAGATATGTTTCAACTTTTGGGATGCTGTTTCAAGCACCAAAGATCTTCCTTCTTTCGTTAATAAATTCTGCTTTTCAATCTTCCTATTTCAATTGTTTCTTGCAACAATAACTAGATATATGTGTCATAATATAATAGATAATTTACATTCGTAATGATAAAATGAAAGTTAGAGTTTCGTGAAACTAAAGATAGAAGAAAGGAAGAAAAAGAGAAACGAAGATAATTGAAACGGAACATAAAGTGGGAGAATATTTACTTGTTATTTTCTTGTTTCTTATATGATGGGTTTATATAGGCAAATCTCATCACCTTTCAACCAATAAAATCATTCCATCTTCAAGGTTCATTGTCTAAGATGCTATACATATAGCCACCCATTCATTGAATGCATTCCCACGCAATTTTCCAATTTGTTTTCCATGTGATGGAAAAATCCACTTTATATAACACTCTCTCTTGAATTTTCATTATTTACAAATAATTACATTAATTTTGTAAAGAAAAAAGCCCAATAAAATAAAAATCAAAGTAAAAAAACATAATTATTTAATGTTCTGTAAAATAGTGTTGGATATACTTAAACTATCTCATTAAAAACTTTACTAGGAAAACTTAGTAGGACAAAATCTAGTGAAAAAAAAAAGAATACAGTGCACATTTTTTCTAAATGTGACAAACTTCAAAAATTTGCTCTCTCTGATAATACTCCATTTGATGAATATTCTCCCTCTTTATAATGCGATTAATTTGGTTACTTGTTAAGCCTCTGCATATCGATATTATATATTAACTTTTCAAATGTTAATGTCGACAATGTCTTGGTGAATAAATCTGTAAGATTTTTATTGGATCGTATTTGTTTGACATCAATTTTTTTACTCTGTTAGAGCTCATTAGTGTAAAAGAACTTCAGTGAGATACGTTTGATTTTGTCTCTCTTGATGTATCTACTTCTAATTTGGGCAATACATGTTACATTGTCTTCATATAATATAAGAGTGTTTGTTATAAAATGAGAACTGCATGTATTCTGGATATGATGAATGACTGACCGTTATTAAATGCATTCTCGATTGGCTTCATAGAGAGTAAAGATCTCTGAATGGTTTGAAGACGTTGCAACCAAGTCTGTTTGGTGAAATATTATGATATTGTTGTGTCATTATATGTGAAAACATATTTTGTCTGTGATCAGGTCTTATGAAGGTTAGAAAGATAACCAACATCTGTATATCCAACTAAATTAGGGGTTTTATGGGATTTGACATAATAAAATAATCTCAAATCTCTAGTTTCACATAGGTAACAAAATATGTGTTTGATTTCGTTTCAATGACGATGACTTGGTGTAGATTTAAATTAAGTCAATAAATTGATTACGAAGGATATATCCAGTCCAGTGTATTGGACCAAATATAATAAAACTCTAATGACATTAAGATACAGTACTTTATAATGGAATATCTTTTTATTTTTTCAGATCGAGAGGCTAAACAACTATTAGGTTGCTCAAACAATGAGTCTTATTCATATTAAAACATTTTAATAATTTTTCAATATATGTTGATTGACGGATAAGTATTCTATTTGAATTGTGCTCGATCTACAGACCGAAACAATATTTTATTTTCCTCAAATCCTTCATTTTAAATTCTTTTTTTAAATATTCAATATTTTTTTAGAGCTCTTCAGGAGTCGCAATTAAATTTATGTCATCAACATAAACTATTATAATAACAATTCTCGATTTTGATCTTTTGATAAAGACATATGAACATATAGGGTCATTCACATAACTCTCAATTTTTAAATATTCACCAAGACAATTGTATCACATTCGTCCAGATAGTTTTAATTTGTACAATGATCTTTGTAATTTAATTGAGTACATGCTTATTGAATTGACCGTTTTTGTTTTACGCAATTTATGCGCTTCAAGGAGTTTCATATAAATTTCAGTAACCAAGTTTCTATACAAATAAATAGTAACTGCATCCGTTAGACGTATATTCAATTATTTAGAGACTGTTAATATGATTAAATATCTGAATGTAATTATATCCATCATAGGTGTATATGTCTTATCAAAGTCTATATTTGACCTTTGAGAAAAACCTTAGGCTATAAGTTTGATTCTATATCTAACCGTTTTATTTTTCTTATTTTTTTTTTTACAAATACTTATTTATATTTAATAGATTGAACGTCCTAAGGTGTTAGAACTATATGCCCCAACACTTACGTTTTGCTAGATAAGTTAATTTTGCTCAAATTATTTATTCCCCTTTAGCCTAATTTTGTTTTTGTCTGCATTCATTCAAGTACGTGATTCAAAATCATCACTATTCATAATGTCAGTAGTTACTGTAAATGAGAGTAAATAATTAATATTGATTGTTTCACAATTTCATATTTCTCGTGTATAAACATAATGTAAAAATTATCAGCATTATCATTTTCTCATTCTTCAGGATTTTGTATCACTTCAGAAGTTTGTATTATTTCAGAGGTTTGAGTCTTTTCAGAGATCATTACCTCTTCTAGAAAAAATATTAGAAAGTGTGGATTTTTCATTCATTTTAGGATCATCATGATTGATATCTATTTGATTATTTGTCTTTCTTTTTTAAGAAACAATGTCTTTCAATCCAACAGGTCTACCATGCTTTTGACGTGTAGTAGATTGATCAGTCATAGTTTAAAGAAATTATTCAATAGTCACATTAATTTTTGTTGGTGCGTTAGCAGCTATAACATGTGATCTTGTCACTTTTGTCATATTTATAAATACATCAAACATTTTATTCACAATAATTTATAAACGCACTACCTTCTACACTTCAGTTTTACCTTAGGATATATGAGGATCTAGATGAGACAAGATAGGTATATACCATGTGAGTTCATATCTAACTTTATGAGGCGTTTTCTTTTTTCCTAAAGTGAAAATGTTGTTTCATCAAAGTAACAATCTGTAAATCATGCAATAAAAAAATCATCTGTTAATGGTTTCAAATACCTGATAATGGATGATAAATTATATCCAACATATATTTTCAAATGACGTTGAGATCCCAGTTTTACGCGTTGAGGAGACACAATAAGGACATATATAACATAACCAAATATCCTCAAATGAGATATATCAGGTTGGTGATCAAAAACCAATTATAATAGAGAATACTGATGATGAGAGAAAGGTCACAAGCGAATTAACACTTCATAATGTAATATGACATGTCCCTACATATAAATTGATAATTGAGTTCTTAATAATAAAGTACATGCAATTACCTGAACTCATTTGATAAGAGACTCAACTAATCTATTATGAGTGTGAATATATGAGACTGAATGTTCAACATCAATCCCCATAGACATATAATAATCATCAAATATCTTGAATATAAATTCACTAACATTATTTAGTTGTATTGATTTGCTCGAATAATATAAGAAATGTGTTTTTAATTTAATAATTTGTGTTAATAATTTAGTAAATAAAACATTTCGAATTGATAATAAACAAACATTGGACCATCGTGCAGATGCATCAATGAAGCCATAAAATAATAAAATGGGTCACTTGATGGATGAATGAGTCCATATATATCTCATTGAATCTTTTATAGGAATGATGAATATTCAACTTTAATTTTGGAGAGAAATAGTCTTATTATTAATTTACCTTGAAAATAGGTGATTCAGAATTTTTCATTGAACAATAAAATCTTGTCTTTATTTAATGCATGTGCATGCAAATTTTTAAGAATCCTACGCATCATTGTAAATTTTGAGTAGCTTAAACAGTCATGCCAAAGTGTAAAGACTTTTGGATCAGAAAACTTCTGGTTCGATATTGTATAGGTTTCAATTGTTTTTATAATTGTATAATACAATCCAGATGATAAAACAGACAATTTTTCTAGTATAAGTTTTCTTCCAAAGATAATACCAATGATACAAATAAATTATATATCATTTTCGCTTATGGTTTTAATGTAATAACCATTATTTCTTATATTTTTAAAACTAAGTAGATTTCTTCTGAATCTATTTGAATATAATGTATCATTGATACTTAACTTTGTCCTATTTTTCAACAAAATTATTGCTTTTTCGGAGCCTTCAATCAAATTTATTAATTACTATATAGTATTTATTTTAGCTTCAATTGGTGATAAAGTTAAGAATAATTTCTTATCTTTCAATATTGTGTATGTTATTACACTATCTATCAGACACATGTTTCTATCACCAACCTTTGAAGTTAACGCTTCAATTTTGAAGTTCATTTCCTTTAATTTTAAAATTTATATTAATTATTACAAAATTTGAAAAGAAGAAATATATAGTACTAATTACACAATATAATAAACATAATTTCTTAATCTTGCAGAAATTCAAAAATATTAAAGTTTGCCAAATCAACAAGATCTAGATTATCAACACAATTTGATTCGATCTTTTTGTTTGTATTTTTTATAAATATTTGGTATAAATCCATCAAATGTCTAAATGTACGACATGTATTTAACTAATGGCCTTTGAAACCATATATATAATATTTACTTTTATGATTTTATGGTTTACCCTATATCATTTTTCCTTTATCCTGTTTTGTTTTATCTCTGGTCCATTTATAGTGGAAAAATTTTCTATTATGATTATCTCTGGATCGAAACTTATTTTATCCAAGACCGCATTTGTGCCCATGATGACTACTACTAGTATTGCATTCACTTCAGAGAACGACACAGTGTCAGTGAGGCGTGTCTGATAGTTCCTCAATAACAATTCATTGTTTTATTCAACTACTAATATACAGAATATCAATTCAGAATATTTTTTTAAGAGTTATTTCCTTATATTACTATTATTAGAACATATTTGAGGGATAAAATGTGGAGAAAGGTTTTTCTAACATATTTTCTTCAGTTATTTTTTCTCCATATAATTTCATTCTGGAGACTATTTTGAACATGATAGGATTATATTTATTTATAGATTTAAAATCTTGTAAGCGTAAATGAGTCCATTCATATTGGGCCATTGGCAATATTATTGATCTATGATGATCGAATTTTTCTTTTAGGTT
The DNA here is from genome assembly GCF_011075055.1 of Mangifera indica. Lineage (NCBI taxonomy): Eukaryota > Viridiplantae > Streptophyta > Magnoliopsida > Sapindales > Anacardiaceae > Mangifera > Mangifera indica. The sequence goes on from NC_058149.1 coordinate 15,318,701, forward strand.
TCTTCATAATTCTAATGAGTTCATAATATCTACATATTTTGCTCATAACCCTTCGTGGATGTGGGGACGAAGAAAGATAGTAGTCTTAGATTTATCCTATTGGGATGCTTTATTTTTTTCTTTTGTTGTTTCTCTAAGGCTCATCAATTCTTGATGGAGAACTATGTCCAGGATCCATTCAATGTAGTTTTCTCCATCCAATCAAAGAGTAACATATTAAAGTTTTACAAGGTTTGTCATTTTCACTAACTACATGTTGATGAAAGTAATAAAAATTAGTAATATAATCAAGACAAATTATGTTAGAACCTTAGGTTCATATTTATCTCATATTCATTAAATTTTTGGGTTTACGATTAATATTCATAATATTATATTATGTGAAACTTAAAAAATATTTCAGACTTCTATTTTATTCTTTTCAAAACTTATGCAATTTTTAAATTGCAAATGAAATATAATTATAATAAATACTTTAATGAAACTTGAGACTTCAGGACCATATATATATCTTCTCATGATTTCATAAACTTCATGTTACAAATTATATATCATAAATATTCTAATGTTATTTCGGACTTCAAGTCTATATTCACAAATTTGTAATTTTAAGTTATAAATGATATTCAAAACTTTAGATCCAAATTTATGATTTTGTAATCGTCGAATTACAAATATGATATAATTATAAATAAAAAAATTTAATAGAAGAATAACAAAATTAAAATCTCTATAATAATTAGGGTAACGATATAATTAAAAGATTATGATAATATATCTGAGTAAGATATACTGATAATAAATTATAATATAATAATAATTTATATTCGTAATGATAAAATGAAAGTTAGAGTTTCGCGAAACTGAAGACAGAAGAAAGGAAGAAAAGAAGAGATGAAGATAATTGAAACGGAACACAAAGTGGAAGAATATTTGTTATTTTCTTGCTTCGTATATAGTGGGTTTATATAGGCAAATCTCATCACCCTTGAACCAATAAAATCATTCCACCTTTAAGGTCCATTGTCCAAGATGTCATATATATAACCACCAATTCCTGAATGCATTCCCACGCAATTTTCCAATTTATCTTCCATGTGGTGGAAAAATCCACCTTATATAATAATATGACCATATTCACATTTCCTTGCAGTTGCACAGATATTGAACAAATAATTCTCTCATTCACAATAACATCTACATAAATACAGACTTTATTTATTTGATAAAATAGTCTTACAAGTTTACATCACAAAGGGCGATTATTGATTCCATTACATGATGTACAGTTGATAAACAAATGAGCCTGTAAAAACCATAGGACTGGTAGAAAAAAACAACCCACAAAGGTTGTCATGGCAGACCATATAACTCGCTGCCAAGGCCAAGCCCCACGACAACAAGCCACCAATATTCCAACTGCTAAAACCAATGGCACAACGACTCTAAAACTTTTAATCTGCCCCTTGGGGAAAACAAAAGACCAATTCTGAAACAGATAAAGACTCGGTAGTAAAAGGACTTGAAATGAAAGCTTGGTCCAAGCATATACATAAGAAACAGGACTAAGCTAAAACACACATTGGAGAAAGTAACCCAGAAACAGAACCCGGTTAACTGTATTCTCAGGAAATATGGCCACGAGTAAAGTGAAACCCACTATTGGGGTCAAAAAACTTAAAACAGATTTCCACTCACTGGAAACCTGCAAAAAAGAGGAATAAATATGGCCGTGTGCTCCCTGGAAAAAGATCCCTGAGTACTGGAATATCAAAGACCCATAGCTGATGGACCCAAAAATTACATTAACAGCTGATACTCACAAAGGCTGACTACAATTCTGAAGCTTCATGGTTTATTGCAACCCCACGCTTGGCATCTGTCAAACTAATTCAAGGATGGGGTTTCACCAAATCTTTCACTTGTTTATGAAAGGATATCACACCTCCACAACTGCTCCAAAAGAAAATCAATGGTGCTGCTGCTGATTGCGTTGCAGTTCCGGAGATTTAATCCCAAAAGGGTTTGACCCATCTTCCTGAGAGCATTCAAGCTCCTGTCTGAAATCAAGGGGCATCCTGACATGGAAAGGATCTGCAGGTTGAGGTGGCTTGCTTGAGCTAGAGATGAAATTCCCAAATCAGTGATCGCACACTTTGAGACATCAAGATCACTGAGAAGCAGGCAGTTATTTGCAATTGACACCAAGCTTGCATCACTGATTTGTTTACAACCATCAAGGTTGAGCATTTCAAGAGTCCAACCATGTAGATCAGTCATGGATGAAACAACTTTGTCTGTCACATTCACACAACCACTAAGATTAACCTTCACCAGGCCAGCTTCAGAGCTTTCAACTAGAGGTAAAACTCCAGCATCTGTTATTCCCTGAAGTCCACTTAAGTCCACATGCTGCAACTGAGGGCACAACTTCGCCAACATGGCGAGGCTTGCATCACCAAATCCAGGGCAGTTACGAATGGACAATGATAACAAGGATTTGCAAGGAGATGACAAAGGTACTGACAGATTTAAGATCTTCATCCCCAAGCAGCTCGCTAGGGAAATGGTCTTCAGCTTTGCACCACAGTTCAAAAGAGAACCAAAAAGCCCAAATTGGGAAATCCTGTGGCACTCCTCCAATTGAAGACTTTCAAGTGATACTGCAGCTTTGGCAAAAGAGATCAGCCCATTGTCAGACAAGAACGAACATTTTCGGAGGCAGAATTGTTTTAAGTTTGGGCAACCCTTTCCCACAGCTTCAAGGCCCAGATCTGTTACTCCTCCGCAGGATGTAATTGTCAAAGACTTCAACTTCTGCAACCCATGACCAGAGCCCATAACCCAGAAGCCTCTCTCACCCACATGTGAAAGGCCAGTGAGGGTAAGATCAGTGACTGCCTTGCCATAGTGTCCAACAACAGCAAGTGAAACATCAGTGATGTTCAACCTTTGAAGCTTCACTTTCAACAGGGAATTAGCGGCTGAAGACAACAAGCTTGCGATTCCCTGATCCCCAACGAGAGGGCAGTCTTTGATTGAAATGGACTTCAGATTGGGGCAGCATTGCCCAATAGCTTGCAAACCTTCATTGCCAATTCTGGAGCAAGACTCTATGGTCAGATCAGTCAAACTCAGGCAGTTCTTTGCAACTGCAATCAAAGCCTTGTCAGTAATATTAGGACACTGGCAAAGGTCAAGCTTCTGTAAGTGGTGACATCCACTAGCAATCTCAAAAAGACCTTCATCCCCTGCAGAAGACACATTCCACAAGGAGAGAACCTTTAGAGATGGGCAGCCACAGGCAATCGCCCTAAGGCCAGCGTTCGTCGTGCCACGACTAGAATTGCTTCCACGGATAAAAAGTTTTCCCAATCCTCCACGATTAGAAGTTCCAACAGCCAAAGCAGCAAGTCTAATATCTGTAGCTTTCTTTCCTTCCAAGCTCCTGGAGAGGTATCCATCATCCTCAACACCCACATCTTCAGCATCTGCTTTCTTTTCAATAATCTCAGCTTCAGGCTTTGAAGATCTGTTGCTAAACTCGTCTCTACGGATATTGCTTACAAGAGAAAGCCAGCGCTTGGAAACACATGCACAGGCACTCTTCTCCTTGCCTCCAGGCAAACGTCTGAAGATCTCAAAGAGACATTCATCAGGCAGGACTTCAATAGAGACATGTTTCTTCTCAGATCTCTCTTCGCTGAAAACAAATGGAGCACAAATGTGAGACCTCTTGCGAGGAGGAAAATACACATCCAAATGATACCCAAGGGACAGAAAGACGCTCGAATCCTTGGGGTTTGGGTATACTGGCCCCCCAGGGCAAAAATCATCATTACCTGATATTGAAAATCAAAATCTCAGATAAGTGAAATAATACAGGCAAAAAATTTCAACAAATATTGATACATACACTGAAAGTCACTATCTATGATACAAAGTTTCAACAACATACTACCATCTTTTCAGAACCATCAGCAATCTTACATTAGTTTTCAATTATAAACCATATTATTCCTGTTTGCTCATGATTACAACCAGTTATCCAGGACTTCCCATCATATACATAATAGCATGTTAGTAGTTATTTATGAGGAACTTTTCCACCCTAAATTTCTAAACCACCACCTTTCAAAGGAAAAAAAAAAAAAAAATTAAAAAAGCCAAAACGTTATATATGTTACTAGCAGCTGCTCAATCATCAACTTCTTCATATTCCACAAAGTTAAATTTAAAACATCGACTTCTTCATATTCCACAAAGTTAAATTTAAAAAGATAAATCTAGAAACCCCCTCTAAGAGATCCACAACAAACAAGGCTAATCACATCTGTAACAAATTATGAAATCTCATCTAATCTATTCTACTCCAATAAATACGTCACAGAAACACTACCATCACTTTGGAGATCACAAATAACCTATACGATCTACGTTTACGTATCGTGTCAACAAGAAAAAGTCTCAACAAATCAAGGATCATAGATCTGATCTACAACGAAACCAATTAAACAACCACCTACAAAATCACAAAAACTAACATACGCATGGACAAATTCAACTACCAAATTAGAAAACAAGGAAAGATGAAAACTTACCAGAGAAAGCAAGGAGCTTAGACATGGGTACAGCTCAAAAAACCCCGGGAGGTAAAATCTGAACTGATCCTGACCCAAAAACCCTCCAAAGAGAGCAAAAAACAGAGACCCCACAAATATGGAAATCGCTACAACACCGTATAGTTCTTGTTCTTGAAGACAGGAATGCATGAGAAAGATTAGAGCTTGAAGGAGATGGAAACCCTATCAGATAGGGAAAAAAAAAAAGAGGAGAAATTAGAGATGAGAAACGAATGATAAATGTTTATGGTAAAGAATAGAATTTTAATATGAGTGGAGTGTGGTTTCGGTACGTGACAATACACGCAAGAAAAGCTCAAATGCAATGTATTTGTTCACAGAAGTGGGGCTTCCTTGTTATATTCTCCCACCAAATGAATACCAGAAACCAGGTCGTGGTTTTCTATTGCAGTTTCCATTTTTGTTAAATTGGCTTGTTTGGATACAGGGTTATTTCCAGCCCTGTACTTGTCTTTATTTGGATTTGGCCGTGTTTGGATAACCCGTCACGATTAATTGACATTAAATTTTATCGGTAATAACTGCCTATTTGACATTAAATTTTACGGAGAATTACAATATCCCACCTTTTTTTGCCTGAATGTCTTTAGCACCCTCTAATTTTACAAACAGCACTTTTTTACCGTCACAATTCAAACATAACTTTTAACACTCAAATAGTATTTTCATCCGTTTATAAAATATATAAATATAATAAAATAAATATCATTTATATCTTTAAGAATATATTTAATAAAATAAAATACCATCAATGACAATTAGAATTGCATCATAAATATGTGATTCTAATTGATTTTGCATCATTTCGATATAATTTTAGTTAAAATAACATTTTTCTGATGTAATTTTATTTTAATTACATTATTTTCATATAATTTCTATTAGAATAACACTATTTGGATGTGACTTACCCTTAATCAAACTAAGATAGAATAATTATGATATGAAATCTCCCATAATTGTCTAACCATCTAGAACCATCATGAATAATATGATGATTAAAATCAATATTTATTTTATTTTTTGGCTAAACATGCTAATATAACATGTGATAAACGAAATTTCCAAGTTAGATTATGTCATGTATTTATTTATATAATTTTATAATTATAAGATTAAATAAAGAGAAATCGTACCACCCAAAGAAATGTTGTAAGTGGTATCAAACATTTGGCTGATATATTGGCATGAAGAGATTTTTTTTTGGGTAAACAGAGAACTTTTGTTTAAGTTGGATCATTTTTCTTATGTCAAATTAAAAGTTATTTTTAAAATTTAATTAGGTATGAAATAACTATATTAAATAAATAAAATCTCAAATTTAATGATAGGTTTAATAACATAAAATTTTACCTCTATGGAACATGTTTATGTGGTGGGGTGTGGGCATTTGCTTCTTCCATTATTCCCATGTGAATTTAGTAGGCATTGCCTTGTTTTTTTATTGGAATATGTTGCACATTAGGAAAATTCCAAGCCCATTTAAGAGTCATTGAAATAGTAAGGTAAATTAATTCTTTGGCCATTCCAAGTAATGTAATTTCCAGGTTGCATGTTATGCATTTTGAGATTGGCTTAAATTTAGAAGAGTTTGTTGAGATCAATGAATTGAGACTTGTACTCCTAAAAAAATAATTTTTCTTTATATTCAATTAAATTCAGTTCAAACTCAAAATATGCATAATGGCTTGAATTTGATTTGTTTTATGAAAATGTGTTTAATCATTAACTTAAACTTAACTCTCTCGCATTAAACTTAAATTGAAGTTCAAGCAATTAAGATAGAATCCAACCCTAATTGCACTCTAATTAATCCATTTCAACATTGGAAATTTAAGGACAAAGGACTATTTTCCACTCAAGTTTTAGCTTAATCTCAAATTACACCCGTGATAGTTGAAAAACTCAAATTTTCACCCGTAAACAAACTTATATTAATTTTTTCTATTAGAAATAAAAGTAAAATCGTTATTTTATTATTAATAATAAAAAGATATAAAATTCATTATTTTTCACCCTAGTTTTTACAAACTAACAATTTCACACTTATTTAAAGTTTTTAAACTTTTAAAAATAACATTTTCACCCCCAAACTACAACCAACCCCCAGAACTTTCAAAGACAATAGTTTTACCTTATTCTTGAACTTCACTTTCTGGGATTCTTCGGTGTCTGAGTCCATAGTAAACATTGGTGCAATGAAGAAATAAAGATCTTTTCGTCGCATGTTGTGACAAAGAGACAAAGATTTCTTCGTTACACGGTGGTGCGATAAAGAGATTTTTGTCTCTTCGTCTCACGGTGGTGCGACGAAGAAATCTTTGCCTCTTTGTCTCATGATGGTTCGTCGCATCACTTTTTTTTGTTGGCTCAAGAGAAGGAGGAGGTCGGAAGCTAAAGTTGAAGAGTAGGGGGTGATTGCTATTTTTAAAAGTTTTGGGGGCAGTTTCAGTTTAAAAAATATGAAAACCCTAGGTTTGAGGGTGAAAATATTATTTTTCAAAGTTTAAAAACTTTAAGCAAAAATAAAATTATTAGTTTTTAAAAAATATAATAAATCTTATATTTTTTTAATATTAACAATAAAATGATGATTTTAACCATTCTTTTAACAGAAAAAATTAACAAAAATTAGGTTATGAACCAGAGTTTAGGTTTTTTAACTTTCACATGTGATTTTAAGATTAAACTAAAATTTGAGTAGAAAATAATCTTTACCCCAAATGTAATAACAAATCTTATAATGAAGGTGATGTGAGAGCATTTTCTACGTTTGGCTTATAAAGATGAAAGCCCATATATCAGGAACATGAATTCTTATAAAATAAGCAAGTTGCAGTGATAATACAGAAGCCATCCTGGCTTGGTCATGAATTCTGCAAGAACATGATGGTGGAAAATAATAATAATACCATTTTAATATATACCTATAGGTTTATCGATAAAAGAATCAAGTACGGATTCTTCCCAGGTTCATAATTTTGAAGTATTATTGTTATGCTTTATTGACGAAATGCATTACTATTAAATTTGAAAGTTCAAATGGATCTCCCTGTTGCCCCATTTGACCATTGTATTAGGTTCTATGCAATGTATCAAGAATATTTTCCCCAGCCCAATCCTTCACAAGTTCCCAGTAGTAGAATGATCTGTGTTGGGTACCACTGTTATCTGCTATAGATTGTTGTGCTTATAGGGAGGGATGCTTTTTCTTCATAAAATTGATATTCTTTGACTAAAGGAAATTTCCATCCAGAAAGTAAAATAATCTTAATCTTCCTCATTTTTCAAATCAATGTAATTAGTTTAAACTTAAACACAAGGAAAGGCAAAGAGATGAGATGATTTCATTTGGAATTAGACTCATCTCTATCTCTAATCTTTAATATCATCCATAAAAACAAATACAAAACACGTTGCAATTACTTCATAGAGTCATATGGAGTAGTTGAATGTAGGTCCATTTTGGGGGCTAAACTTTTTAATTAAATTATCTTTCTGTCTCCATAAGAAACTTCCACCACAATCATTGAGTTTCTGATAAGTACAATCATCAGATGCCTTTGTACAGAGAACCTATTGAAATGAGGAAAAAGTTGATCAACTGTGGAAAAAAAAAAACCAAATTAAGCCTCAGTGTGTCTCCTCAGTCATACAAACCCTCCTTTTTCCAAACATCAACAAGAAAATCCACCGTTTCCTGTCAATATGATGTGCAATGAATGAGCAGTCATCAACATTCTTAACAATAATAACTGCAGAAAGTAGAGTCTACTTACCGGGAGAGGGACTGGTTGAGCAAAAGGCTTGCTAGTTCCCAGTGAACTTTCGTAAGAAGCATTCCAACTGCAAAACACAGTAGTTAATTCATGTGGAACTATGTGACACAAGTTTATAGCCCAGAACAAAATCTCAAGTGATTAAGGCTTGTTTTGAATAGCATATTAGACATACAAAAGTCATGCGAAAAGTAAAAGCTTGATATTCAGTGTTGGTAGCAATGAAATTTATGCACCTTATTGTAGGTTCTTGAACTTGCTTTCGACTTTGAGAACTTTTGTTTGCAAGCCATTGCTGCCGTGTCTGGTTCCAGAGAAGAAGACCTGAGCCAGCCCAGTGAAGGCTCCACAGTTAAGGGAATTCATTTGACAAAACGAAATATTATTGAAAAACAGAATAGAAGAATGTAAGAAGAGAAAGAGGCGCCCATAAATGCAGCAATAACACTGTATAAACACAGGGCAGTAAAACAAGGAAGAGCATCTGAAACCTATAAATTCACCCCTGGTGTAGAAGCAGACAAGTTAAAATCATATTGATGAAACCAGAACAGCGTAGCTATAGATTTCTACATGCATGTAGAATCACAAGATAAAATAACAAAAGAGAAGAGAAAATTCAACCATGTTTCCAGGAAAATCTATCATGTTATTTGGAATATCTAGTCAAGTAGAGAAGTTCAGCGTAAAATGTACAAGCAAATTCACATTCATATAAGGGATCCAATAGTCAGCCTTAGTAATATAGACAGGAAAATTCAAAGAAGTAGAACTTGCCATGATTCACAAATTCAGAAGGCATGCTTGTGCTACCAGAACCATTGACAGTATGAAGGGATTGGTTTGATGCACAAACTGATGACACAATTCTGGACTGAATCTCATTGTTGTCCACCTCACCACTGCTAGAGCTCCAGAAATCGTCTATGCTAGGTTTCTTCACTGTTTTTCGTTGAATTTTCAATCTGTCTAATGGCTCATCCATGGAAGTAATCTGTGTGCTTTTAGTTAAGCATCCAAAACAGCCTCTGCTCTGTTACAAATCAGGTTTCACCACAGGCATGATTAGTACCAGAAACGAACAAGTCCATCCTCAATCCAGCATACAGACAGGAAAGTGATTAAATAAGATATGAAAAAATGTGACCAACTGCTGAAACATTTATCATCCTGCCATAAAGCCTCATTCGTTTATGTGCACTCAAAAGAGAAATTATTTTTCATGCTAAGAAATAACAGTAGATGAAAGCAAGGGGAAACTAAAAACATTGGGAAATACTGTAAACAGACAAGATAAGCATTAAATTTCAGAAATATTCTGATGATGCCTGACAGTAGAGCCCTCATTCCTACCACTTAAAAGATTGTATTTGTTTTCATGATATAATTCATCATGTTCTTTAGCTTTCATTCATCCTACTTTTGTTGTTTACACCTTTAAATTACCCTTCCCCAGCACATCTTATGTTCATTCAGATTGACAAAATGAAAAAGGTTTACTTGAAAGCCAATCAACATCAATCTGCCTTCAGGAAAATCAACAGTTCAATTTTGATGACTGAACTCTTATGCCATATAACTAAGCAAGCCATTAAGAAATAAAGCATTCCATTCCAAACAAATATACAAATTGACTAAATTAGGAAAAAAAACTTCCTCACACTGAAATGAGCCTTGAATTTGTTCCTAAATGATTTTAACAACCAACGTGTATGCATACGGATATAAGCTCCAGAAAACAGAACAAATGAACAACATGGTTTCTTCACAAAACATCTCTCCATTAGAACCGGGAAAAAATATTTAGAATATCAAATCTCCTAATGAATGTCAAAGCAAAAGCATAACCCTACGTGTATTGTGTTGTATAGTATAACCAAGTGCCCAAGACTTCAAGAAAAGAATGGAAAACATAAAAAGCGATAACACGGCTCCCTTACAGAACAAGCAAGCACATATACACATGACACCTTATATAACTGTAAGTTTGGTGACTCAGAAAGCTTAAAAAGCCTACTAGATTGAAAACTTTAACTCCTAAGCTTTTACAGTCTTTAATCCACGAAAAATTACAAAATCCTAATGGAAAGGTTAAGGATGAAATAGTTGAATAAGAATAACTATTTCAAACTTTACCTTTCCATTCAATTTCCTATATCGGCTCTGCATTCAAAGAGAGAATCTAAAACTATAAAAATCCTTTTCTCTTTTTATCCCCAAAGTTTCTCAGAAAAAATCACAGAAGCAACAACCCAGAAAAGAAAAACGTAACATATGTATATGTTTATATTCTACATGAATGGAAATGAAATGACTGACCCCATGCATGCAAAAAGATGACAGATCCAAGGCGGGACGTATCTACAGAATTGCATTTAAGAGCACCAAACCACAGATCTTTTAAGCGAAACTTTATATGCAGAAAGGAGGCTCACAAAAATCCTGCAAAAATTTAACCGAAACCCAATTAAATAAAAATACAGGAGATGGTAAAAATATAGAAAAAGAGAATTACAAACCTAGAAAATTGCATGATAGAAATGGGATTCGTTTTTGGGATCATCTCGGTTTTCCTTCCTGGAAAAAGTTAGTTGTTTTGGCCCCGTGGTTCAACTTCAACTAAACGGTTCTATCACTTTGTATCTGCTCGAGGAAGTAACTGCTATTTTTGAATAAAATAATAAAAAAAGAACACAGTTGGAAGTTAGATAACATCTGATGTTGTTTGCACTTGCAACTGAAAGTTTAGATATTGTGGATAAGAATGACATTTCAAGTGGAGTCAGAATGGCGTTCACTGAGGGGGATGCAGACCAAGTTAGTACCTGTCGAATATAACTCCATTTGAAATAGTTGATTTTAAGTTGGAGATTTAATTTGATAATTTGATTAAATACTCATTTGTATATTCATATTATGATATTATTTATATTTAAAATAATATTATTTATCATATTAACAATAATTTAATGGTATTATATATTAATTTAAACAAATTTAATTTCAAACCAAATATTATAATTTCAATTCAAACTTGAATTAAGGTTAGATCTTTCAATTCGGACCAAACCCATCCCTATCTATTGCTCTATACCCCACATAAAAGAAGTTGCTTATAATTAAACAATTTCAATCCATATCTACTTTTGTTAGCACTTAATTTCAACAATTCAATTGTTTCCTAAGCAGTTAATTCAAAACAACTCAAAACCAAAACATTTGAAGGAATAAAAGTAGGCACGTTTTGATAGAAAGCAAATGCAATTTTATATAATCCCATATTATAGGTCAAGCATTTCTTGACAGTGAGAGTACTCTCAAATACATTCATTTATTGTTTACACATCATATAGAATGTGCGAGAATTCTGAAGATACAAATTATTGTAAATATGTACATCAATAGGTCTAGGTAGTAAGAATTGCAGGAAGGACGTCTGATTTGTTTCCAAGTACATGAGCCTTGGTATCAGGGAACACTTCATATCCTGAAATAGTTTTGATAGCTCCATCAATGGTAACTTCAATGGGATAGGGGAGTAGATGACCTGGAAGATCATCTTCAAAGGCATCGCTTGTGTACATTTCCCAACATTTCTCAGCGATCTCATTCACTTTTTGAATGCATAGCAGAGTTTCCGGATGGTTGAATGAGACATGCAGTTGTCCCAGGTGCTCGCACCATAATGCCATTCTGAATCTATATATTTGGCCCCTGGCTGTTTCATTAGGAGTCGTTAAATGACCAGGCTGAAAGGCCCCCATTGCTATCTCTGTGTTCCTTCCACCATCCATTGACCTCTGGTTGATGTTGGCAGATCCAATTATTATGTACATCATCAACTGAAAGAGTAATGAATATTTCACTTTATGGACAATTGATTAGAGGGTTTATTTGAATGCATATAGAGTAGGATGATTACTTACCTATCATCATTTTTGCATGAACATAGATCATGAAACGATGAGCCTGTTGAGCTCTCTGATAATCACTATCTGGCTCTGGTGTCTCTGGAGGTACATATTCTCCCGGTATTCTTTTCTCACGATTTCCAAGGCAAAAGAATGATAAATACTCTCTAGGATGTGCAATAAGTCTTCTCTTTTTAAGGGCTTGAGCAATATCATAATACATCATTTCAATTGTTCTTCTTTGCCAATCTAATATTGCCTGCACAGAACTACTCTCAGGTATTCCTTCGGGCCACAATGGAATCACAATGTACACAGCGAATCTCTCCCCTGCTTCTATCTTGCTAACAATCTTCAGAGAAAGCTCCTTTGGTATGTGCAAAGCAACAATATCCTCAACTTTTATATCTTTTGAAAGCCAATTGTACGAACTTCCCAAGAAATATTGGTTTTCAATGCAAATAAAGTTCTTTGCTTGACGAATAGCATTGATATATGCATCTTGAATGCTTCTGTCAATGACACTATCTTTCCCAGTAAGAAGGCCTAATTGGTATGCTTCATGAACATCGCTAGGAAATCCATATGCGGCACCCCCATCAATGGACCGAAATAATTGAACATTCCATGGTTTAATGTTTGATGACATATCGTTTGAAGTTGGATGGACTATGATTTCATCAAACTTCTCCTTGGAAATTAGAAACTTATTTCCAACTTGCTTTTTCCACCTCTGCTCGAAATTGTTCATGACATCCCATGCAACAGGACCTTCTAGTCTGTACTGAATATCATGCCAAGGCTCCCTTGGACCACGTTTTTTAATTGAAGAACCTAGAGAGTTCGGTTGGTGGAAATCCTCATGATGCAATGAGTTGCTGTCCAAAGTCACGAAAAGAGGATGTGCTTGTATATCATACCTTCCTTCACAAAGATCAATCCCACCGATAAAACTCACAATCCTTCGCTTTTGTGATTCTCTAGTACCTGGTACTTGACTGTCAACCACCACAGTTTTTTGATGGTGAGTAAACATGGCAGCTATTTCATACCCTTGAATTTTACTTCTATGATTATCAGCAACTCGAGGACACAAAACACATTTAACATTTGAGTTGCGAAAATAATCTGCTGTTTCTTGGTCATGAGTGGCCATCAAACCACCCTTCTTTAAATCTCCAACTGAAGACCTGTCATCCCACACAAGCATCAAAACTGTCACACCTTCATTGGCTTTCTTCTTCAGCAAATCCCCGAGCTTGATCATATGACTCTTCTGTCCATCCCCTATCAAAGTTATTTCAACATACACAGACCAGCCAGTTATATAAATAAAATGTTTGGCGTTATTGATTGCATAAAAAAATGTCCTCCCAACATCTGTGAAATTCATATTAAATTCCTCCAGGTAGAAAAATTTGAGGCTTAAAATTGTCTTGCACATGAGCATCCTGATATAAAGTAACCATGCAACCACGTCGTTGGTTAAAGAATGTTAAGAGAACTCCACCATATCGAGGACTTCCAATTCCTTGAGACCAAAAATTCTCCCTAGCAACATTGACATACTCCAACTTAACACGAATTTTGGAACCTCCCAGTATTGGATTAAGATCTTCATCTACAATAGGAACCCATCTGTCAATTGGATTCCCTCTTACAATGTCTTAAGCTGATAAATAAGCTCTTCCAACTAGTGTAGCCCCAATAAGATTGTCATATTTGTTTGTAAATACAACATTTGATATCAGATGGGCACAATATATGTGAAAGAACTCGTTCCACTGGGGCTTGGAGGAATGATTTTTAAGCATTCTGGTTCTCCCCACCCTTGCCTTATCTAAATCGATAGTTGCATACGGTTGGGAACCAAAAAACTCCAAGAGAGTTATGAGAAGTCAATTAGATGTAGAAATATGAAAAATCTAATTCACAAGACTTAAATTGATGACATTGCGATGTAGCAAAACGAAGAATTAGGTACCTCAAGCCCGCACATTATTTTCTTGACTTGAGATAAAAACTTTCTCCCGCACTGGCATGTTCAAATAAAAGAACAACAGTTGAAGGTTACTCAAAATTTATTAAATGATTTTTTTAAGGTCAAAGGTAAAGTTGGAGACATGCATGCAATTTAGAGTCAATATAGAATATGGTAACAAGAAAATCGATTAATCAATTATATTATCTTTTAAGATGAGAGACAAATACAATATAACAAAGATTAGATAAAACCGATTATTTTTAATAAAACCTATGTTCAAAATTATTTTAAAGATAAAAATAATATTTTTTTATAAGTTATCACAAAAATATTTGAAAAAGAAATGTACATATTATCTTTTGAACTAAAACAAATCTAAATCCAATATGTAATTTATCGATTTCATATATTGTCACCAAAATTATCTCATGTAGCAAAGTTGGTGAATCCATTTCCCTTTGCATTGTAACCTACAAATCACATCAAACTATAAATAAACAACTTCATAAATTGTCAAAAACTTCGAAATAAACTAATATCGCCAACCTTCAAGAACAGGAAGAAACCTTGAAAATGGATAGATTTCTGATTAATCTCTAGAGGGAAAAAAGAGCATCTTTAATTTATTAGTTCTTTAGATGAAGCATCAAGAAAGAGAAAATTCTTTTACTCCAAAATTCATTTAGAATCTTTTCCTGCCTTTGCTTCAAAGCAACCCATTTTGGGTAACCATATCTTACACCACTTTACGCATACAAATAAAAAACCTTTATTATTTATTACAAATCAAATACATATATAATGTGGGATTACATGAAGAAGTGTTGTCATATTACATCAATAGATCTAAGTGGTGAGAATAGGTGGAAGGTATTCTGATTTGTTGCCAAACACATGAGCCTTGGTGTCAGGGAAAATTTCAAATCCTAGAATAGTTTTCACAACACCATCGTTGGTAACTTCAATGGGATAAGGTAATAGGTGACCTGGAAGATTATCATCAAGGGTATTGCTGTTGTACAATCCCCAAAGATCAGTGGCGAACTGGTTCACTGTTTGAATGCATTGCAAACTTTCAGGATGGTTGAATGAATTGTGCAATAATCCAAGGTGCTCGTACCATAATGCCATTCTGAATCCATATGTTTGACCCCTGGCTGGTTCATAAGGAGTCGTTAAATGACGTGGCTGAAAGGCTCCCATTGCGATCTCTGTGTCTCTTCCACCGTCCATTGACCTCTGATTGATATTGGCAGATCCAATGATTATGTATTCATCATCAACTGAAAGAGTAACAAATTCATAACCTTTTAGGTATTTTTACAATTGAATGCATAGTTTAATAAATGCAACTATAAAATAGTCATTACTTACCTATCATCACTTTTGCATGAACGTAGATCATGAAACGCCGAGCCTGTTGAGCTCTCTGATAATCACTACCTGGCTCTGGTGTCTCTGGAGGTACATATTCTCCCGGCATTCTTTTCTCACGATTTCCAAGGCAAAAGAATGATAAATACTCTTTGGGATGTGCATTAAGTCTTCTCTTTTTAAGGGCTTGAGCAATATCATAATACATCATTTCAATTGTTCTTCTTTGCCAATCTAATATTGCCTGCACAGAACCACTCTCAGGTATTCCTTCGGGCCACATTGGAATCACAATGTACACAGCAAATCTCTCCCCTGCTTCTATCTTGCTAACAATCTTCAGAGAAAGCTCCTTTGGTATGAGATGCAAAGCAGCGATATCTTCAACTTTTATATCTTTTGAAAGCCAACTGTACGAGCTTCCCAAAAAATATTGGTTTTCAATGTAAATAAAGTTCTTTGCTCGACGAATGGCATTGATGTATGCATCTTGAATGCTTCTATCAATCACTCGACCTTTCCCTGTAACAAGGCCAACTTTGTATGCTTCTTGAACATTAGTGGGGAAACCATAAGCAGCACCACCATCGATAGATCGAAATAGCTGGACATTCCATGATTCGGGATTTGATGCCATACTTAATGAAGTTGGATGGATTATGATTTCGTCAAACCTCTCCTTGGGAATCAGAAACTTGGCGTCAGCCTGCTTTTTCCACCTTTGCTCAAAATTGAATAACACATCCCATGCAACGGGACCTTCTAGTTTGCAATGAATGTCATGCCACGGCTCTCTTGGACCGCCTTTCTTTATAGAAGAACCTGGAAAGTTGGGCTGGTGGAAATCCTCATGGTGCAATGAGTTGGTTTTCAAGGTCGCGAAAAGGGGATGTATTTGTATATCATATCTCCCATCACAAAGATCAATGCCACCAACAAAACTCACAATCCTTCTCTTTTGTGATGCTCCCCCGGGAATTTCGCTGTCAACGACCAAAGTCTTTTGATGGTGAGTAAATAGGGTCGCTATTTCATAACCTTGAATTTTATTTCTATTCCCGCCAGCATCACGAGGGCACAATACACATTTAACATTTGTGTTGCGAAAATAATCTGCTGTTTCTTGGTCATGAGTTGCCATCAAACCATCCTTCTTTAAATCTCCAACTGAAGACCTGTCATCCCAAACAAGCATCAAAACTGTCACACCTTCATTGGCTTTCTTCTTCAGCAAATCCCCAAGCTTGATTTTCGGTCTCTCCTGCCCATCCCTTATCAGAGTTATTTCAACATACACAGACCAGCCAGTTATATAAATCAAATGCTTGGCATTATTGATTGCATAGAAGATGTCCTCCCAACATCTGGGAAATTCATATTGGATTCCGCCAGATAGAAGGATTGGAGGCCTGAATTCTTCTTGAACATGAGCATCTTGATACAAAGTAACCATGCAACCCTGTCGCTGATTAAAGAATGCTGAAAGAACTCCCCCATAGTGAGGACTTCCAATTCCTTGAGACCAGTAATTCTCCTTAGCAACATCAACATATTCCAACTTAACATGAATTTTGGAGCCTCCTAATATAGGATTAAAATCTTCGTCAACAATTGGAACCCATCTGTCCACTGTATTCGCCCTGACAAGATCCTCAGCCGGTACATGAGCTCTTCCAATAAGTGTTGCTCCAATAGGATTGTCATTTTTTATTGAAAATACAACGCTTGAGGTCAAATGGGCACAGTATATGCGAAAAAACTCATTCCATTGGGGTTTCGAGGATAGAGATTTCAGCATTCTCGTCCTCCCCAACCTTGCCTTGTCTAAATCAACAGTTGCATACAGTTGAGAACTAAAAACCTGCAAAAACATTTGACAAAGTTATAAAAAAATATTATCAAAAATCTAATTGACCAGCCAGAGAAGAATTAAAAAATACCTCAGGCCCGCATACTGTTTTCTTGACTTGATATAAAACCTTTTGGCCCCACTAATGTGATCAAAGAAAACAAATGAGTTCAGGTTCCAGACAATAACAAACTCATAAACAATAGTCATGCCTCAAGATAATTTGTAAACGAATATATTAATACATTATAATAATATTGTTAGACTGTATAGGTTCTCAGTTGTAACATGAATTATATAGATAAGAATATACATATATTACCAAACTCACATACAAAAATAAAAAATATGATCTTAGTACAGGTAAAAAAATGTAAATACAGCTACCATAAAAAGGGAAGCTTTATAACACTAGGCTATCATGTTGGAATTAACTACTACTTCGTCTATAAAGAACCACGCTGACATATATAGGGTCCCAATCCCCAGTTAGTAGACATGGATCCCACTCACCAGTGAGCAAGCAAGGGTGTAGAGGGGGGTGCCTTTGATAGAGCTAGACCCCAATTGAGTTGTTTTGGTCTCAAAAACCAATTCAATTCGGTTCAAATTGAATTTATTTAGATTAAACTCAATCAAAAACGAATTGAGAGGGTTGTCTCTTATTTGAAACCAAATTGAACTAAAGCTAGAGAGAGTTCGATTCAATTTAACTCGTGAGTTATATTGATGACTCGATTCAATTCAAATTTGGCTTGTAAGTTGATTCGATTTATATCAAACAATTATCAAAATAACATTGTTTTGCCCATTATTGGGTTAAACAACATTATTGTGTCAATGAGTTACAAACTCGTTATAAATTCAAATTAAACTCAAATAAAATTATTTTTTATTCAAGTCAAACTCGAGTTATATTAACTTTGGCTCAATAAACTCGTATTGAAACATTTTACATTCAAGTTGAAATTGAGTCGGGGTGTTTGAGTTCAACGGAATTTGAATCCACCTCTAACCTCTAAGCCCATAAGCAGCGTTTAACTACTCGCCCCTTCCTTATGCAATGATTAGGGTGTAACCCATGAGATGCTACCTATCTTTAGGTGTTATCCATAACTTAGGCTTATCTCATGAATAGTTATTTAAGAATTTCCTTAAATGGTAAAAATTCTAATAGGGTTTGGTTTAAGGATAATAACTTTAGTACATCAACACATTATTCTATCATATGAGTGTAAAAACAGATATAACAATTCTATAGCAAATGCATTATTGAAACAAGAGGGATCAGAAAATATTTTATAATATTGATTCTGTTGGACATAACCAGATAAAGCAATGGGTTGGGCCGGCAATCGACCCGACCCATCAAGCTTATGGGTTGGGCCCAAGGCCCATACAGTAATGGGCCTTCGGGTTGGGTCGACCCATATATTTTTGAAGGCCCAAAGCCCGACCCATATATAAATGGGTCGGCCCATTTAAATAATTGTTTAATTTTAGTTAAAATTTTTAAATATAAATTATTTTTTAATTATTAAAATCGAAAACAATACTTCAAATGTTTTATTTATGATCTCTCATTTATAGTGAAATAATATTGTGGTTATATGATAGAAAATATTATAAATTTATAATATAATACAAATAAATTGATTTACATACTGTATAAATTACAAACGTAAATAAAATATATATACTATACCATTTATTTATTCATTTTTAACATTCAAATCTCTAAATTCTTTTAACATTAGATCCATTTGTAATATTTTATAATAATAAAATTAAAATGAAAATAAAATTATAAACACAAAGAATTATTATTTATGAATTTATATAATTTTTGAAAAAGAGTTAATGAGTGAAAATGGGATTGATAATATAATTAAAAAAATTAAAATTGATAGAAATTAAAATTGATGAAGAGTTAGATTGATTTATATATAGAAAAATAAATAAATAAAAAATTTAAAAATATATATATATATTTAAGGCTCCTGCCTTTGTGCTTCTACCACACAAAGGCAAAAGCCAACTGCTTCTGCCCTTCTACCCTCTGATTTTTTTATAATTTTTATTTTTTTAATAGTAATAGATTGGGCCGAGTCGGCTTATGAGCTTAATATTAAAGTTCATAACCCAATACGTTATAGTATTAAATCGGGCCTTATCGTGTCAGGGTATAAATTCGTGTTTCGGATCAGCCCTCTATTTAGCCCGACCTAATTAATGTGTCTAGACATAATCCACTCTTATGTGTGTCAAGATAAATTACACATGTTCTTTCTCCTTATTGTGTTACTATTTGTACAGTTTCTAGTTTGCTTCTAAAATTAAGAGCATGCATATTTTTCTTAAATGAAATCATCTTTAAGGGCAAACTATACGCAGGAACCAGGTACTCCAAATTCTAATTAGACATTAGGAATGAACTGAATCCTGAAAAGATTAAATAGAAGAAAGAAATGTATTCACCTTTTGAGCCGAAGCAAATCCAAATCCAGTGTGTAGCTTATCAATCCCATAAATTGTCACAAAAATGGTCCCATGAAGCAAAGTTGGTGAAGTCATTTCTCTCCTGTCTTGTGAGTAACAACCTAAAAATCAATTAACCCGATATGAAAAAAATATAAAACTATGTAATCAAACACAAAATTATAAATAAAGATCGAAGCTTACCTTGAGGATTTTGAAGCTATAGTTAGGTTTGGAAATGAAGCTGTAGACTATATGCATGGCATGACCAATATATGCCTATATAGTGAGGAAGAGCATCTTGCTTTCACTGTTTCTTGAGATCTCAAGTATCAAGAAAGAGACAAATCTTTCTTTGTTGTATAAAACCCAATTAAAAATATATGTTCTCTCCTTCGCATCCAAGCACCCCATTGTATATGCCAATTGTCCAAGTATATCTAATAATAATTTTTTTTATAGATGCTTATATGTGGCCGATAGAGATTCGGAGCTATCACCAACACTGTACAAACAAACCGGTTCTGCTCAAGCCTTCGTTGTTGCTGGATGAAGTCTCTGCCACACTCCAGAATAATGAAGCAGAAATATTGTGATAAGAATGGATATTGTAAATGATTGTATGGATTGCAAACTAATAGAAGGAACTGCTTCTTGTATTAAACCTTTTACTGAATGTGATACAAACAATTTACTGAAGCTTTGCTAGCATTACATTGACAAAAGCATCTGATAACACTAAACTACTGGAAACCAGAACTTAAACACCCACATAAACACAACCAAATTAAACATTCAACATAGAACACAATAACACCAGCTATTCGAGAGGCTGGTCACTCTCCTACTTTCTCCCTTCTTCCAATTTTCTTCTCTTTTTCCCCTCTTCTCCACCTCCAGGTCCATATTCCTCTTTTCTTCTGCCAAGTCTCTTTCATTCTTTTCTCTTGCAGAGTTTCTTTGCCAATCCAATGCTGCCACTTCATCCTTCCTGCAGGTGCTTATGGTTCCCATACTCTGATGAATTAATGTTGTTGTTGCAACTTCTTTACTGTGCATATGTTGGCCTGTTGACTTCCCTTTAGCTTGATGTCTATCATGTGTCCCTTGTTCTCTGCTACCATGTGCCATCCATTTTGTTCTCCTCTTTTTCTTCCTTGTGTATACCTTGACCGTAACAATGGCCTAGCTTTGGTTCATCTTCGTCATACACCAGGCAGTATTCTTTACATTAACAATGACCGATACGGTTTATGCTTTTGTGACATACACCATAATACAAATGGGTCAATCACAAACATGTAAATATTATTCGGAAAATGGAAAGATGTATAGAACTATGTGTTAAGCCTGCTATTACTATACCAAGGCATTATACGACTGCTAATACAAAAGACAAAGTCAGTCCAATGAAGAGGCATATCCCAAAACAAAAAGCTGACATTTCATCCCCTAATTAAAGAGATTGACTATCTGCGATTCCATAATTGATCCGTCATGGGATGTAAATCATATATATTCAACCCCCAACTAAATTAAGAACTTTTTGCTGTTATTTTTGCATGGTGGCAAAGTCTAAATGATAAATTTGTGGAGAGAGAAAAGAGAAAGGTGTGTAGAAGTAGCACGTCATACATTTATTTTTGTGGTTATTGAATAAGGTGTTATCATGGTTGTGTAGGTGAAATCTTAATTGCAGCAAGTACTAGTTACTTGGAATTTTAAGCTGTTTGGCCGACAATTCTTCATCTAGGATTTACATATGTTGTACTCTACTCTGTCCATAATGCAGTTCTCATTTATATAACTCCTTTCTGCAGATCTCTCTTTTTTATGATTCCTCTCCCAAGATTCGAAGAAAAACATGGTACAATCAAAGAAGTTCAGAGGTGTCAGGCAACGCCACTGGGGCTCTTGGGTCTCTGAAATTCGAAATCCTGTACTGTAAGCTCACCCACTAACATAATTGCTCCTAAAACAATATTAATGTGGTTTTCTCTAGATATATATAACTGTTACCTTTTCCAGGAAGAGAAGGGTATGGCTAGGCACCTTTGGGACTGCTGGAGCTGCAGCAAGCGCATATAATCAAGCTGCCATTCTAATGATTGGTCAAAATGCCAAGGCCAATTTTCCTTTACCAAAGACTACTACTCAAACTGCTGCTCATCAACAAGGCAAAAAAAGTGATACTGATCATCATAACTACTCTCCATTTCCTTCAAGGGCTCTTTCAGAACTTTCAACACAAAGCTTAAAAAGTGTTGCAAAGACTTGTCACCTTCACTCACCTGCCTCTGTCCATCCTTGATAATCAGAATATAATATAGCTTATATAAAAGGTATACGTACATCTCTGCATGTCCAAAGTCACCTTACCAATTAATCTCAAAATTAAACTCATAAGCATAGTATGCAGAAAGATGATTGATGTACGATTATAATATCACTGAGCTCTGAAATAAGTATATTCTTCTATGAGATTTATGTGTTACCTGGTAGAGTTGACGAACCGCTAGTTTCTGAAAACAAAAAGGAATAATGCTTGCTACCTGTACAAATCTAGTCATATAATAATATATGGTTGCAATCAATTAAGCAAGTCTTAATCAGGAAAAAGTGTATAATCCGCAACTTAATTATGTTGATGATGTTATAGTATACTTCGGACGTTATATTTTTCTCAGTAATTTGGTCTAGAATTAATATTTAATAATGGATATAAAAAGCAACTTACAGTTTCTGAGGTCAAGCATTATTATGAGAGCAGGAGAGGACATGGTCCACTCCAACCCCCAAATTTCTCCGTGGAAGTCCTTACGTTTTATAATTGAGCTGTCAAACAACTCAGTTAGTCAGGACTTTTCTTTTTCTTATGGTTGAGCCATGACAGACACGGTGATAATAGATATATAATGTTTATCACATCTCTATATTAAATTCTATAAAGAAAGAGGGCAGTTACTAGTTATTAAGTAGTTGGTTTATCACTAATGCCATCACTATCACTTCTAAAGTTACTTGAGTTGTGTTGCTTTCAAATCAAATGGGTTCGGTGAGTCGCATTTGATGCATCATTCCTGCTGCAATCTCGTTCTTTACAAGAAAATTACCCAACCAAAATTCTCTAATAAAATTGTGATTAGATTTTTTCCAATATTATCCCCTGAGTCTTTGAAGAAAATCTTAATGAATATATAGGTAAATTGACAAATTAATTTCAACTGCAATTAGTACAATCTGGACCCCCTTGTATTTAACCTTGTCCAAATCAATCCATAACGTAATATTTATGTTTTAATTATCTGACTAACATTTTATCTAACAAAAACCATTTTTCACCAAACCTCTAGAAAAAAGGGAAAAAAAGGTCAGTGTACTCAAGAAGAGGCTGTCAATCTCTACAAACTCATTAAAAGTCACTCTAAAGTTACGTAGCAATTTTCGACAGCACTGTATCAAGAAAATAGGAAAAGGTCTGCATCGAAACATTAACTTATATGCATCAAGTCAAACTTATTAGTTTTCAATTTAAGGCTCAAGGAGGAGCTAAACTTATACCTGTCACAATTCATTTGAAGTGCTGTTTGATAGACAGAAAAAGCAGCAAGTAAGCTCCACGAAAGTTTATCTCTGATAACCTGCAATATAATCAAGTTTAAAATGTAAAATTAGCAATCACACTCTCAATTTCTCATGTAAATTCACTATAATTCCCTGTGAAACTTCATGGTCGAAAGGGGTAAAAGTCACAAGGCTTGCTTCTTCAGAGCATAAGTGACAAATAATCTTGCATTTACTTCCTTACCTTCTGAAACAGCTTAGGTAAAAAGAATCATGTCAATCAAAAAATGCACAAGCTCTCATTCTGGAGCATCTATATGGTGAAGGGATTGACGGGTCAGTACTACTTCATTGACTGTCAACCAGAAGGACAACCATGTATTCAACAACTAAAATAAAAAAGAAAGAATCTCATGGGTTCCTATCATTAAGGAGCAATCATATAATAAAATATCATTGTAGGTTGCCAGAAAAAACAGGTTGATCGCAGAATTACCTGAATGCAACTTAAAGACAACCAACAACTTTATTAGATTAAGAACCCAAAGACCAATACATAATATCCAAATTTGCAAATAAAGCATCTTATTGAAAAACATTTGGTTATAATTGAGAATATAAATCATAGCATTCACGATTAGTAGTTCCAAAGCATTACTGCCATAACAAAATCACTTGGCAGCTTGCCTTTAACAATGGCAGAGTGGCTTGCAGCCAATAAACCCTGTTACAGCCTTAAACAGTAGCTGTCAACAGCTTCAAATGCTGGTCACAATCTATCAGCCAGATACATTGCTAAAGAGTTGACCGGCTTTGTAGGGTCAACATTCTCCATTCCTCGATTCCTAATTTTGATCCGAATAAGATAATCATCTGCAATCCAGGCAAAACTCAGCAAAACTACATTCCTACAGCCATCTAGCTCTTGCAGGTCTAATGATTTCTTCACCCATTTCGGATGGTAAGTGACCTGGTACCATGCTGCGGCCTTACGTTCATAGATTAAACTCTTCTCAGCATCAGAGAGTTGCTCAAAATCTGACTCCATCTTCTCAAAAATTTGCCTAAATTCTTTTCTCAAGGAACTGTAAGAATGTTTGAGCCTCTCCTTTAAGTCACCTTGCTTCCGGCTGTTGTATCTTGGCATAGACCATATATGCCCCGTGACCAGCTCTTCTTCTCTATTAACTTTGTACTGGTCCAGAAGACCAAGCAATCGGCTGTCATAGGAGCATTTTTTATCCCAAGCATCAACAATAAAATCAACAGATCCAGTGACCTCAAGATCTGTATCATAGGGGATTTCAACAGGATTAATGTTTACCTCAGCTGAAGCAGAAATTTCTTCTTCATAATTATCTTTAATATATCGATAGAGTCTTCCCAATATTTTGTTTGACTTGTATGATTGATACTCCTGCTTTCCCATAAAATCTGGATACATCTTTGGTTTCAGATGTGACGGCATAGATACAACCTTCCCGGTTTTGGGAAAATCAACAGCTGTGGCAGCTAACTCTGCTAGAATGATGCACTTCTCATCCAGTGCTCCATACTCACTGAGGTCAGCATGAACAACATGAGCATTGCAGATTGCACCTAGGTTCTCATTAACCATGTGTTTTGCAAAAAAATCTATTATGTCCTGTAAAAAAAAAAAAACATGATTAGAATTGCAGCACAATTAAGAGAGTTCTACAGAAATACTCTCAACAAGACTAATTATAAAATAACTCAGAACTTGAAGCTTCTTGTAGGAATCAGAAAATATCCATAAGCTACCTTTAAAGCTACATGCTATTCTAGATTCATCTGATTTCATCAAATATAGTTTTGTTATCATCTCATTTCATCAAAATAACTTCATTCACTTTTCTATGTTGAATTTTCTGAGGTTACACCAACAATGTAGCACTTCGCATCGTCTGGCAAAACACTTTCAAAACTACAAGAGGCCACTGTATTATCCGTAATACTGCCATTAACATTGCTGAGCTACCTGTTTCATCTGTTTTGTTGGGTGTAACATTGTCAGGCTCCACAGGTAGAAATTAAAAAAAAATGCCAGTTTTTGCCATTGGCTTAATTGAGACATGTGCGCAATTGCAGCATTATCTTAATCACCTTAGTGCTACAAAGAAAGATAACATGGAAAGAATGTTTGCAGCATGAATAATTATTATATGATGTCAATGATAAAAAAAGAATTACATCTAACCAGATTCTGAATAAAACACACAGTTATAGAAACTTAGTCAGAACATTCTAAGGAGGTGAAAAGCTACCTGGTGATTGACTGGGCGTGACAAAAGTTTGGCCTCAGCAGGATCATACTGCATCGGAGGCCAGCTCTTCTTACCAGGAGGGATAAGATTTTCATCCCAAGTGACAAAGTAGAGATCCCCATCAAGGTCACTTCCAGAAGCTTCATTTGTATGGGGCCTGTCACCCTTTTGAGGGAAAACAAGGCAATCATACAAATGGTGCAAACCCGGAACATCAACTGCTTCCAAAATCCTTATATCTCCTGGGTGAAGGCACGGGTTCTTTGCTATAACCACAAATCCGGTAACAACTTCCAAATTGCTTTCTGTCTCTGTAAATCTGGAGCCATGTTTGGAAAAGCGGTTTTCCAAAGATGGCTTGGACACTTGGATAAAGCACTGACCTTGTTCCAATACCGCAAGTTCATCCAAGCAGCCCATCAACCACCTCCCGGACTGAACAAATATCCGAGCCTTTTCCCTAAGACCCCAAAGCTGGGCAGCTCTTATAGAGGTTAACATTCCCCGTAAATGAGGTTCTGCTTGAGGCTTGAAACCTGCACTCAGCATCATTGCTGCGGTATTTCCTTGATCAGTACAGGATACAGTCAAGACTTCAAATGCCACATCAGTATCCATGACCATTTTGTTCAGTTTAGAAACCATAGAGACCTGCATTTGCCAAAATGTTTCCTCGGGAATGTTCAACGTTGAAAGTAATGTAATTATCTGCCTATTTAGGAAACCAGGCTGAAACCTGGTCCATGAGCATATTTCCAAGGTAGTGTGTTTAGACTGGAACTTGTTCATACTTCTCCTCAACGACAGTCGAATCCCAACACCATTTGCTGGCCAACACGCCACCACCCCTTTGTAACCCGCATATCTGATTTGATAAGCACAGGGCAGTGGGTTCATGTTCAATTTCAGTTTCTCTGAAACTTCCTTGGCAAGATCAGGAGTGATCATACCGATACCATCAGAAAAAACATATCCATTGCGCTCAACATCCGAAAGATCATGATTAACCTCCGTTGACGGTACTTCTACTGTTGCATATGTTGATGAGAAGCACTGGCCCATCCTGGCAGCGCACTTTGCAATGTTCCTATTGACGAACTTTCCCATCCAACTTTTAATGTCAAGCACATTGGTCTTCCCATCTTCGGCAAAAAACCACGCCGAACGATCCCTTAATTGATTTGACGAAAAGGCTAGAAAGGAATATTTGCGACCACATAAATAGAACCCATCTAAGAGAACGCTCCTCACCCTCTTAAATACTCGTGTCTTCTGTGGGAAGGAGTTTGATGTGATTTCCTTCACAATTGGAGCAACATAATAAGTAAGAACATTTGCATTCATTGTCTGCAAGCCTTCATCCATGAAGGTGACTCTTAAAAACCGATCAGCAACATTTTTATATTTCCGAAGAACCCTATTGGAGAGTTCAACTTCTGGGGGAAGACAGTACGCTTTGGTTGGGGTAATAACCAACCTTCTGATTTCTACAATGTCATCCACCTGCTTAGGAATCTCATAAAGCTTGGGATTCTTGAGTAACCATTCTTGCAAAACTTGCAGCCTCTTACAGGCATCAAACACAGGCCGTTTATAAGAACATATGTGCTTCAGAGCAGCCATATTTACCTCCTTAGGTTGGCTCCTCAGTATATTAAAGAAGTTATCTGATAGCCGGTGTTGGCTGAATATTCCTTTATGCATGACAGCATTCACCAAATACATAACCTCAAAGTCTATGCCATCCCTATGATGAATACAAAAAAATGGATCTGTCATGAGCATCCCGAATTCAGGTCCATCTCTAATCTTAAGTGGCCACCTGAGGCACTCTACTGGCACCCCACATTTTCCAAGATAATCCATGGCCCTATTTAGCTTTCCACCATGACGGGGACGGACACAAATTCGATAATAATTACACCGACCAATTGCCCCACTAGGTGTAAAATCTGTGGTTCGGATCCAAGGATCATCATCATCCAACAAATCATATGGTACCGTTACATCTATATCATCATCAGCGGTTCTGTACCACACTGAAGGTGATGAAGCCAGCTGAAATAGAATTACTTGATAGGACCAATCTGAATATTGTTTGATCTCATTGATGTCCTGCACCAAGAACTCAACCTTAAAATCACATTTAATAACAGCACGTGCAGTAGAGCTTTTGAAAGAGAAAGCAACATCTCTTGAAAAACAAATTTTGCACATTCCATCAAAAGGATCCACCAAAAACTCAACGCCTGACGAAGGGCCTCTCCAACCAACAAAAAACTCATCTCGGCTAACTAAGGTACCAATTTCAACACATACATCAGGTAATTTGAACGGAATACTAGTCCTCCTCCTCATATTCAAGTGGAATGGATTTTCAGGGCCCAAACTGGCCTTCAGTGCTCGATTCTTGAAAAAGAGCTCACAACGGCCTGCAGCATTCATTGCTTCAGTTGCAGATTCAGGTGAGGCAAAATGCACAAAGGCATGTGGCTCCACCTTCTTATAACCATCAGTACTTTGAATTTCTGAAGTTTTAATGATATCAAAATCTGGATAGGATTCTGGAGGGGTTGAAGAAGTCTTCAACCTACAGCGCCACACATCTCCAATGTAACATTGCAAGTAATATGTAAGTTCTTTTGCTGTAACATTGTTGTCAAATCCACCAAAACTAACCTGAGTGACCACTGTCTTCTTTCCAGTTCCTTCTTGCCCCATCTGGCACAGAAAAGTTGAACTTAAAACACTTGCATTAGAACCCTGATATCATAACAGATTAACAGTTATTCCAATTCAACTCGACAATCAAAGTAAAAACAAATAAATCTGTTCTGGTTAGCCAGAACAATTAAGAAATAATTGGGTCTAACCATAGGTCGAGCGCTCATAGTCATAGCAAGAAAATGATTACAAAGGAAAAAGAAATAGATTTGGAAACAGTTAGCTTAAGCCAATATAAGCAAAGATCGCTGTCCACCATGCCTTTATACAATAATAAATATTCTTTGCATATAATTCATTATCTTTTTTCTTTCTCACGAGCTTTCCCAACAACCATACTATAACATATTGATCAAAGCTACACACAAATATCAATTAAAACGTAGCCAAACTTTATTTTGGTGAGAAGAGAAAGAAAAAATAATTAATTAATTTCAGTTCATTTATCTTTTTTTTTTCCCCTTAGCGTGCAAAATCTCATTATACAAAATACTGAATAATCAATAAGAAAAAAAAAATTGCAAGAATCATTTCCGTAGAGTTACGCGGCAACCAAACAGAAGTTGAATTAACGCCCAATAAGTCGCTACAAGAAATTTGAAGGTTTGAAAACATGACATAACCACAAGTTAACTGAAACTCACCGAACGAAAAAGTACAAACCTGGAGAATGGCGATCAAAGTCAAAGAGGAGACAGACAATCAGAGAGAGTAAAGGCGCCGGAGGTTTTGAGTTTGTTAATAGTTGAATTGAGGGAAGGAAATGAAATGAAATGAAATGTGCGTGTCTATATTTATATCTCTCAAGCGAGGGAGGTGCTGAGACTGGAAGTGTTGCCTTCTCAAAGAAGTTGCGAGGACTCAGACCCACATTGCTTTATTATTATGTTTTTGTCTTTTTCCCGCTTTTTTATTTTTATTTTTATTTTTACCTTGAAGGGCGACCGATATATAGCTGAAAGATTATTCATCCAACGGCTGCCATTAACTTGATCAAGTGCCAAAAGCAAACCGCGTTGGCTGCTGCCAGTGGAGTGGTTAAGAGAAAATTGTACTTAAAGTAAATGATGGTATATTAATTTTCATATAATTGGTCCGCATTAGGTTTACTTCTCCAAAAAGAGAGCATATACCATATTTTATTATTATTTGCTGTTATCAAAATTTAGAAATATAGAAACCATATATTATTATTATTATTATTTATCAATATGTCCAGCTCATTCCTCTATCTAATATGTATTTTTTCGCTTTATGTCTTTGTCCTCTACTGTTTATCCTTTTCCTTTTCCATCTTTAAATGTTAAATTCATTAATATGACATCAAATCAAAGCAAGTCCAGGGTATCTTCACAAACAATATGATAAATTCGAACAAATGTTTGTTTAAATTAACAATTAGTTAGTTCAAAAGAAAAAGTTACTTTTTATGCAATACTGATGTAACCAGGAATATTTGATTTTATATATATATATATATATATATATATATATATAGGCCAAACGACTATTTCCCACCCAAGGTTTGATGATTTCTCAAGTTTTTATCCTTTAACTATGGAAACACCAAACACCCACCCATGACCGGTTAGATTTAACAAAACTCTAACGGTGGTAAATTTAATCTCATTTTTCCCCCTAAAAGTTTAAAAACTAACATTTTTTTTTTAAGCTAAGTTTGAAAATATCACATTTCTCCCCTAGGGTTTATCTCTCCGGCGCCATCACCGATCGTCTTCCTCTCCCGACAGTTTCTCTTCCACCGACGGCCGCCCTAAACTCTTGCACTACTCATCCGACGCAGAGATAAGTCGTCTGGGAAGAGAAATCGTCTTCCCAGACGATTTATCTAACGACGACGATCGCAGTTTTCTTCATCGTAGTTGGAAGATGAAGACGAAGATTAAGCCCGATCGCAGTTGGAAGATGAAGACGATGACGACTGGGAAGACGAAGAACTTCGTCTTCCACAGCTTCTCTGACTCCGATGGGGGGTCCAAATGGGAGGAAAAAGATCGTCGAAAAGAGAGGATGCTTCGGGAGGGAGAGACCGTCAGCAATGGAGCCGGAGATGTCGTCGGAGATTTCAAAAAGAAACCCTAGGGTGAAACTGTGATTTTTTAAAACTTAGGCTGGGGGAAAATTTTAGTTTTTAAAGTTTAGGGGGGCAAAATAGATTCTATTTAAGTTTATTTTTAATATTATAGAGAAAATAACGATTTTACCCTTACCACCGTCAGAGTTTTATTAAATCTAACCGACCATGGGTGGGTGTTTGGTGTTTTCATAGTTAAAGGGTGAAAACTTGAGAAAACATCAAACCTTAGGTGGGAAATAGTCATTTGGCCATATATATATATATAATGACATAGCGTGGAATGGAATAGTCACGGAAACAGAAGAATAATACTTAAAATTGATATATAAATTGTAATTTTGTTATTAAACTTAGCAAATATTAAAGATAAATTTTTTATTTAATAAAAAATAATAATTTTTTTATCTAAAATTTGAAAAATAATAATTTTCTTCATAGGGTTTTGAAATGATCGCAGGAGATGACAAAGTTTGATTGCATTAACTTTCCCTCTCGATTTATCTTCTCTTATTAACTTGTTTTTACCCATAGACAACAATGATTTTCTTTAACAAAGATGAAATTGTTTTTGTTAGAGTATCTTTGTCTTGGACAAAGATAATTTTATCTTCGTTTAAAACAAAAATATTCAGACGAATACAATTTCATTTTCATCGGAGATAATTGCTTCAATCGAACATATGAGTTTGATTGATAGAGAGAGATAATCCAAATGAAACGATAAACGTAATTAGTGATAGTAAACTTTATTGTCTTTAATGATAGTTTCAAAATTTTATAACTAAAATTGTTACATTTCACACCTTAAATAAGGAAAATTATTAAATTAAAAAAAATAAAACAAAACTTTAGTTTTAAAATTTTTTTTGGTAAATGAAAGTGTTATTCTCACCTATAAAAAATTTTTAACAAAATTTGTCTTACAAGGAACTATTTAGATTTTAGGGATATTAATTAAAATAGGCAAGGGGATTCCCGCCTAAACCTTTTTCGGCAACAATTACTCTGTTTTACCTTTTTAAGCAAATCATCTTTTTCATTCCAAAAATATCCCTAATCTAATTTTTCAAATGCAACGCTTGCCTTTCGCCGATTAATTCATTCCTATCACGAAAATAATTAATATTAGATTAAGATTAAATTACTTGAAATAAATAAAATTTATAAATTAAAAAAGGGATTAATATTTATTAAATAATTTATTTTTATATATAAAAAATAATGAATATATAAAAAATAATAAGTTTTTCTTTAAATTATCTGTAATGAAAAAATAGATTAAATTTTATTTTTATAAAATAATTGAAGTGAATTTGGATATTTATAAAATAATCTATTAAATAATATATATTTATAAAATAATCTATTTTTATAAAATAGATTAAATTTTATTTTTATAAAAACAGGTTGCAGCGAATTTAGTAAAGGGTGCGTGAATTTGGTAAGGGGTGCGGGTGCGTGCGTGGAGGGTGCGATAATTTCTGAAAGGGTGTGACAATTGCTGGAAGGGTGCGTGGAGGGTGCGGCAATTTCTGAAAGGGTGTGACAATTGTTGAAAGGGTGTGTGGAGGGTGCGGCAATTTTTGAAAGGGTGCGTGGAAGGGTGCGTCAATTTTCTGAAAGGTGCAGGAATTATAAAAGGCGTGCATGAAAATAATAAACACAAAATGGGTGTGTAAAAATACAAACGGGTGCGTGCCAATGTGAAAGGGTGAGTGAAAATACAAAATGAGTGCGTAAAAATACAAATGGGTGCGTGAAATTGTGAAGGGGTGCGTGAAAGGGTGCGGCAAGCATTGTGGGTGCCTGGAAGGGTGCGACAATTGCTGAAAGGGTGCGTGGAGGGTGCGACAATTTTCTGAAAGGTGCAGGAATTATAAAAGGGGTGCATGAAAATAATAAACACAAAACGGGTGTGTAAAAATACAAACGGGTGCGTGACAATGTGAAGGGGTGAGTGAAAATACAAAACGAGTGCGTAAAAATACAAACGGGTGCGTGAAATTGTGAAGGGGTGCGTGAAAATACAAACGGGTGCGTGAAAATATAAAACGGGTGCGTAAAAATACA
The DNA here is from genome assembly GCF_011075055.1 of Mangifera indica. Taxonomy (NCBI): domain Eukaryota; kingdom Viridiplantae; phylum Streptophyta; class Magnoliopsida; order Sapindales; family Anacardiaceae; genus Mangifera; species Mangifera indica. The sequence continues at coordinate 15,351,460 of NC_058149.1, forward strand.
AACAAGTGCTTGAAATTGTGAAATGGTGCGTGAAAATACAAAATGGATGCGTAAAAATATAAACGAATACGTGAAATTGTAAAGGGGTGTGTGAAAATACAGATGAGTGAGTGAAAATGTGAAGGGGTGCGTGAAAATATAAACGAGTGCGAGAAAAACAAAAGGGGTGCGAGAAAATTATAAACAGGATACAAGAGAATTATAATATATATTATATTTTTATTATATTAATATAATATATTTATAATAATATATCATATAATATAATATATATTAATATAATATATTTATAATATAAATATATTATATTTATAATATATAATAAGTAATATATATTGTAAAGGGGTGCAGGAGGAGAAATTTCTCCCGCACCCCTTTTTATATCCCCGCACCCCCTTTATAAATTATAAAGGGGTGCGGGGATAAACTGGCATGCGTGCGTTGCGTGCGTGCTGGCGCACTAACTCTGCGTTCTGGTGCAGGAATGGGGTGCGGGGGCGCCCCCGCGCGCGTGCTTGCACGCACGCAGCGCACGCACCCGCTCGCACACACACGCACCCCTTACCAAAGTCCCGCACCCTTTACCAAATTCTCGCACCCGCATCCACACCCTTTGTTATATTATATATAAATATTATTTTATAAAATATTAATCTGTTTTTTAATTTATAAATATTATGGTAGTTTAATCTTAATGTTTTTTGTAAAAGGAAAGTAAATAATCGGAAAAATACTATAGTAAAGTGAGAAATTAGAGTAAGGATATTTTTGGAATGAAAATAACAATTTGCTTAAAAAGATAAAATATAAAAATTATTGCCAAAAAAGGTTTAGGCGGGAATGTGACTGTCTATTTTAATTAATATCCCTAGATTTTAAAAAATAAAAAATAACAGCCGGGAGAAGTCTTTTGGCCAAACTTATACTTCGAGAAACAGAGAGGATATCCTTATTCTCCTCTAAAGAATATTCCAATTCCACCAACATAAAAAACAATACTTCTATGTTCAGTTATCTTACAGCTACCGACAGACTATCGTCTTCAATCGCCGGAATATTTCATCGGATCTTTATTATTTGGACAATGAAGTTTTGGAAGAGTTTGAGCATATTGATCGAAGAGACATTGCCTGATTGGCGAGACAAATTTTTGTCGTACAAGGATTTGAAGAAGCAATTGAAGCTCATCCATCCAAAACATGGGGAGAATAGTAACAAACGCCCCAGATTAGAGTGCCCAGATGGTGGAGCTTGCGGCAAGGAGGCTGAGGAGACCAAGCGTGTGAATCAATTCGTCAAGTTGTTGGAGGATGAGATGGAGAAGTTCAATGTCTTTTTTGTTGAAAAAGAAGAGGAATATGTTATCAAATGGAAGGTTAAATTCTGAATTTTTACCTTTAATATTACTGATTTATTGTTTACTAATTACTAGATGTTTTTTTTTTCTTTTTGTTTTATTTACTGTTTCTAGTTGTTTAGTCCTTGGAATATGTTTATTTATTGCGTGTAGTTAGAAAGATTGTGTGCATCTGATTTTTTTTTTTGTATTTTTTTGAAAAAATTTGTATGGAGAATCCTGTGTTGGGGAAGGGAATTTGGAATTTGAAATATCTATACGGTTGTGGTTGAAATGCAGGAGTTGCAAGATAGGGTAGCAAAGGCCAAGGGTTCAAATGAAGAGTTGATGAAAGTAGGAAGGGAAATTGTAGATTTTCATGGTGAGATGGTTTTGTTGGAGAACTACAGTGCCCTTAATTACACAGGTATATTTCTTTATCTTGGGCTTTATTTCAGTTTCTGATGTCCTGTGAGGCTACCTGCATCTCCTCCTAAAAGTTAGTGGGAGACGATGTGCAGGTTTATTCCTGCTTTTGGATGTGCTTGGCAGTATTTACCAAGCGCATTTGTGCAGACACAACAGACACAAAAGGCTGTGCTGGTATTCAAATGATTTATTACTTGGATGGTTTTGTGGACGCATCTCTTTAAGGCATATAACTTTTGAGCAGTTACCTGTGCACAGAATATTTATTGCATCTGGTCAAATTGATGATGTGGTATTAGAATATTTTGGATATTGTTTTTGTTGGGTTGACATAAGTTGATGGAATATCTTAACTTTCATTTTTTCATAAGTTTAATGCCAATCAAATGGGTTTCATATGTACCCTCTGCTGATAGGATTAATTTTGCTTAAAGATAAGTAGGATGGATACTGTTAAAGTTATAAAAAGGTTCAGACTTTATAAGAATAAATTTAACTGCCCATATTCCAATGAATCTGTTGTTACATAAGTTAGAGAGGAATATGTCTCGTGCCCAGGTCCTTGGTGGCTGAATTTGCTGTAATTAAAGTTAATTAATTGCAAAGAGTGAGTGGATTTCTGAGTGCAATTTATGTCCTGTGATGGTATGATCTAAAAGGAAAAAAGAAAAATGTTGTTATTAAGATGAGTCATACTGTAGTTTGTGGCTTGCTACTAATACCGTCAAAGTATCGGTTATGGTTTGAGCCACTTGTGAGCTTTCCTAATCCTGATTTGTTATGTACAGGGCTGGTTAAGATATTAAAGAAATATGACAAGCGAAGTGGAGCTCTTATTCGGTTGCCCTTTATCCAGAAGGTATTACAACAGCCATTCAATACAACTGATGTGCTTAACAAGCTTGTGAAGGAGTGTGAGACAATGCTGGATCATCTTTTCTCTGAGAATGAACTATCATCCTTGTCCGAATCAAATGAAGAGAAAGAGAGCTTTGACCCAAATACTTCCACTGTTAATAAAGAGAGGCTTCTCACAGTTCCTAAAGAACTTTCAGAAATAGAGAACATGGAAAGCATGTATATGAAGCTGACACTGTCGGCGTTGCGTGTCTTGAAGGAGATTCGAAGTGGGAGCTCAACTGTGAGCATGTTCTCACTCCCTCCTTTGCCAAGTAATACTTTAGAAAAGGATTGGAAGAAAGTTCCTGTTTTAGAGCAAGCAGCCAAGTAGTTTTGATGGATCTTAGCTTTTATTTTCACTCTTTTCCTCCCTCTTACTGCCTTTTTACTTATACATCACTGATATAGTTGCTTACAGGCACATGTATGTTTGAATCCTAGCTCTCAAGACATGGGTGAAAGTCTTGTAGAAATTATTATTGACATGTAAACTGATGCGATTGACTTCTCTGAGTGTCCATACAATTAGTTATTTATTTTTATTTAACTATAATCACTTGGATGTTGGCAGATTATTAAAACTATTTTTTTGCATTTACTTGTGTTGAAACAACTGAAGTTGTGGACATACGGGAAGAACATTTACATCAGGGGGACACAACTTTTGTTGGTTGAAATTGTGCTTAAGCTTTATAATTGTTTAATAATTTTGATTAAAGTTCAATTATCAAACCATCTTAATCTCACTTCTGCATAGCAGTGTGATGATTCCAAGTTTACATTTTCGTGAGTCTGTGCAGTGATTCAGACTTACCATCTTAAATTTATTTGGATAAAAAAAAATAATGTATGCACCAGGACACGGAGGCGCCTGTAGCTCAGTGGATAGAGCGTCTGTTTCCTAAGCAGAAAGTCGTAGGTTCGACCCCTACCTGGCGCGTAATTTTAAAGTTTTTTAATATTAGTGGTAACAATGCATGCGTCTTTTCATGATTTGCCTAACTCCACATAAACATACTGGAAGCAGCCCATATAATCTCATTCAATCTTTTCAAAATTTGATCGCAAACCAAAATGTCTATAATAGGTGAAGCACCAGGCTTCCTCCAAGTCTGTGCTGATGGTTCTGTTTAACGCTTTGCTCCTGAAATTGTTCCTGCCTCTGCTGAATCATTTAATGGATACAAGTCTAAGGATATCATCATTCACACTTGTAAGCCAATCACTGCAAGGATTTTCCTCCCTGATACTACCATCACCACCACCCTTCCCATTCTCCTTTACTTTCATGGTGGTGGCTTTTGCATTGGCTCAACCACCTGGCTTGGCTACCATTGTTTCCTTGGAGACTTCTCTGTTGCTTCACATGTTAGAAATTTTCTGATGTGAGTTAACATTTATTATGATTTTGATTTAATAAAACGAGATAATTAAATAGTTCAATGTCAGTATACAGATAGACTTACGTGATCAATAAAGATAAGTCCAATACACTTAAAAGTTATGATCTAGGTAGACAACACAAGTGTGAGCTTTAAGATTTATTGGACCTTAATGAGGGGTCAATTAATCTAATATAAATAGGTTAGGTTTGTACTCCGAAAACCTAATGTAGTATAGCTTACCCATTCAAAGTTGTCATTTATGGAGGTTTTTGGAGTAGTAGATCAAGTCATATCGAGAGGTGATCTCGACAAATAATTTCAAGTGATTTCAATAGGTTTTTCAGTTTCAAATTGCATAAAGATCTAGGTATTTCTAAAACCTTAAAGTTTAATTCAATGTTTTATAATCTATGCGTAAATCTTGATATTATAATTAAATGATTTATTTTATTTTGTTTTATGAAATAAATCTTACATGTGGTATCAGAGCCAATGCGCATTAGATTATGAAATCTGAATTTGGTGATTAAACTCTAAAATTATATTTTGAAAACCCTAAATCTAGAGTTTTAAAGTTTTATTTTAATTATTGCTTTTAATAATTCTAATTTTGAATTTGGGTTCTTGAATCAAAATTAGGGTTTCAATTTTTTTTAAAATTAGGGATTAATTCAATTTCAGTATAAATCAAACCTAAGAGATTAGGATTTATGTTGAAATTAGGGTTTTGGTTTAATTTTTGAAATTAGGGTTTCTTTTAAATCAAATTGAGGTTTATAATTCAATTAAGTTTTTAATTGAAATTATGGTTTAACGAAATCAGAGGTGTTTGAGCCACCGTCGGCTTGAGTCGTACCCTCACACCCATACTCGGTTAATTGGCACTGCCAATCGACGATGAGACTGGGTAGAAAAGTCATGGACGTTGATCGAGTGTGACTACCTTCTTTAGCGTTTCTTTGACGTGATTTCTAGGTGAAGACAATGACTCAGATTGTTGTCGACATGCTCTCTGGATTTATTGTTCATCAAAATCGCTAATTATTTAGGATATAGCCCGAATCATGGTCGAAACTATTAGATTTATCAGTTAGGGTTTCAAGAGCTAGCGGGTCTAACCGGTTTGGGAAAACCCGTTAACCTGATCCACTAACTGAATCGGATATGAATTGACTCGGTCAAAGTCAAAGCTGGTAAGATCTCAACTGGACTTGCCTGAATCCATTTACATGAACCTAACTAGGCGCGTGTGTATTACACGTACTAAATTATATTATATAGATTAGTAAGTCACACGTGAGCGAGTGCATGAAGAAGAAGACGTGTGAAAGTGCGTAGCTATGTTATTGGGGAACATGAATTTATTCTGTGAGCGCATGACAGGAAAAGATAGCACGTGGGACTCAATTGGAGGCACATGTTCACGTGTGAATGGTTCTAGATGAGTAAGAGAACGCGTGGACGGTTCCTAGAAGTTAGTGAAAGCATGTGAAACATTATAGGAGAGCCTTTTTGTCGTGTAAGCGTCCTTTTGGCATGTGCAATGCGTTGACATCCTCTATTAGTGCATTGGTAGTCCTTAAAGGTACGTACAAGTTTATGATTTGTGTAAGTAACATGTAGGGTCTTCTAAAAACATGTTAATGTATATAAACGATTAATTATATTGAGTGGTTGCATGTAATTCTGTACAATTTGTTCCTAATAAGTGTGTGCATAAATAAAGAATCATTTGAACAAATTTTGTATGTGTCAAAGTCCTTTGATGGCATGTAATAAAGTTTTAAAGTTCTCTTGGGATACGTAAAACACATGAAAGGTTTTATAAGATGCATGTGAATGTATGAAAGTTAGTTAAACACAATAGTGTGTGTAAAAGCCTAAGGTAACGTGTGAAACCCAATAAGAATGTGTGATCGTAAGTGATTTAAAGGTTTAAGGGTGCACATTACAACATATGAAAGGCAAACAACAACCCTTGACTAGCATTAAAGACAAATATCAGCATATGAATGGATTGTGGTGGCATATAAAGACATATTAGACACCTTATAAGTCTCTATTTAAAAATGAATTAAATTTTAGGTTAAATATTGTGACATAAAGTACTCTCCTAAAGTAAAGATTATTGTTCATTGAGTTAGATACAACAATTTAAAGAAGATTGTCAGAGACAATAAGGTATTGTGTCTCATGAAATCTTACTTAGGATAATAATATTTAGTATCACTAGAATATTTTGTGAGTTTTCATAATAGTAATTACTAAAGTGGTACATTATTTAGACTTACAAAATTTTTCCTTCGATAATGATATATTTTTTTATTTTTAAGGCATAAGGTTAATTTTGGAAATGCATTGGTCATGAAGAACTCAATACGTTCAAAGGTGATTGGGCTTATTCAATTTACATGCGTTTTCCTATTAAATAGAGGAGGAACAATGCTCTAGTAAGTTATATCTGTCTAAAGGTGATATTTCTTTCGAAAACCATATATTCTGAAGGTCCTCATATGACTTAACCTTGTGTTTGTGATCCTAATAATATGTCATTTTTCTATCCCAAGGTGATTTAGTGATGATGCACCGGGAATCCTTATAAGGTGTGACTTATACAGTTTTAAAACTACTTTAATTATTGTCCAATACGAATTTGTTGTAATACTTAATTAAAATTGTTAGAGGTAATTCAGTGTTGTATCTCATGAAATCTTAATTTTGACAATATTATTTAGTCTCAATAGAAGTTATTGTAAGTTGTCAAAATGTTTAATCACCAAAACGATACATTCATTAAAGCTTGTAAAATTTCAATATTCGGTGAAAAAGACATTCTTCAATTAACACATACAATTTCCTACCGAAAGGTGGTTACTGTATGTTAAAATTGATGGTCGCATAAGGTGATTGTGAAACTACATTGATCATGAAAAATTCAATTCACCCAAAGGTAGTTGTAATTTTTCAATTGACATATGTTTTTCCTATTGGTGTGAAAATGGAGCAATAACCTAGGGGGTTTATCTGCCTAAAGGTGATAAACTTCCTAAAAGTTATTTATTCTTCTTATTTGTAACCTTATACTTGAAGGTCCTAATTGCATGTCGTATTTTCTATCTAAAGGTGATTATATAATGATGCATCTGGAACCTTCGTGGATAATAACTTATAATATTTTCAAGCTATTTATTGCCAACGATATTGTTTATTTATTGCATTCATATTTGATAGACTTCATCATTGTGAACAATAATAATAAAACCACAATTGAGGTCCTGATTAACTCTAACTTTAAAGAATTAGAGATAAAAGTTGATTTTGCACTACTAATTGAGGATATATCTTTGGCCTAGTGAATTGATGAACTATCTAAGCTCAAGATGAAAGCCCAATTGAATAAATGGATTTCTGTGTTGAGTGGGAGAAATCCATCAAGTTAAGGTTGTTTGTTATAAAAAATCTCTTATTGATTACCTCGTTGGAGGTTTATCCTGAGGATTACTAAAATATCTCACAATATTGGAGATACTTATTTAAATAGTAAGAGTCGGAGAATGTATGATGGTCCCAAAGGAGTCAAAGATTGATGAGTATGTGTTGTTTTCAAAAGGCACCATAAGACTTACTTTTGACTTCAATCAAATCAAAACTAGTTATGGTCTAGAATTAGATATGAAGTACTATTAATTTTATTCATAAATGTTCTCGAATAAGGAAAACATAAAGTGAAAAGCCTTAATGGTAGACTTGATTATTCAATTGATACTCAATTGTAAAAGAAAACGCAATAATAAAAGGTACTAGTTTTGGATGTAAAGTTGGTCAATAGATAAAAACTAAGTAAGTGGAAGCCCCTATTCAAGTTGAAAATTGTGTGGACATTAAAAGTAAAAATATGGGCATAACGGATATTTTGCTAAAATTTTCAAGATCTTAGAACTCCAAAATGGTATTGTTATAAAACTCAGTCTTAGGCTTAAAGTTATGATGAAAAGTAAACGTAGTTAAGTGTTCATGAAATAAAATTGTCAAAATAACTTAGTGTTTTCTTAATGGATTTCTCTATATATATGTCAAAGTTATTACCCCCATTAAGATACCAAAGTGATTGACATCTAATTCGTGAAATGTTATAAAATTAGATAATGTCATAACTAAAATCAATAGTGGGAGTCAATAAAGATTATAAAGTCTAATGAAATCTAAGATCACTTTAAAGGATGTTTCCCTAAATAATTGATAGCTAATCTTATAATAGATAAATCAAATAAAATTGATGAAGTTATATAAATTCTAATAGAATTGTTTATTATAAAATGATGATTTGTCATTATCAAGAATTATTATATATATCTTAGCAAATGAGATCTTATAACATTGAAAGCTCATTTGGATTAGAGTTATAAAAAGTGAATGTCAAAGTTGTCTTTCTAAATGAAAACCTTAGTAAAAAAGGTTGTATGATACAATCAGGTTTATCAAAAGCATAAGGGATGAAACTTTTAGTATGCGATCTTAAAGAGTTTATCTATAGTAGAAATAGAGTTCTTGAGAATGGTGTTTTAATAAAATATACTTCTCATAGCCTCATAAAGAATAAATTGGACCAATATAGAAATATGCAGATCAGTAAGAGCAAATTTATTTTTATGGTATGGTTTAATATATTGATAGTGGCGATATAAATTTATTCCATGAAATTAAGTCAATTTTATCCAAGACGTATGATGTGAAGGATCTTCAAAATACATCATTTGTTCTTGGTGTTGAGATCCACTATGATAGGACTCATGGATTTAGTAACTTATCTCAAATGCATACTTGAAGTGTGTGCTTAAGAGACTTAACATGCAGAGTTGCAAGGTAGTCGTGTGTCTGTGGTAAAAAGAGATAAGTTTGATATCAAACATTGTGTAAAGAATAAGGTTAAAAGGGAATCCATTTGAAATATCCCTTATAATAATATTACTTGAAGCTTGATGAATATATAAGTAACTTTTGCATTTATGGTTCTTAATTTACACCTCTCAAATTCAAGGTTGATTATTGGGTTGTGGTTTAAGAGGCAATGTGATGTTTGCAAAAGATCAAATTTTGGTGGTTATAAAGATGATCTAAAGTCTATTTTAGGATATGTTCTTATACTTGCTGAATGGGTTATATTTGGAAAAGTACTAAATAATCGTTACTTGCAGCATTAACCATAGACATTTAATTTGTAGTTTACCATGGGGTAGCTTCTCAAGTGTGTGGTTGATAAATTACTTGGTTGAACTATTAGGGTAGATTTTATCTATTATAATAGCAATGCAATTAGGTAAAAGACTATTACTAGATTGAGACATACAAAATAAAATATATTACAATCAAGAACCTCATAAAGAAATGAGACATTAGATTAAAATATAATGCAAAGTTGATAAAGGTTAAACTCATGACCAAAGGAATAAGACCTATAACTCATAAAGTCATGTTGAAAATATAAGGGTGTTTAAGGTCTTCTGACATGTAGGGTTAGTGAGAGTTTTTTTTATTGTTGTTTTATTGATATGTTTTGTTATTTATTATTTATTTATTCATTGATCATGATCATATTGATATATTTATTTATCTATAAATGTATGCGCATATATATGGTTAAAGTACAACATGTGTCTCAAGATAAAGTTTCTTTTGAGTATGACAGTTGTATGTGTATGTTTAATGAGTCTCGAGCAAGGTTGAAGCATACAAACTTTGTTAAAAGTAAAAAGATTTCTCTTATTTCTTTTGAAATATAAAGTTAAAGAGAAATCATAAAAAAGACTGACAGAGATATAACACATATTTGTGATCACATTATTGGGTGCTATTTTTGTCATACTCCCAGATTTGATCTGTGTTGATTTGATTATTAGTAATTGTGATCAAGGATAATCTTATGTTGATAAAGGACATAAGTAATGACTTGATTCGTTATTAATGGTCGTATTAACTAGATTATTTATTAAAGTGTAATTTATCTTTAGACTATTTTGTTTTTTAAAATTGTGGCCACTTAAAACTAAAAATGTTAATTACTCGTGAGTCAAAAAAATTGCCTTTTTTTTCTTAAAATAAAATAAAAATAATTAATGTTGCCCAAGTAGGAGAATGTTAGAAATTTTTTTATATGGGCTAACATTAATTATGATTTTGATTTAATAAAACCAGATAATTGAATAGTCCAATGTCAGTTTATCGATGAACTTAAGTGATCAACAAGGATAAACGCAATATACTTAAAGGTTATGATCTAAGTAGACAGTACAAGTACCGGCCTTAAGGTTTATTGGATTTTAATAGGGGGTCAATTAATCTAATATAAATAGGCTAAGTCCCTACTCCAAAATTTAATACAGTATAGTTTATTCATTCAAAGTTGTCATTTAGAGAGGTTTCTAGAGTAGAAAACTAGGTCATATCCAGAGGTGATCTCGACAGATAATTTCAGGTGATTTCAATAGATTTTTCAGTTTCAAATTGTATGAAAATCCAAATATTTTTAAAATCCTAAAATTTAATTCAATATTTTATAATTTATGCGTAGATTTTAAGATTATAATTGAATGATTTATTTTATTCTGTTTTATGAAATAAGTCTTACATCACAATCCAATGTCCTTTCTATTTACTACCGTTTGGCGTCAGAGAATCGCCTCCCCATAGCTTATGAAGATTGTTATTCCTCACTTGAATGGTTATGTGGACATGTAAAATCTGAACCATGGCTTGCTCAGGCTGATATATCTCGGGTGTTTCTCTCAGGTGACAGTGCTGGAGGGAACATTGCGCATTATGTTGCAGTTAGAGCCTTGTGGAGCAAAGCTGTGGAGGTTAAAATCAACGGGTTGCTATTAATACATCCTTATTTTGGCAGTGAAAAGAGAACTCCTAAGGAGATGGCAGATGGGGTTGGTGAGCATGTGGCCATGAATGATTTGTTCTGGAGGTTAAGCATACCAGAAGGGTCGAATAGTAATTATTTTGGTTGCAATTTTAAGACACAAGACATGTCTACTGAAGAATGGTGTTAATTTCCAGCAGTGGTGGTTTATGTTGCTGGGTTGGATTTTTTGAAGGAAAGGGGCATCATGTATGCAGAGTTTTTGCAGAATAAAGGATTGAAGGTCGGAGTGGCGGAAGCTGAGAAGGAGTCGCATGTGTTTCATGTATTTTACCCCGAATCTGAGGCAACTCGTTTGCTTCAACAACAAATGTCCGAGTTTATGAAGAGGTATTAGTTACAAACTTAAAATGCTATAACTGGCTCGTGCCTTCAGAAAGCATTTCTAATAAAGTCAAGATTCAGTTCCAATTTACAGAACTTTCACTCATGAAATTCTTGCCAAGTAAGAATAATGTCAATGGAACAAAGAGAAGCAAGTATACACATCTGTACATATACAGGTGGAAGCATGTACTTAACTCATAAAACCACCCACGAATCCAGCTCCATTGCAGCTTCCACACAGCATATCCTTTTTCCCTCTGCAACAAAACACATATAATATGAATCACTCAAGCAAATCAAACACAAGAAAGATCAGATAAAAACAAACTAAAGAAAATCTGCAACATTACCCGCAAAGCCAACATGAATCACCAGCCATAAATTGTCCATTGAAGACATCGACAGTGTTCACTCCACTACCTTTGCATTGAGAGCATAAAATTGCACCTGGTATTATTTTAAATCTAGATAAGATGCATTTACATGCTATTTCCACAAATGCCAATAGAACAATCTCACCATTTCCATCACAATATGCACAGATAACACTTTTTTTTGGCTTTGTGTTTCCATTATTTGCCGCAGCCTTTTTTTGATACAGTAAAAAAAATAATAGCTGTTGCAAACACCACATCAATCTATAGAGGCTTAAACTGGCAAATGAGTAAAGTCTAACCCTGGCTTTAACAGAATAAAGTTTACTGGCTGTAGAATTTGGTGATGCATGATGAATCCAGTACAGCTTTTCATGTGTCCCTGCGCATCAGGATTTTATGAAACAACAGTTAAGAATAAAGAAGTTAAGATAAAGAAAGAGGGTGTTGTTACTTGTACTGAGTGTTGATCTTGAGGGAAGTAAGGGGCAAAAGATGAAGCGGAAACCATTGAAATTATTGGAGAAGTAGTTAGTTTGTAATGGCTGGCAATCAAAACTTCAGGATTAGATTCAAAGACAACTCAACTTGTTTGTGTGTTTGTAGCTTTGCTCTGAGCTCAGTTCTAGTCCCATTGCTTCAACTGGCCCAACCCAATATTTGTTCCATAAAGAACTGTTGCATTTAAGATACTCAAATTTGAATGGAATGAATTGTATTTGAGCAAATTTTTGAACTTGAATATTCAAGTTAATTTAGATATTTGAATTTAAATTAACTCAAATCAATTTAAAATTAAATTAATTTTGAGTTAAATTCAAATATTAACTCATCAATTTTAAACTGATTTTGAAAAATCTCTTGTTAATTTGAACAAATCTTAAAATGAAGACTTGTTGAGTTTGATTTAAACTGAATTCAGCCCTACAATAAAAAGAACATACAACTTAGTTAAATCGAGAAACAATTTCTTTTATTTATTCTCAATTTCTTCTTTTTAAAAGGAGAGTTGTTTCATTGGGCCAAACAGCCCAAGTCACTGGAAAGCGAATTGAATTTGGTAATAAAAGACAAAATTTAGGGGCATTTTGGATCACATGTCCGAGTCGCCTCTTTATAAGCCGCTCTCTCAATCTTTAACCCTAATCTCTCTTTCTTCAGCCTCTTCACTCATAGATATTTTCCTTTTCTTTTTTGGCTAATTTTTTTTCCTTTGCAGCAGCCTCTCAAAATTTCCCTCTCCCCAAACCCTAACCCTAAAACCTCAAACCATCTCTTAACAGATTAGCAGGTGCAACTTTAATTTTTCTCTATTCACTCCCTAGTCCCCCACCTTTAGTCTTTTCTTCTGTAGTTCAAACCTTCCCCTATTTCGTTTTCGATTTGCTATTTTATAAACGGTGATTTGTTTGATCTAACTGTCGAAAACCCTAATTAATGAAGATCTAATGTAATTTTCTGATTTTGTTTTACAGGATGGGAGAGACTAGGGACAACGAGTACGAGGATGAGCTTCTCGACTATGAAGAAGAGGATGCCCAAGCTCCCGACTCTGTGGCTACAAAAGCCAATGGCGAAGCCGCCAAGAAGTCAGTGCTATACTCGTTTTATTTCTACGTTGGTTTATTATTTTGCCAAGATTCTGATTTCATTTGGTCTGGAAATGTTTTTATGTATTTATTATATTTGTTGCCTTTTTAAGTTTTGAATTAGTAAATTAGCCTGCATTGCCCTTAACAATTTTTTTCAATGTAATTAACTAATTTGAAAGTTCTCGCTCTCACTGTGAGCAGGGGCTATGTAGGAATTCACAGTTCAGGATTCAGGGACTTCCTATTGAAGCCAGAGCTTCTTCGAGCAATCGTGGACTCTGGATTTGAGCATCCGTCAGAAGGCAAACTACCATCTTTGTTTTTCAATTATTTTTTTATTGTGGTGGATTTTACTGATTTTCCTTAAAATTTATATCATAAGATACATTGTATGATAAATTCTGATGTGATTTTTTTGTGTCATTGTCAGTTGCATTTTTAGCCTACAATCTGAAAACTTAATAGGTGTACATTTTGGTTGATATGTGAATTACATATATTGTCACAAATAACTTATTTTTTAATTATACCCACTATATATGTGTATATGTGTGTGGGATTTCTGATTTAGAAGTTCTAGGATGTTTGCTGATATGGAAGCCCCTTTTTTTATTTCCTCTACTTGATATGTAAGAGGCGTAATTTGTGTGGTTTTGCTGCATGACTTTGGATACTGTTTTTTAATTAATTTTGGTACTTCCTCTACTGTTTCTAAAATCGTGTTCTTATGTTGTTTTAGGTAATATACTACTATCACACTATTGATTATGGAGCAGTATTGTGGTTTGGTAAACCTTTCATCATGAAGGCTTATATTTTACTTACCAAAGGTTCCTTCGATACGATTTTCTTTGGTTCTTCATCAGTGCAACATGAATGTATACCCCAAGCTATTCTGGGCATGGATGTGATTTGCCAAGCTAAATCTGGGATGGGGAAGACTGCTGTTTTTGTTCTGTCAACTTTACAGCAAACTGAACCAAACCCGGGTCAAGTTACTGCACTTGTTTTATGTCATACTAGAGAGTTAGCTTATCAGGTATATCCAAACTCTTTTGTCTTTGTCTGGAATTATATTATTTATATTTGTTTGTATTATTGACTTGATACACTTTTCCCCATTTTTGTTACTCGCCACATTTTGCAGATCTGCCATGAGTTTGAAAGGTTCAGTACTTACCTGCTTGATATCAAGGTTGCTGTCTTTTATGGTGGTGTTAATATCAAAAGTCACAAAGATTTGCTGAAAAATGAATGTCCTCAAATTGTTGTTGGCACACCAGGAAGAATATTGGCTCTCGCAAGAGATAAAGACCTCTCATTGAAGAATGTGAGGCATTTTATCCTTGATGAATGTGACAAGATGCTTGAATCACTTGGTATGCCACCAGCTGTACCCCAGAAATTGAACTAAATTATTATTGTTTCCTGGAAATGTAGAATATCTTAATTCCGTTTGTAGGTATCTTGTGATTAGTTCCACTTATATTGTTAGTTTTCATGTTTTACAGATATGAGAAGAGATGTGCAGGAAATATTCAAGATGACTCCTCATGATAAGCAAGTTATGATGTTTTCAGCTACACTCAGCAAAGAAATCCGTCCGGTCTGCAAGAAATTTATGCAAGATGTAATGTCTTATGGCCAGAACTACTTGAATTTAGAACTCCCATCTTTTTTATTCATGCCAACTTTCTACGAGAGTTCCATAGAAGTTTTATAATGTGGTGGTTACATGACCTTATGCTGCCATTGATGTTTGTCTATCCGGTGGCAATTTTATTCTGAAAGCGGGGAATCCAGTCTTATAGGGGAGATTAGTGAGTAGCTGGAAAATAGAGACAAGTTGCAACAAGTTAGGATATCTCAAAGTTGTGGGACATGCCTTAATGCTGAACTTTTGTTCAGATAGGTTTATATTTGTACTTATTTTTTTTTCTTTATAGGCTACATGTTGGGTGTGGTTCAAATTTTCTGTTGTTGAGAGGGGTGGTTTGGGTTGTGGGGTGGGGTGGGCATCTCTGGGCTGTGCTTTGTCTTTATCATAGTTTACATGTTTAGCAACAGTGGCTCTTCTAGCTGTGACAAACAGTTTTCTACAAGGAGACAAATCAGATTGAAGGAATCTCAATTGAAGGGATGTGCATCCATCATACATTTCGTACTGGATTCATAAAATTGAGGAAGGTTCCTAATATGATTTACTGTGACATTTGTTCCTTTCAGCCTATGGAAATATATGTTGACGACGAGGCCAAGTTGACTCTTCATGGTCTTGTACAAGTATGTGTTCAGGAGCTTTATACTTTATCTTCTCCACTAGTTCACTGGTGTTCATTTTGTATCTCACTATTACTATTTGAAATAGCACTACATCAAATTGAGTGAGCTGGAGAAGAATCGGAAGCTGAATGACCTCCTTGACGCTTTGGACTTTAATCAAGTAGTTATATTTGTCAAAAGTGTAAGCAGGGCTGCAGAGTTGAACAAGTTACTTGTTGAATGTAATTTTCCCTCTATATGCATCCATTCTGGCATGTCCCAGGAGGAAAGGTTTGTACATCTTTAGCATACAATTTTTTGCTCTTTGCAATTATCTTTAGTAGTCAACTTTAACCCTTTACTGTAGTAATTGAATGCTTGTTTGTGATATCTAAATGTTACGAGTTTCTACTACTTTTCCCTTAACTTTCTTTTCTAGGTCTGTTTATGCTGTTTATATACTTTATTTCTTTGTTTTACTTTTTATGGGCATCCTTTACCGCTAAAGATTTAAGGTAAGTTCAGTGTTGTATCAAATATGTAATGGATTGAACATGCTATGATTTTAAACATAGCAGTGAATGTGGAGGGCTCAGTGAGAAGTTTAACAGATACCAATGGATTAAATTTAGAAGTAATTATAAGAGACAAATTTGTGCAGTATTAGGTTTTCCCCTGAATGGTCGTTGTCTCTGATTATTTTGAATGTTCAACAGTATTAGAAACGTCCCCAGCTCGGTTGTTGAGGTTTTGTATTTTCTTTGTGCTGAAGCCTCTTGAAACATATTCATCAAAGAACAACCAAGAATTTGGCATATGTTTTATTTCAATCTGTATATGTAGGTTTTATGCTTTTTTTTTTTTTGTCATTTCTTTTATTATGAATTTGTTAAAATTTTGCTCATATCCTTTAAGATCTGTTTTAACTAATGTTTCATTACGTAAAACAATCATATTCAATTTGTAGTATTCCCCTTTCCTTATCATTTATAGTGTCTATTTACTGTGTTTGCAATGTTGAAGGTCAACAAGGCAACGCTTGTTTCTTCTGCTAGCATCTGAACGTCTATCTAGATTTTGGCTTGTAGTATCTCTTTTATTATACAAAGCTTTACATCTTCATATCAAATAACTCTTACTTTATTGCATGGATGGTTGGTTGACATAAAGTAAATAAAATGTTAAATTTTTGGAAAATATTTTTGTCTTGCTACTGGAAATTAAAATAAGGATTAGCATATGCAATGGTTAATGGTTTGATTTTCAGCTGACTGATATTTGCTTGTAGGTTGACGCGTTACAAGGGTTTCAAGGAGGGGAATAAGAGGATTCTTGTGGCTACAGATTTGGTTGGAAGAGGGATTGACATTGAGCGAGTTAATATTGTCATCAATTATGACATGCCAGATTCTGCTGATACGTATCTTCACAGGGTAGGCTCATTTTAAGTTTTGGCCATTTGTTTGTGTCAAACAATCATGTCTGAGCTTTCAGCTCATGCTAGTGGCTGGATCTTGTAGGTTGGTAGAGCTGGTAGGTTTGGCACTAAGGGTCTTGCGATCACTTTTGTCTCCTCTGCATCTGATTCGGATATTCTTAATCAGGTTTCAAATTTATGTTTTGTGTTTGTCTCTATGAAAAATTATCTATAGTACTATTTTTTTTTGTTTCTTTTGATAATTATTTGTCTGTTAATAACTTAATTTGTTGGTCAATCGAGTGCAGGTTCAAGCTAGGTTTGAGGTGGATATAAAGGAACTTCCGGAGCAGATTGATACATCTACATACAGTATGTTTCATGCTGTTTAAGTTTTTAGTGTAGTGATTTAGCTTATATCATATGAATCGTCTTTGTAAGTTTCATTAAGTATTCTAATTGAGATAAAATTGTTTGTTTCTATATAGTGCCATCATGATGGAATGGAGGGAGTGCTTTTGAAATTAAATTTGGATGTGGGGTGCTGCAGGACCTGTACAACGGTCGACGTATGTGGCCTTGGAGAGACCTAGTCAGATAGACTCTTATTCTCTGTCATTTTATACTTCTTAGAGTTACATCTAAGACCACGATTCTGCTGCTTTTGGGAATTTTAACCTACTACTACTAGTACCTTTTTTCTTCATTGTATTAAACTGCTTATGAACTTGTGTTAATTTGGTGTTGCAGATTAGATTCTTAGACAAAATTCAGAGGTGATATTTTGTGTTTTAATTTATTATGTTGGGCTTATTAGGTGTGCATATTATTGTTGGTTTATCGATACCTGAATGGAGTTGTAGTTGTGGATGGATGGTTTCTAATTTATACGAAAATGTCAGATTTAACTAAATTGGTGAGTGGACATTAGCTCTGCTCTGTAATTTTAGGATAATTATGTCGAAGTTCTCTATCAAAATATTTAACTGATTAAGTTGTTTCATTTTTCCATCTCAACGTCTCGCTGATGGGTTATAATTGGATGTACAATGATTCTGATTTTAGACGAAAAAATGTGTTTTTAACCATATTTTAAGATATCATTGTTGATTGATATGATTAATTGGATATTATTTTATTTTTAATGTAAAATTATTTAATTATGTAGTAGCATATTAACAGTACACATTGATGGAATTTATCTGCCACTACCAGATCTTAACGGAGTATTTAGGCAAGGGACATTAGGAGTAGTGCCTGTGGAGGTTCTATGGGCATTGTTGCGGTAGGCAATAGTCTTCTTCGGGCGTGGAAGAAGTAATGTCAATTTCCTTCATTTGAATGTTAAAGCAACCCACTTCATCACTGCAATTCAATGTGATTGCTTGTTTGCCCCACGAAGTTCCTTGCACACAGCATAAATTATAATAGGGTAATGCTGATCAAATAATTAGTTTTTATAATACAGTTTTAAAAACTGTATCTCATCTCTTCTGCTGCAGTCGATGGTGTAATGCTGATAAATTATAATAGGGTTTTCAGCATCTATAAGTGTGATTTGCTCGAATGAGGTGTCCCTAGCATATCCTGACCACCCAACCCCCCCTGGATAACTAGTATAACAACATCAAGTTACATTAGTTTGATTTATAATTTTTGTAATTATAACAATATATAATTAATTAATTACCCGAAATCTCTTAATTCTGGCTCCATTTTTAGTTCCAGTGAAATTACATTCCCGTACATGAGATGTCCCTAGCATATCCTGACCCCCCCTGGATAACCAGTATAACAACATCAAGTTACATTAACTTGATTTATAATTTTTGTAATTATAATAATATATAATTAATTAATTAATTAATTACCCGAAATGTCTTAATTCTTGCTCCATTTTTAGCTCCAGTGAAATTACATTCCCGTACATGCACTTGTTCCACTGTGTCATCTGCTCCATGTTCTCCTAGACTTCCCACACTTGAAGCCAAACCATCATTATTAATCTTAATCTGCCAAAATTAGTGAATGATGATGAGGGTTTTCACAAGTTACCTGATGCCATGACCTGGTCCACAGGCCACTCCCGTAATGTTGATAAAGGAGGAGCCGGTGTTGTTAGCAATGCAGTCATCTCCTCTATACATGACTGCATATATATATATATATGTATATATATATATATATATATACATATATATATATATGCAGTCATCTCCTCTATACATATATATATTATTAGTTTAATTATATAAGATTAAGATAAATGACATATGAGGGAGGGAATCAATCATTTACCAGATTTGATGATGGAGTTTCGCACATCTACGTAGGTTGATGAAGCGATGTCAATGCCATCAGTGTTAGGGCTATCAGCAGGTGAATTTATATGAATTCTGGAGATGGATACACCAGTGCACTGATTTATTGAGATATGACACATTGGACTGTTAACAACACTGATCCCTGTTACTTGATTATTACAGTTGTCGAAGTGTACAGCCTGCAACAACATATAAGAGGTTGTTAATTACTTTGCTAATTCAATCAGAGTGAAGGACAAATTCTTTTACCCTTGGTCGTGTAGACTCTTGACTTCTGCTCCACCAAGTAGAACCCCGGCCATTGATGGTTCCAGATCCATTAATGACAAGACCATTAACATTATCGAAGCCTAGCCAGTAATCTCCACTGCCATTCCATCCACTGATAGTATCGGGTGCTATTATGTCCCCTCAAACCTGTCCTCCAAACAATTACATTAATATAATATATTAAAGAAGATATATATATATATATATATATATATATATATATATATTTATATGTATGTATACACACACACACATATAGGGACATTGTGACTTATTTGACCTGAAGATGAGGAGTAGTGGAGTTGCAGGGGCCTTGGAATGAAGTGGGGTTCAACAAGAATGTTTTTGCTGCAGATATTTCTTTCCATGCTTTTAAGAAAGCCTGAGAATCATCAGTTTTGCCATCTCCAATTGCGCCAAACTCACCTACATGAAAGGTAGGTTCACTGTATCCAATTGCAATACACAACAGAAGCAAAACTCCAGCACCAAGTACCTCCTGCATCTTCATCTTTTGAAAAATGAATCAACTGCTCAAGTAGATAGCAAGGAAGGACTTGTTTATGTATGTATATGCCTTATGCAACACTGGATTTATGGCAAGTTACTTGTTTATTATTTGTAAACATAAATGGGTAATTAATTATGTCATTTATAATTCTGTTCTGTGTGTTGCATGAAAAGTAGTAGTGCTCCCCTGTGACTCTTTTTTTAAGGTAATGTCCCCTGTAACCCCTACTCCTTTTCTATGTACAACCTTCCACATTAATTTACTTCATTATTATTTCTACACTCAAATTAATTAGTAATTAATTATGTCATTTCTAAGATTTTTTTTCCCCTAACCTCAAATGTTTGTTGCATGCACAATTATTAATTACCTCACCTAGTTTAGGGAATTATTTAATAAAATAAAGATAGATGTTACATGTACTTATAATAAATATTAATTTGAGAGTCAAATGACTATTTTTAACCCAAAGTTTAATAAAATAACATATTATCACTATTTAGAATTGAAAAAACTAATTTCCACCGATTTGTTAAATATTTTATAATATTATTCAAAATACAAAAAACTCTTAAACTAAATACCACTTTACTCTCACCATTTTTTCTACATTAGAATTGTTTATGAACTTGTGGTGTTAATTCTATGTTGTTGATTAAACTCTTAGATAAAACTCAGAAATGGTATTTTATATTTTAATTTCTAGTGTCGTATTCAAACAAAGCAATGATATGGTTTTTCTATTTTATGTTGAAAAATATAAAAGAATTGTGTTTCTTGTGTGTTATGTACAAAGGACTAGCATTTATACTAGTACACAATAAGGTATGAAAAGGAAAAAATTAAAAAATTAATTTCTTGATTGTTTAATTTTTATGATTGATTGATTTCTTAATATATACGATTGATTGATGGGATTGCTTGATTGATTGATGATCTTGATGATTGATTGATGATCTTGATTCTTGTTTGATTGACTGATGATATACTGGATATCTTCAACATCCCTCTCAAACTGAAGGAGACAAAACAAATGTCATCTTGAGTCTGCTAACTAAATTAGAAAACCATCCAAAAGGATAAGATTTAGTAAAAATATTGGCAAGTTGATCAGAAAAGAAATTGGATGAAGGCATAGAATATCTTGAAGTAAATATTGTCAAACAAAGTGACAATCTATCTTAATATGTTTTGTACATTCATGAAAAAATCATTATGAACTATTTGAATAACATTTTGATTGTCACAATAAAGAGGAGTGATAAATGTCTAAGGTATGCCTATATCATGCAATAATCACCGTAACCAAAGAAGTTCAAAGGTGCTAAATACCACTTTACTTTCATATGAGCGTGTAACGATACATGTAATCATCCATAAATATAACAAAATATTTTGAACCTTTTAAAATTGTAATAGGTGTAGGACCTCAAATATCAGAGTGTACAGGGTCAACGGGTGAAGAAGCAATAAAATCACTTTTATCGAAAGACAAATTAAGATGTTTACCAAGTTGACAAGACATACATCCAAAATTTTTATGAAGAACAGATCCTAATAATCCTGATGAAGACAATGTTTTGAGACAAAATTCAGATACATGGCCTAATCGAGAATGCCAAAGACTCAAAGACACGTGAGACTAGATAGACACAACAACATTAGTCATAGGAACATGAAGCGATGTAATCTCAAACAGTCGCCCGACTTTACGACCTTTCTTAACTGTTTTGCTTGTCTATGGATCCTGCACAATATAATCATTATTAGAAAAATGAAAATTTAATTCAAGTTCACATAATTGCCCAACAAATAAAAGATTTAAAGAAAGTTTGGGGATAAGGTATGTGTCTGGAACAAATAGGTGTGTAGTAGAGAAAAATCTTATATGGCTAACTTATATTGTAGATCCATTAGCTGTTTGAATATTAGGAATATTATTGGCTAGGGTCTTGAATGAAAATAATGATGAGGAAGGAGTCATATGATTACAACAAGTAGAGTCAAGATACCAAGAGGTATTATCTATGGTGATTGAAAATGCATAAACAAAAGTAGAAGTAGAAGAACTAGTATCAATTCGAGTGAGAGCTTGAGTGATAAGTGTCTCAATGTCAATCTTTGATAGAGTGCGTGTGCCAAAGGTAGGCTTTGGTGCATTATCTTCGATAACAGTAATGACATAGCAAGGATGGAAACTCCAATTTGGATTACGTTGTTGATTTCTTTTTCTTGAATTGAAGTTCCTCTTATCTTTAGAACGATATTCCTTAAGTTCATTGTGATAACAATAAGAGCAATATTTTGAAGAATTAGATGCAAGTTTTGTAGACTGTGATTAAGTAGCAAGAACTGTATCTGAGAGACGGAGTTTTCGAGTTTACATGCTTGTTTCTTCAAAGATTAATTCTGTTATAGCTATGTCTAGTGTTGGTAAAGGATGCAAATGTTTTTTTCAAAGGTTTCGTGTTTTTTGATTGTCTAATCTTTATGATTGATTAATTTCTTAATCTATGAGATTGATTGATGATTGATGAACTTGCATTATTCCTTGGTTTCAAAATGAAAGTCAAATTTCATATCTCCTGGAGATGCATACAAGAAACTGAATTTAGATTGCTTCATTCTCCACAATAATCCTTTCATTGATACATCTATATATGTATATATCTCATGTGTTGGATTAATTGAAGAGGGTGTTACTCAATCATGAATTTTCTATTTCTCTCAGAATCTTGATCTTTTTAATTATGTCCTTCGTCTAGAGTGGTATAAGTAGTACTCCTATCACCTTCCCTTCTTTCAACAATGATAGTTGCGACAATGGCAGGCTTATTTGTATGGGTTCAGTGACCGCATTTAATGGCTACTTGAGTCTTACTCCGGAACTAGAGCAAGATAATAATTCAACCTCAACATCATATCAGGATTCACCTTACAAAGTTGGTCGGGTTCTGTTTCACCGACCTGTTCTAGCTTGGCCTGCCATTATTACCACTACCTTTACTGTCAGGATTTCCACCTTCCCTAATTCAACCGGTTCTGGAGATGGGATGACGTTTATCATGGCAGAGAATAACCATTCTTCACCACCTAAAAGCTATGGGTCTTATATTGGAATCATGGATGAAACCACAAAAGGCAGTAAAAAGTATTCAATTTGCTTGTAAAAGAAGTGGATTGGTTTCTGGTTTAGAGATTGATTAATTAATTTCTGAAAAAAATGGAAGCAGATGGCGTGGTTCGTCTAAGTAGCAGTAGAGCTGGACACTTACATGAATGAGTTTGATCTAGATGGAAACCATGCAGGCGTTGACACAACAAGCATAACAAAACCAGTTGCAGCCAAGAGTTTCAAAGACACTGGGATTGATCTCAAAAGTGGAAGAGAAATTAACATCAAAATTGATTATGACAGGCACAAGTAGATGCTCCATGTTTCTGGGGGTTATGCTGGCAAACCCTTAATCAATTTTCTTCACCAATCTATTATCGTGTCAGATTCGGTTCCACGCTCCGTTTATGTGGGTTTTACAGCCTCTACGGGGTCCTATTCTGAGAGTCATCAGCCCCTAATTTGGATGTTTACATCAACACAAATTGATAACAAGGGGGAATCCAAGGAGGATATCACAAAAGGCATGTTGATTATTGTGGTTCCGACTGTGGGATCATTGATTGTGGCCTTGTTTGCTTTCCCGCTTATTCGAAGAACCTTGAAGAATAAAAGAAAGAAGATATAGAAAGACGATCAAGATGTGCTGCTAATGTCCCTCAAATGTTCACCTACAAGCAACTACAAAAGGCTGCTCAAAACTTCAGCAACGATAACTTACTGGGCAAGGGTGGCTTTGGAAGTGTCTACAAGGCCACCATTTCAAATCCTCCTTTAACTGTAGCAGTAAAAAAGATTTCAGCAACCTCACATCAAGGTCTTTCGATTTACTCATCCTTGAATTAATATTCTGAATTTTTCTAAGAAACACAACTTATCAAATTAAATTTTTATATTGTCGTATCAGGTGAAAGAAAATTCTTTGCAGAAATTTGTACAATAGGGGCCTGAGGCACAAGAATATAGTGCAACTCCCAGGTTGGTGCCACGAGGGCTAGCATCTCCTTCTAGTGTACGAATACATTGCCAATGGTAGCCCCGATCGTTTCATTGGGAAGGGGTTTCTTGATTGGAAGACCAGTTACAAAATCTTAACAGGCTTGACATCCGCTTTGTTATATCTCCATGAAGAATGTGCTAACCCAGTGGTTCACCGTGATGTTAAACCAAATAACGTAATGTTTGGACACCGAATACAATGCTCATTTAGGGAATTTTGGATGGCTAGATTGCTCTAAAATGATGCATGTACAAGTGCAACCACCATGCTTGCGGGTACTCCAGGCTATTTAGCCTCCGAAGTGGGCTTCTCAGGAAAGGCTACCCTAGAATCTAACGTCTACAGTTTTGGAATGGTAGTAATTGAAGTAGTTTGCGAGAGGAGATCAAGGCGAATTTTGGAAGAAAATAGTTTAGTGGATTACGTTTGGAGTCTACATGGAAAAAATGCATTGGTAGAATGAGTGGACCAACAGCTAAAAGGAAAATTTGATGAGGAGCAAGTGAAAAGGACATTGATTGCTGGACTTGCATGCTTGCATCCGGATTTTACATTGCGACCTAAGGTAAGAAAAGTGGTGCAAGTTTTCCTGGACCTCAATGAGCCTTTAATGGAGTTGCCAGAATCACGGCCTAGTTTTGTCTGTGTATCGTTGTCTTCTTCCTCTTCTGCTGCAACAACAACTAATTTGGGTCCAGAAGTGTAAATGCCTCACTAAAGCCGCCCATGTCATCCCAAGATGAGATGGAGATGGATGTGAATTCATACATGTACCTAAGACTTTGTTTCTGAAAATACATCGCTGTATTGAAACTTGAACTTTTCAAGAATCATGTCAAATCTCCGGAAGTCATTAGTTTCTTGGACTTTATTATCTGTCTTCTTTTCAATTTTCAGCATCATCTTCTATCTACAATCATCTACCTAGGTACAGGTTAACAATTAACTTTTTTCCCCATTAATAGGCTCTCATTTCTTCTTCTCTTTATTATTATTATTATTTTTTTTTTTTGGTGTCCATATTGATTTTCTATGTTAGTTCTCTGTTTCTGGATCCATTGTCCAAAACCTTACCGGGCTTGAAGAGATCATTTCTTTGTAGAATATGAAGAAAGTGTCGTTTCCCCATTTAGTTCAGAGAAAAGCTACTGTTTTTCCTTAGCATGAAGTTCATGATGCAACTTCCAATTTAAGTACTTCTTTGAAGATTGGCCAAGGATCTTATGGATCTGCTTACCTTGGAAAATCAAGAGGAACTGTAAGTAAGAGGAACCCATCTGCTTTCCTCCAATTTTATTTTCTGGTACATAAGGAATCCTGTAAATTTGTTTCAGCACTATTTCTTAATGAATGACAGCCTCTTCTTATATGCATGTAGGATGTGGCTATCAAGCAGATGAAATATTGTTGCTTTTTCAGGTTTGTATGCGGATTCACTTTTTTCAATGCATATTAATCTGCACTGTTTTTCCTTTTCTTTTGTGAAGCAGTACCTTCCCTTGTCTTGTTTAATAGAGTCAGTTTGAGGTTATTGGATATGTATGCACCTGGTGAAAACTGTGTTTCTGAATTATGAATATGCCCGAAACGGTGCACTGAGTGGCCATGTTCATGCACAAGGCCAGTGTAAGAGGTGTGAATTTACATTATTCATTGTCTCATCAATCAATGTACTTGAAACCAGCATGTTCAGATTTCTCTAGACGCAGCCAAAGGTCTTGAGTACATACATGAATGCACAAAGGCCTTGAAATCTCACTTCATTCTGCTTTCAACCAATACCAATGTAAACGTGTACTACATAATATGGGTCTTTCTGCAGAAACTTATTTCAGACGCTTTGTTCATTAATAATATAATATTGTATGGACTCTTTGAAGTGTGAGCATAGATAAACAGGTCAAAGAAACAAAGAGAAAATGGTAGTTCCATTCAAGTAAGAAACCATCTTGCAGAATAAATGGTTTATTAAATTTCAATGAACACCAAAATTTGGAAAATTTCTGACTGTTGAGTGCGACAAGACTATGGATCTAGCCCAACATTTTTAAGACGAAGTCAAAAGAGGTAGAAAAAATAAAGCTACCCAATTCTTGATAATGAACAAATGATTAATTAATATTTTTATTAATAAAAATAATAATATTTTAGGAAATAAAATTAGTGATTAATAAAGTGTTAGGATATTATTATTATTATTAATCTTCATTAGTGATGTTGCGGAGGTGGTCAACACAACAGCATGCAAAAAGCACGTGATTTTACGAATCTTGTGAACGCGCGTTAGACATCCCCTATTCTGTGCACCGGGTCCGGATTTTAATCCGCTTTTCAATTTTGTCTTTCCTAAACATTATAAAATAATCCGACCTTGTGTTTTAATTTCCTTTAAATTCATTTCTTGTTTTGGGACGAGGAGAATTTCAGTGTACAAAGACTGGCCCGAAATAACCAACCCATTACCAAATAAAAAGCCCACCCCAAAATCTCTATCTCACTGAATATTACCTCCCCCTGACACAGCGTCTGCGTCCGCATCTGCTTCACTCTTCTCCAATCTCCCACCCTTTAGACTTCACTTCACTGGTTATCTTACACACCCCTCCTTTTCTAAATCAATCTAACGATGGGCAAGGGTGGTGCTCTCAGCGATAGTGTGATCAAGAAGATCTTGCTGTCCTACACTTACGTCGCCATATGGATCTTCCTCTCTTTCACCGTCATTGTTTACAACAAGTACATCCTCGACAAGAAGATGTACAATTGGCCCTTTCCCATCTCTCTTACCATGATCCACATGTCCTTTTGTGCAACTCTTGCCTTTCTCCTCATCAAAGTCTTCAAATTCGTTGAGCCTGTCTCCATGTCTCGAGATCTTTACCTCTCGTCCGTCGTCCCCATCGGCGCTTTGTATTCTCTCAGTCTTTGGCTCTCTAACTCTGCCTATATTTATCTCTCTGTTTCCTTCATCCAGATGTTGAAAGCCCTGATGCCTGTCGCCGTTTACTCCATTGGCGTTCTTTTCAAAAAGGAGACTTTCAAAACTGATACCATGGCTAATATGCTGTCGATCTCCTTTGGTGTCGCTGTGGCAGCTTATGGTGAGGCGAGATTTGACACGTGGGGGGTTATTTTGCAATTGGGTGCCGTTGCTTTTGAGGCAACAAGGCTAGTAATGATTCAAATCTTGCTCACATCAAAGGGAATTACTTTGAATCCCATTACGTCTCTGTATTATGTTGCGCCTTGTTGTTTGGTTTTCTTAGTTGTTCCCTGGATTTTTGTCGAGTTGCCGGTATTGAGGAGCACATCTAGTTTTCAACTTGATTTCGTGATATTTGGGACTAATTCTTTTTGTGCTTTCGCCTTGAATCTTGCGGTTTTCTTACTTGTTGGAAAGACATCTGCTTTGGCTATGAATGTGGCTGGTGTTGTTAAGGATTGGTTGTTGATCGCGTTTTCGTGGTCTGTGATTAAGGATACAGTGACCCCGGTGAATCTGTTTGGATACGGGTTGGCGTTTTTGGGGGTTGCATATTACAATCACTCGAAATTGCAGGCATTGAAGGCGAAGGAAGCACAGAAGAAGGCTGGACAGGTTGATGAGGAAGCAGGGAAGTTGTTGGAGGAGAGGGATGGTGAAGGAGGATCGACAAAGAGGAATGAGTCTCAAGATTAATTTTTTAGTTAAAAAATTATGAAAATAAGTGCAAGGAGAGGACAATGAAGAAAAAAGGGTTTCTGAGTTGGGACGAGATATTTTCTTTTGCTCATTGGACGCATTTTAGGTTTGGTATGCTGTTTTAGGTTTTGATTTATTATGCTAGTTGACTGTGGCTGTTTCGTAATAGTGTTAGGGATTTGAGATTTAATTCTGGTTGCTTACAGTGCCGAATCATGTATGTTAGTAGAGTAAGAATCTCAAATACCCTTTATCTTTTTTGTTGTTTTGTTTTTCATTTTATGTGTCTGTAGGTGTTACCTATTCAATTGATGGAGTTTTAATGCTTATTTATTCATATTTATGATTCCTTTTGGCTCATGTTATTTATATTTATGAATGTTGTAAATTTGGCAGCTTCTTCTTGTCGGCGAAATTCATGATGGTCTGGAATCTGAAATAGTTTTTCTTGACTATTTATTCAAGCTATAACTAATTTGGTCGATGGTAAAGACATTATGAAGTGAAGAGTTTGCTGAAGGAACACAAATCCAATTAGAATAGAGTTGCCAAAGACATTTCCCCTTTATTCTTTTAATAATATCACTTTGCTACTTTTCCAATATGGGATCAGGGTTCGTTTGGTGTAAGGTATAAAATCCACTACCTTAAACTTATGCAACCCTGCTTATGCTCTCAGTGTAGTCCACCAGATCCTGGGATTTTAACCAATGAAGTTGGTCATTTGGTTTGTATATTTTGACTTCAGTGACCGGGAGAATATTGATTTCTTCTTTATCAATGTATGGATTTCTGCTTGAGGAGATCTATTGGTAAAGTAACAATGATGGTATTATGACGAATGAGTTCTTACACAAATTGTATTATGCATTATGAGCACCATTCTAGCCCATAGTTTATTGTTGTTCAACCCTAACCCTAAACCTAATGCGAATAGTTGCTTGTGACTTTGTGTCATCCATTTCTTAATTAAGATTTGTCAAGGGAACCCCGACCAACCAAGAAATGCAAGAGGTCTCAGCTTGGTAACTGTTTGTTTCCTTCATGTAGTCTCGTCTCTATTTGTTTTGGTTGTTTGAATGTGACTTGAGTTGTCAAAAATTTGAAACTATCGATCTTAATTTTAGAGATTACATGTGCATCTTTGAGCTATGCTATGCCTCATTTAGTTGCTGGGTTTGTTGAAGCGGTAGAAATGGTCCTTTACTGCTGGCCAACCATGTTCCTACACTGAAGGAATTTAATACAGCCATTTGCCCCTGGGGATTTACTCGTGTTTTGTCGGATCCTAGGGAGACCCTGTTTCTTAAATTTAGATCTAACCTAACCTTGAATCATTCGTTCATGGTCCATTGACGCCAGCAGTGGCTCCTAATAATTATAGTTAGTAATTACCGTGTTTACCTTAAAGCTCAAACTTTTCCTATACCTATTGGTTAATTCTGTTTTCATGTATCCATCGTGAAACCCTACCTACGTATTGTCGGGCAACTGCACATGTTTTTTAAGACCTGGGATATTTCATTTCCATCTAGTTGGCATGTGAAGCTCGATTATCAGCAAGAAGAGAAAATCTGCTGTGGTTGGAGATGTCCAAATTCAGGGTATTGTGGTGTGTGAAATGATATTCCCAGTAGTAATCTCTTGTTATGATGACCCATAGAATTAAATTTTGTCCCATTTAGTTAAAGTTATATAAGATTTGCTGTAAGTCACTTTATCCATGTTTGCGAAGAAACCATGTGATTTTCTATTTAAGATTATCTTGGTGATAATAACATTCATGCTCCCTTCGGCCAATTCATTTACTGTAATTTTTATGCTTGCAATGGATGTCTATCTACTTCTACCTGGGCATGATGAAGGATTCCACGGAGAATTTGATAATATGTTAGAAAGATTGGGCTAATGGTCCATAAAGATAGGGTATTAATGATAATCATTACAGTCCATTCTACAGGTTCCTCTCTGCTTTTTGACATTTATGATACAATAAGCTTGCAAAGAAACAACACTACTCGGGTTGAATTGAAAGGGTTACAAGCCATGACAAGACTCTTAATATGCAAACGCCAGAACCTAATCCTAGTGCTTCTCTTCGGCCGATGAGCCTTTCACTATAATCTCCATCTCTCGAACATGTTTAATTGCTTTTCGCTTGTACCATGATGCAGATATAAGAAACAATACAAAATTAATGAAGCTTAATGCAGCTAGAAGTCCATAGAAGCAATCAAGTCTCCCATTGTTTATGTTGTCACCAACCCAAGCTTCTCTACCTCCACTTCCAGTTACAGTCTTGACAAAGGAAACCAGAAGGCTACTGAAAAAGAACCCAAGTGAAAGAGTTGCAAGGAAAAGGCCAGTGCTCATTGTTTTCATGCCTTTAGGTGATTGAGTGATGAAGAAATCTAGCTGACCAGTGTATATTGATCCTTCTCCAGCACCCACCAAAAAGAATTGTGGGATCAAATGGAAAACAATGATTGGTAAAGCTATTGTGGTTGGACCATAAACTTTAACTACTGATAGACGTTTGACCTCTGTTAGTGCTGCAATTGCCATTCTAGCAGCTGACAAGAAAAGTCCTATGACTATCAATTGTAGGTTGGTAAATCCTATTTAAAAAACCAAGTGATAGAATAATTTAGAAAAAAAAAAAAAGGAACTTCTCAAGTTGTATTTGGATTCCACAAGAACTATAGTAATAACCGCATATGAGAATTGAACAGTTGATAGACCGCATATGAGAATTGAACAGTTGATAGGGTGCCATTATTCTAGTTTACACTAATGATCTTATGCACATTTGCCATAGAATAAATCCTTACACATTTACCTGGTTTTCTTTTCCATCTTTTAAAGAGTGGTATGATCACTCGGTCATAAACTCCCATAGTGAGCAATATGGCTGCCACAAAGAAGACAGTGAGGGAACCAACTGGAATTTGAAAATGTCCTATTGATCTCTCCATGGTAGCAGCTTGTTCTACAGAGAATGTGATCATCTGAGCATATGTGGACCAAAACAAGATTGTTGCTGCCCAAATAGGAAGTAGTCTAATCACCATCTTCACCTCTTCCACCTTGGTAATTAAACAAAGCTCCCAAGGGTTGCAAGTGATAGAATCATCAATTTTATAATCAGCTTTTGCACAACAGAGGCCTTGTCCAAACAGCTATAGCATAAAGCACAGAAGGAAAGATTTATGAAACAAGTATCTATTAAACGTAAAAAAACATTAAAGGTTGTAGACTGTTAGGAATATATTTCAAGGTATCTGTAAGTAAAATGACATTGTTTTTTTTTATTCCCCAATTTTGTGCTGAACTGTTTTCACAAGATTTGCATTTAAGGGCAATATAATGATCAAATGAGCCCAACTAAAACTAGAAAAGGATAAGGGGGAAGACGAAAGGTAATAGATATTTTAAAAAGCATTTTGTAAGGCAAATATAACACTAGTTTACAGTGAGGTTAGAGAAAAATGATTGGTATAATTTAATTGGATTCCAAGACAACAACTAACTATTTGATACAATTTATTTAATATATGACACTAGAACAATGGAAGATTCATCAAGGCATGAGCTGAGGTAGTTGATTCTGGGGCTAAACTATGATTAAACAGCAGGATAAAGAAGAATGGTGAAATGATATTCAATTTTTCAGGAGTTGAATTTTTGCAGTTGGACTTGGTGAAGTAGAGAGATTAGTGAAAACTAACATTATATAGACTATTAGCAATATTTCAAAATTTATCTACAAAGTTTGTATGGAACAAATTGTTTACTGGAACTGATTTTGTGTCCTGGCTTCTCACATCTTCAGGATAGTCCTCGTATAAGGAGTCAGTGTTAGAAGGTATTTCAATCTTCTTTTTCTTTACAGCTGCCACAACAACTTGGCAGATGTGGACAATGGGACTTCCTGAGCATTTCTTGTATCTGTATCCTTGAGTTCCTGATAAAATATCACTATAGCAATAAACATTGAAATAGAACAAATTTCGTAACCCCAGCTTCGACCAATTTCATCTTGAATGTATACGAGCACTGTAAAAGCCATTAAAGTCCCTGTAATAATTACAAAGAAGAACCTACTAAATAAGTAGGCCATTTGCATCCTTTCCTTTTCATCTTTCTCAATCTTTCTCATCAAACTGATCGGTTCCAAATCCTGAAACACTTGATTTTAGGCCACCAGTCCCCAGTGCAATTAGATACAAGGCAAGATATAAAATTCACATTTGAAATCCGCTAGCTCATTGGCATTGAGTAACTTGGGCAACATGGCAAGGAGGGGGCTGCAGCTTTGGCAACTTCGTTGATATAGCCAATAAGCTAGTCCCCTGATTTTTGCATTATCATATCACTTACTGTAATAAAAAGGAAAAAAGTACAAATATATGATAGGTTCCTGGAGATAAGCTAGACTTGCACTGCCGAACACCTAGAAATGCTCTGCAATCAACCCTCCTACTGCCGCCAGAGAAGTTTGCTCGCTGTGAAACTTGTTGAAAAATTATATTGTATTTGGGAATGTAATGCACTGTAAAATAAAGTTTTTAAGTACTCAACAAATCCAATGTTTATATAAAGATATTGTATTGATTATAACTCAGAATATCAATATAAGAGTTTTACAATAAACTCTCTATTCCATCACACTTCTAGCATATGAAACCCAAGAAAATAACATAGAAAAACCCATAAAATGTTCAATGAAACTCAAAAAACACTGCAGTAATAGAAGTTGAAAATCTCTCCCAAATGGCCTAGCTTTCGAGAGGCTAGGTGTTCTCCTTCTCAGTCGAAACTGTCTACTCTTTTCCTGAAAAATCTCTCCCTCTTCTCACGTTCTTTTCTTTTATTTTTATACCCCTTTCTCCTCTAACTACCCTTGATTTTATTTGCCACGTGTCTGCATTTTCACAATGGTCCAACCTCTGTCTTGCTTTTGTGTTTTCCTCTCTGTCTTGTTTTTGTGCCCTGCCATTATATGAAGTCTTAACAATACCTCGCCCAACGAGAATCACCTTGTCCTCAAGGTGAAAGGTTGGATACTTCACTTTCATTGCTACAAAACTCTCTAGAGCGATTTCAAAGGGAAGTAGGTTCTACCTTTTGATAAAAAAATTCTCGCAATTAGTAAGCACAATAGGTACTTCTGCAGGAGATATATGGTTAATGGTTATGTTGTCACCAAAGTTGAGTAAGTAGCGAGCATCTTTGACTCCATAAGGGCCTAGTGGATCAATAGTCATGTTCTTGAAATATGGGGACTTGTGAATGCAAGTCGAGTTTGGATCCCAGGAGTAAAGAGTTGAAGTGGGAATAGAAAGCTCAGTCCACATAGGGTTCCCCTTTCTAGTTGCCTCGAAAGTACTCTTGAACATATCAGATGACATATTAGATTGAACAACCTTAGCAATTTGTTCATTAGTAGGCCATATATCCTTAAAGTACACATTCCTTCCATCTTTCCTAGCTCCAATTGGCTCATTCTCGAAGTTGATGTCAATTGTGCTAGCAAGAGCATAAGCAACAACAGAAAGCACAGTTGCCACACCAATGTCTTTTTTCGAAATTGCAACACCAATTGATTCATCAATTTCAACAAAATTTTCAATACACGTTGTGCAGCCATAACCAATCTGGAGCAAATAATTTTTAACAACACTAAAGCCCGACGCAAGACTTGTTTTGACGCAACAGTTGACCTCTAGACCTAGTTCACAAGTCTTTTTAGCAATAAGACCAACCGCAGGCATGAGACTAGGGTTTGAAGCATTGGCACAGTTGGTCATGGCTGCGATAACAACACTACCATGCTTAAGTTCAACAAGCCGTTGCTTGGGTATGTTAAAACTCTTGGCAAACCAGTCTCTAAAGCCTCCACTTCCATACTTGGCTCCAACAAGGACAATCGTATCTTGCCCAATGGACTTGTACCTCATTGCCATATTAAAAACATGAAGTTTCTCTCTTGTGGAAATATGAATTGTTTTTGGACCGACTTCTCCATTTAAGAGCTTGTTAACAAGACAAATATTGGCGACGGTTCCTTTGGCCATCACTTCATCATTGCCTCGACAACTACCATAAGAATTGAAGTCTTTGCAATCCACTCCATGCTCAAGCAGATACTTTACAGTAGGGCTGTCATTGTAGATACTTTCAAAAGGAGATAAAAATGCCACAATTCCCCAACCTTCGCTAATTTCGCTTAAGTCACGAATGATTTCACATGAGATGTTCATGTCAAACTCTTGCTTAAATCCAAAACACTTGGATTTTCCTTCTCCCCCCTTCACAATGGCACTAGCAATTGTGTCATGCTCACCAAAAACTTTCTTAAGCTATTCACATTTGGAATACAGACAAGATTGGTTTGTGTGTGTTTGTTTGTCACATCGGAAACGGAGACCTTGTGTAATTTTAGATGGAATTTCTGAAAGAGAAAGGTGTTTGAGACTACTAGGTTGAGAAGATGGTCGATTTCTAGAGCTGTGGTGGTTGGCGTTTGGAAGTCTAGCTAACAAGTTATTATGTTGTAGTCGTTGTTGTTGGGTGAAGGAATTGCTAGTGCTGAAATGTAACTGCTAGACTGGTGAAGAAAAAGAAGTCCACAGGTTATGTGAGGGGAGATTATGGGTTTGGGGTGGTTGGATATTGGTGGATAAGTTAATGGATTTGAGATCTCATGTGAGAGGTTGTGGGTTGTAGTTGTGATTATAAGTGGGATGGGTTCCAACTATAGGCTTGATTAGTGGTTTGTTAGTAGGCTAGATTTGGGTTGTGGTTGTTTGAGCTGGGTTATGTAAATTTGGTTGTTGTTGGGGTGAAAAGAAGGTGTGGGTGGGGAAAATTTTATAGCTTGGGCAACATTTTTTTAAGCTTAATTTAGTTGGATTTTGGGTTTTTAAATTTGAGTTTTTGTGGAGTAAGATTTTGGGTTAGAATATGGATTCTTTTAAATATAAAATATGTGTTAGGCTTGTGGAAAAGCAACTGGAAATAGAGTGGGTGAATGTACAACAAACACTTGAGGCTGGGTCATATATTTTGGTTTGGTTAATGGGGTGATTAATAAAAAATGAAAGTTGGGTTGGGTTTGATTTGTGAAAACTAAAGTTGAGTTTATATTAAAATTGGTTTGAGTTTGAATTAAGTGATAGGACTTTTGGGCTAGGTTGGGTTTCTAATTCTCACTTTTTCTTCTTCCTTTCTTTTCTTCACGCCTCCCACACTGCTTTTCATCTCTTTTGATTGGAAAGCATGAAGGTTAAGCAGGGGAGTTGATTCAAGTGGCCGGACTTTGTCAAAGCCAACCAAACCCCCATCGGACTGTACTATCTCCACCAGATCAACCTTGATTTTGCTGAAGATTGCTTCAAAATACCTGGATATTGATGCCCCTCTGTCAAAATCTCCCATCTCAATTGACCCATCTTTCTTGTTCTTTGTTTCCCTATTGGTTTCCTCTTTTTGGACTGTTGTTGGTGGTCCAAGCTCTCTCAAATGCTCCTGCAGTTTAATTGTAGAAGAGAGACCCAACTTTTGAGCAATCCAAAAAGCGTCTTCAAAAATCTCTCTCCAGCTTTTGTTCATGTCTCTACTTTTATTTGCCATGTTTCTGTTTTCTGATTCCATTTCTCCCAATTCCAAATTTATCCAGGAATGTGCTCTGATACCATTTGATAGGTTCCTAGAGATAAGCTAGACTTACACTACTGAATACTTAGAAATGTTCTGCAATCAACCCTCCTATTGCCCCCAGAGAAGTTTGCTCGCTGTGAAACTTACTGGAAAATTATATTGTATTTGGAAATGTAATGCACTGTAAAATGAAGTTTTTAAGTACTTAAGAAATCCATTGTTTAGATAAAGATATTGTATTGATTATAACTCAGAATATCAATAAAAGAGTTTTTACAATGAACTCTTTATTCCATCACACTTCTAGCATATGAAACCCAAGAAAATAACATTAAAAAACCCATAAAATGTTCAATGAAACTCAAAAAACATTGCAATAATGGAGTTGGAAATCTCTCCCAAATGGCCTAGCTTTCGAGAGGCTAGGTGCTCTCCTTCTCAGTCGAAGCTGCCTACTATTTCCCTGAAAAACCTCCCCCCTTCTCACCTTCTTTTATTATATTTTTATACCCTTTTCTCCTCTAACTACCCTTGATTTTATTCGTCACGTGTCTGCATTTTCACAATAGTCCAACCTCTGCCTTGTTTTTGTGTCTTCCTCTTTGTCTTGCTTTTGTGGTGTGCCTTGGTTTTGTGCCCTGCCATTATATGAGGTCCTAACAATATAAAATTAAAACCACAAGAGAGAAGAATTACAAACTTACAAGAGTCTAGACAGTGGCAAATATTGCAATTGTTTTGTATCTACCTAAAAAGGAGTCAGCAAGGAAGCCACCCAATAAACATAGCATAAATGAGGTACCCATGAAGTCTGTAACTATATCTGCAGAAGTAGCACTTGAAAGATGCATTGTTCCACCCAAAAATGTCACAAGGTTCACTACTATTCCCATTGTTGAGGGTCTCTCGCATCTCTCAACACCTGGATAAAAGGTATAATGGTTTAGTATATTAAAATTGCTTTGCTATCCAGTGCATATATAGAACATAGTCTGTGGCAACTTTTCCTTTTGAGGAAAAAGTTCTTCAGCATTGATTTTTATTCACAATTAAATTAAAAAATAAGTTTAAAACTCATAACTTGAACAAAGCTTTTCACTTAAACATTAGTTTCAGAATTCATGATGGAAATGATTTACTAGGAATGAAGCCTTTCACTTAAACATTAGTTTCAGAATTTGTGATTGAAATGATTAACTAAGAAGTTTCATATCATACCTAAGCTAAGAGCAGCAGGAACTTAACCACCAGAGTTAGACCTGTCAGCAGGATTTCCCTTGTAGTCTACTGCACTGGCAACATACCAACTCTTCATCTGATCCTGTTAACATAATCAATATGTGCATTTCTATTTGTCAGTGATCATCAAAATAATATTTATGGCTATAATAAGGAGACTCCATAGACCATGAAAATAACTTGAAAAATAAGAAACTAAATAGACTAGAGACACCAGCCATATTTTGCAAAACTCAGATGGAGAAGAGCTTAAATAGAGATTAGAATAGGAACAAAATGGGAAACTGAGATGTTTTGGTACTCAAATGGCTCTAATTTATAGGCAAGGATAGAAGTGCTTTTCTCTTTACAGTGACCTCCACTAATATTTCTGACAGACCTCACTTTGTTACGGTAATGTTAAGGATTAGGTTTATCATATCCAATATAGGAGTTTTCTGAACTTGAATCTTCTTGCAATCTTTCCCTTTTTAAATATAATTTTATGGATATTCCATGCAAAAGTTGGATGTTGAAGGTGATGAAGAATCTTTGGAATAGAGACTGTGGCTAAAGTAAAAGAAATTCCAGGAATCACTATTCTTGACATATTTATATTTTATAGAAACTCATTCTGTTAGGATTAATTAAATTGGGCCTGAGAGCTGTGAAGGACATACAGAAACCACTCATTGTAAGTGGTTTTGCAGCTTTTGCTACCCACGAAAGCTAAAGCTACTAGCCTTGTATCTTTCTTCTGTTCCTTTGTACGGACAGAATCCATTATTCCTTCTCTTTAAGAAAGTCGCAGTGACTCAGTTGTGTGTGAAGATAATGAACACAGTATAATCCAAGATCTCAGGCAATGTTTTGGTCCTCACGAGTAGGCAACTTCAGCATATGATATGATTCAACAGTCCTCCCTTTAACTGTTGAGTAGACTGCTTCCCTATTAAAGCTAAGAAGCATTGACATCTCATCCACAACATCGTGTTGATCACTGAAGAGCCAGTTCCACTGAGGTCTTATTCATAAAAAAAGGTCTATATGAAGTGCTAACCTCAGCCCTTTTAAAGTTCTACACTGTTAGATTGAAGAGGCTCCCTGACTGGGGCTGACTTTGATCTTTCAGTTAAGATATCATTGGAACCTGAAACAAGTATGGTGAACTTCACAATCAATTAGTCTTGCACAATTTGAGGTGAAAGTGAACCTCTACTACTACAAGGAACATTAGTTTTTATTAGACTATATATAAGCTCTGTTTATATATACACACACATTAATAATCATGCTTGTATGTTGCTACTGAAAAATCTTATAATGGACAAAGACAACAGGTTATTCTTATGATGGTCTAATCCCTACTGAAAATGCACTTGTATGTTGCTACTGAAAAATCTTATAATGGACAAAGACAACAGGTTATTCTTATTAACATATAAACAGGGATTGGACAAAGACACACACATTATTAACCTCAATATTAAAATCCCTGTTTATATGTTAATAAATCTATATATAAGCTCTGTTTATCAATTCACACAGTTTAATAGTATCTCTAATCATGCTTTCTCCCTTTATGCTATGCATTATTCCAGTAATGCAGCTATTACCGAGAGAGCAAGAATTCAATCACATTATGTGTGAAAATAAAAAAATGTTAGGCTTTTACCACACTAGGCCAAGTTCAAGATAAAGGCTTTCCTACATGATGTATATGTCTGGGCCGAGTGCGAACTCAGCTCCTTCAAGTGAAAATAATTGCATATGTTGAGTTCAAAGTTGAAAGTGACAGAGATACGAATTCCAGTTGGCCCTTCTCAAAAGCAAAAGTCTAGTAACTTAAGCAATTTGAATGCTATGCAGCCTGTTAAACATGAAGAATTACTCCACCGAACAGAAATTTTTTTATATATACACACACATTAATAAAAAAATCAAAGCAACTTGATCAGTAAAGCAACCATATATTCCAAGGATCCCTCTGCTACATGCAGATCCAGAGCCCAGAATTTGTTTGCTTTCTTCTAAAAACTGGAATTTATCACAACTTTTTCCTTTGATCATATTATTTTGCACCCATTAATCTCAAACTCGTATGGGATTATATATTGGCACGTGTATCATATTATAGAAGGCCCAATTCAGCCCAAGCATAAGATAATAGTGTCGTAATCAAATAAAGGTCTTCATATGCATTAAGTAATTAAATAATTAAGCAAACATTATATAGAATATTTCAGACAAAAGATGATTAGGGCTCCCCACTTTATGAAATTATCCAATTTTTAAACATTATTGCCAAGGTCTCATGAAAGGAAGAACTTTTATTTCCTACTGTGGGAGAGGATGGTTTTTCCCCGAATCAAACAGATTGCTAGTAAGAAAAATGTGGTCCATGAACAATTGTTATATAATCAAACAAGTTTAATTTATTTACTTAAATGACATATGAAGTGATGTTCATGTGTATTCAAAGTGGATACATATAGTATTACCTTTTTTTTTTATAACAATAAATCTATGCATACTGATTTTGAGTACATAAATAAGTGCACACTTATGTGTGTCATTATATGAATTAAAAATAAAGTAATACCTAACACACATAAATATATATTTATTTGTGTACTCAAAGTGAGTACACATTATATTGCTTGTATTCAACATACTTAATCCAGTAGTATTTACTGTCAAGATATTATCTACTTTATACATACAGTTCATCATGATTTTGCTTACGGGTTTTACAACTCAAAACGCGTCTTAACAACTTAAAGAGCTCATAGAGTATTTAATTAGTCGAATCCTCCTACCGCTAACCAATATGAAATACACAGACAAATCCAACATCTCTCTGGTGCTTTGTTGATATGAAATTTGTCTAAAAGTATTACATACACCCCCCTTTATAAGACTCAACGTCCTTGCTGAGGTTTGTTCTACCATCTTTCAAGAGGATACGCGGAATCACTCTGATACTATTTGTAACATCCCTATTCAATAACTTGTCTCATTGTCAAAATATTGTCTATTTTGAACACAAAATCTGTCATTACTTTGCTTCTAAACTTTGTAACTCAAAACGCATCTTGATAGCTTAAAAAACTGACAAACTATTTAATCAGTCAAACTCTTCCACCCTTAACTGATGTGGGATACACAGATAGAATATAGACAGACCTAACATCTCCCTCGTGTTTTATCGATGTAAGATTTGTCTAAGGGTATTATATAATGTAAAGCTTAGAAACAAAACCATGATAAACTATGTATCCAAAATTGACAATATATTGATAGTGGACCAAACTATTGGACCAAAAGTGTTATAAATGGTATTAGAACGACTCTTGACATGTCATCTTGAACGATAGTAGGATAAACTTCAACAAAGTTGTTGAGTCCTGTAACATCCCTCCCTAAAAGTACTACCCACCAAAGGAAAAATGTTACGAATTAATATCCGGAGCATCTATTTTTTTTTTTTTATCTTTTAAAATATTTTAACATGAACGCATCACTAAAAGTGTTTAGAAATTATTTTAAGAAAACTGAAAATCTGGAAGCGAACAAAAGATATATATACTCATGTGAAAACTCATCTGAAAGCATCCGAATACGTGGAATAATCATATACAATTGTACCATCATCTCAAAAAGGTCAAAAGTCGATAAAAACATCTCACTGTGTGCATGTAATATAAACCAAAGATAACTTGTTTCAGTCGGATCTACCTACGCTAATTTGACCCTGCCTTGCAGCTACCTCGATCACTTGTACCTGCAGTCATGAAAGAAAAGGAAGTTAGTGATAAGAACACTCAGTAAGGGGAAAGAATTAAGTAAACTATTTCCTTTCCTGTTCTAACTCATTCTCGGAACTTAACCTCACTTATAACCCCCATAAGAAATCGAGGGGATAATCTAGTTTATGCGTAACTATTTGGGTCATACTCTGTCCCATCTGGTGTCTATTTGATACTTTCTGGAAGCTGACTATAGAGATTTGACACTTTTCTAAGCTCGAGCTCTTTTCTTTTCTCTCACTACACCATTTCTGAATCTGAATTGAGCTCTACTACGAGCATGTTCTACTGCGAGCGGACCCTACTGTGGGTTTATGTCCTACTACGGACGTGCCCTACTGCGGGCGGTATAGTGTAAAGTGCCCCCTCATAGTTCATAGCATGCATGCAGGCCTTATATCTTACTAATTTTGCTTCCATCTAAATCTATTCATAACTCACCAGAGCATACTCCTAGGACGACTCCTGTATCTTGAGCCCCAAATTCTTTTTCTTGCTTTTCTTTCTTTTCTTCTTCTTTTCTTTTTCTCCCCTTTCTTTCCTTTCCTTTCCTCTCTTTTCTTTCTTTTCCTTACCAAAACTGTGAAATACTATTCACAACACTGTTCATTTGACAGGGCAGCTTTAGTTTTCATACAATTTCACAATCTAAACTGTCTCCTCTGTTTATAATAGCACTCATAATTCATTATATATCGTTGAAAAGAGGATTCAAAGAGCTTTCCAACAAGCTATAATAGCACTAATAATTCATTAGATAAGACAGTCAAAACGTGAGATGAAATCAGTGGCAAAAACTGCCTCCTCTATTTATTTGGTAAAGTAGTCGTTGTGCTTCATACAATATTTAACAGTCCAAATGATCCTCAATTCATACAAGTTATATATCACTGAAAAGAGAATTCAAAGAGCTTTCTAACAAGATATAATAGCACTCATTACTTATTAGATAAGACAGTCAAAACGTGGGATGAAATCAGTGGCAAAAACTGTCTTCACTGTTTATTTGGTAAAACAGTCCTTTTGGTTCATACAATATTTAACAGTCCAAATGATTTCTAATTCATACAAACTATATATCATTGGAAAGAGGATTCAAAGAGCTTTCCAACAAGCTATAATAGCACTCATGATTTATACGATAAGGTAGTTAAAAACATGGGACGAACTCAATGGCAAAACTATAAATATTGTCCAACTCTCTGCTATCAACAAAATTACACACATAGACACCCCAAATGGCAAAACAATATTTCTCAACTTCAAAATCATCATTTATAATATAGATCCAAGGAACTAAAAGCCTAAAACATGCAATATATCAAGGATGATACCCTTTACCTTATTTCAAGCCAATTTTTTGCAAGTTGACTTCCTTTTTCTTGTCTTGCTTCCTTTATCACCAAAATCACCTTAAATCAACACCAAAACATATTAACATATTCATATAACATGCTTCCAATACATATGTAAGCATAGGTAAAGGG
This sequence comes from Mangifera indica, assembly GCF_011075055.1. NCBI lineage: Eukaryota > Viridiplantae > Streptophyta > Magnoliopsida > Sapindales > Anacardiaceae > Mangifera > Mangifera indica. Next base: position 15,393,485 of record NC_058149.1, read on the forward strand.
AAAAGGAATAGATCTTTTGGTTACCAAGGCTTCCAAAGTGCTTCATTTACTTTTCTTTCCTTACTTGTCTTCCAAAACTCCTTTAAATCCTTCCTTTTTCTTCAAAAAGTAAAGAAAAAACATGAAGAAGGCTGCTTTTTCTGGAAGGGACGGAAAAATGATAGAAAAAGTGTAAAGGTGTCTTTTTTGACTTTTCTCTCCATATATATATATATATTTTTATATCTTTCTCTTTATCTTTTTCTTTTTGTATTTATATATATATATATATATATATATATATATATACACACCCATACATATATATATATTTAAAATGAGAAGTATCTCAAAACAGGGTCAAAAGACATAATTGCCCCTGGAACATACCTGAGGGTATTACAAGTCCTGTAAGGGGATATATGTGATTCTCTTAGACAAATCCCACATCAGCAAAACACGGAAAAGATGTTAGATCTGCCTATACTCTGTCTATGTATCTCACATTGGTTAGAGGTGAAAAAATTTGATCAATTTAATAGTTTATGAGCTCTTTAAGCTGTAAAGACACATTTTGGATTGTAAACCCTATAAGTCATAATAGACAATGTGTTCAAAATAGAGAATATTTTGACAGTAGACTAAGTTATTGGCCCAAGAATGCACCCCTGCATGGCTTCCACTTCCTGCACACTGTTGACTTTTGGCCGTACCCCTGTTGCTTGTCTCTGCATGCACATCATTATGTCCTGCAAGTTGGCCCCTTGACAGTTGGACTGCCTCCCACATTGCTAGAACAATGAACTACTGGACTGGGTTGTTTGCGCTGGCTCTCCCCCTAGCCTAGACCCTTCCTAGGGCTGGATTCAAGCCGAGCCGAGCTCGGCTTGCAGCCAGCTCGGGGTCGGCTCGCTTTATTTAGGGGCGGCTCGAGTTCGACTCGTTTTTGGCTCGGTTCGTTTTTAGCTCGGCTCGACTCGTTTTTCATATCAAAACGACATCGTTTTGTGTATATATATGAATCAAAACGACGTCGTTTTGTATAAAAATTTTTTTAAAAATTTTTAAAAAAATCTGCCCTGCCAAGCCGAGCCAGCTCGAGCTCGATCGAGTCGAGCAGAGCCCGACTCGTTTCGGGCTCAACCGAGCCGAGCCGAGCCCGAGCTCGAGCTGGCTCGGCTCGAATCCAACCCTAACCCTTCCTTGGTTGCTGGATGGTTAGGGTTGACTCCATAACACTCTGTTACAAGTCTTTTGCCCATTTGTCCTGAATTGGACCCTAGCCCCTTGACTGGCCTGTTTGCTACTCCCGCATGTGCGTACTCCCGAGCTACGCTTGCGGCCTGCTGTGCAGCACGCACCCCCTGTGCTGTTGTTTGCCTGGACTCGTGATCACACTGCAGGGCTGAATCTGCATTCACACAATGACATGCTGAACCCGCATTCCTGCTGCGGTGCACCTGATTGTTACGCTGCGACAACCCCGTGTTGTGCCTGCCAAAATTACCCCTTGACAAATTACATTGAACAGTATCAAATCTAATACATTGCCAACAAAGCAGGCCACAATCTAAAGACTTCAAGTGATCCTTTGGCGTAGCTGTACCAGAAGCACCATAATCTCTTTTTCCATCCTACAACAACTCTTTTCCAAAAGATAAGACAAATGAAGCATAATGTGATTATATGTTGATGAACTCCTGCCAGAAACAGTATCGCTATAATTGTCCCTAAAAAGGGGCACTGTATGCACCTGCTATGACTTTCAGATGATCCATGGCATGCCATGTCTACATATTCAGCTAGGTTGATCAAAATTAGAGGACAAGAGTTGCACAGAATTGACAAAGCTTCCACCTAACCCAAACTTTGGTACCATCATCCGTGACAGTGAATCATCATGAGTTGGAGTTGAAAGCACGATGAAAACCTCAGTGGGCATCATAAGATTTTTTAACTAGACAAGACAATCGTGGAATAAGTAGATGGAACAATAATCCTGAAATTGATTATCGGTTTGTCACCAGAAATTTCTATAGGAGCATAATCCATCCTTGAAATGGTGGAATCGATTTTGGTCCCTCACCACTATTTCTCGATTATAAGTCTTATAGGTGAAATTAATGGCAGAATAAGTGAAAATCAGGAGGCATCTTCCTTGTCTTCCTCATTAATGTGCAGTAACACCGCCAATGTAGAAAGAACACATCCAGCTGCCTTCATCTCTCTACCCATTTCATCTAAAATCTCATATATATCTTTGTATTGATCATGAGATTTATCCCCGGCAACAAATTCATAAATTTCGTTATTCAGTTCAATAACAGTGCCCCCAGGGATCTTCCTCATCCCCCTTCTGTCCATCACCTCCCTGATATTGATTTCTTCCCCAAAGTAGCATTTTTGTGTATATGTTGGAAAGTAGTACATAATCAGATTTGTGCATAGGTTTCATTTCCGGTTAACCATTTGGTGATACTCTCCCCAGGCTTGATTTCACGCAGGCGCAATAAGCTCTAATCAAGGTTGGGCAAACAACTGGGTTTGGTTCAATGAGCATCTCTTGGCCAAACTCATATGCCTCTTGAACTAATCCAGCTCTGCGTAATATATCTACCATGCTTCCAAAGTGTTCAATTTTAGGTATTATGCCAAAATCTTTTTTCAATAAATCATAATACTCTCTTCCTTTGTCAACTAATCCGGAATGATTACAAGCAGAGAGCAATCCAACAAAGGTCAGGAGCCACTCCAGCTTCTATCATCTCCTCAAACAAAGCCATAGCTTCGAAACCATGACCGTCCCTTGCCACCCCAACAATCACAGAAGTCCATGAAACAATAGTTCTCTAGTTCACGTTTCTAAACAACTTCGAAGCTTCATCAACATCACCACACTTAGCAAACACGTCAATAAGCGCATTACATAACTCCACGCTTTTTTTAGCCTCTCTTTCTAAATAAAATATCCAATCCACTGAGAAAGTCACGTGCTTCTCTAAGTCGTACACGCAAACAAAACTGAAACCACAGTGATCTCATCTGGACAAACAATACAAATCTGCATCTTCCTGAACAAACCTATGGCCTTAGTTGACAAAACCAAACGTGCGTATCCACCAATCATCGCACTTCACGAAACAGAGTCAAACTTTGACATTTCATCAAATACCTTACCAGCAAACTCGATCCCTCCTTTTCAGCAACCATACATGTGAACAAAAGTGTTGTGTACATTGATATTATCACCAAAACGGAACTTCAACACCAACCCATGTGTAGACATGCCGAAATTCAGGTCCTCAAAACCAGCACAGGCCTTAAGAACAAATGGGTACGTGAATTTATTGGGAAAAACTCCAAATTCGAGCATAGGCTTGTAAAGTAAAAAATTTGCCTTGAACTTGTTAGTTTGAGCATAAGCTCGTATTACAGTGTTAAATAGTAGTGGATTGAAAATACGATATCGTATTTGGGTGAAAATGCAAAAGATGAAGCGTAATCTATAACGTTTAGATGGGAGGATGTGGAAGTAAACTTGGTAAGAACTGATGGGTTGTTATGGAGACCCAATTCGATAATGTGGTATAGACTTGGGTCAGTTTTGAGAGGCTATTGCAAGAACGGAGGAGAGATAGGCAGCTCTGCTCTGCTGCTCTTTTGTTGCCCGTTGAAGTTGAAGTAATGATTGGGGTGCGAAAGAGTACACCCGATCAAGCAAGGGACATGAGTCTCGTTTTTGAAACTTCAAGGGAGGTGCATGACATTTACCCGGAGCGTTTTCTTTTATTGCGGATGCCGAGGGTAGATTCAAACAGTTACTTTGCTGTCCACGTCAACAGTGCTCCAACGTTGCTCCGCGTGGTGATAATAGAAGCAGCCACGTCACCTCTCAATCAACCTCCCTCCGTTTTCTGGACGACAATTTGGAAACTGAAATCACAGTCGTAGCTCTGAAAAAGAAAATGAGAAAATTTTCTTCGATGGCTTCGTTACTCTATCTAGGATTGTACATCCAAAGAGGAACTTATAATAAGAAGGTTGGCATAAATGTGCTTCGCTCTTATTCTCGCCTTTTATCTCCAAAGCCTCCAGGTACCTGGCCTCTTATTATATGCTAGTTAATGCGAAGGTTTTTTTTTTTTTTTTTATGAAAATCAAATTTTGTGATGATGTGAATCACGCTGGATGATGATAATAAGTATATGCGAAAAGAGTTTGTCTTGGGAATGTAAATATTATTGGTGTCAATAATTTGAGTTTTAATGTTTCTTCGAGCAAAATTGAGAATAGAAGAGACATGAATTTCTTGATCCATTGAACTTTGAAGAAAAAGAAATCTGTAGTTTTTAACTGCGTAGCTACTTAACGTAACTTCTTACTTACCTAGTTCAACATGTAATCTGGTCAATTATTTTAGTGGCTTGTATAATTTACAAAGTGAATTCCTGAATCGATTCCTTTGATCAGGGGATTCTTTTTTTTTTTTTTTTTAAGTTCCACTTCTTTGATGAATGGCATATTCACTAGACAAAAATGATGGCGGTTGTTGAATTTTCCATGGTATCTTCGTTAATATGGTTTAAGATTTTATCTCTCAGGACCACTAATGCAGTACAGAAAACTGATTGAGGAGGGGAAGCTGCGGTGGGATCCTAACCAGGAAAGGATTGCTTTGGCATTAGAGAATTTGCTTGGGAGATTAGAACAATATGAAAAAGATATGGAGGAATATCATGTGATTTTCTGTGTTGCATTGAGTGCCGGATTTGGTGTTCTTGTTATTCTTTGACCACCATTATGATTTTTCACATGATTTGCATCCTCTCTTTGCTTTCTTTTAGGTAAACCTAGCCAACTGGGAGAAAAAAAGAGAGTATGAGAGGCGCAAGCTATTGATGGAGGAAGCTGAGCTAAAGCAGCAGGGAGATCTGTTGGGTTCAGTAAACAAGAATAGGAATCAAATATTGGAAAGATTGATGCTTTGGTGAGGCATTTCTGGTTCTGTCATGACATGTTTTTGACCAACCCTCCAGTTTACCATAAAATATATGTTTATATTTGGGTAGAGCATAGTAATATTGTTGCATATTTTGATGACTCCGTACTTTTTGTGCATGGATGTAATCAAGAATAAATATCATTGAGTTAATTCAAGAAAAACTATAGCATAGAATTAGCTGAAATTATTCGTTTTGACTGAGTTAATTGGTCTCTTCTGTTTCCCTTACTAGAGGCAAGATTCCCAAAAATTAATATGCTGTTAAATCAGTTTTTAACTTCCTAAATAAACTATAGCAAATACTGCCAAAGATTAGGAAACCTCAGAAATTATCATGGATGCTTTCTATATTCTATGGCCATGGGCTTTTCAATATTAAAGGCATGCATCTTTGGTGATTTTTCTTGAGGATATTGAAACAAAGTTGATATCAACACTGGAGAAGTTTTAATGGCTTTTTTTTGGTAAGTAGAAGTTCTAATGGTGCCTTGTCTGATTAAATGGAACCTCTTTTGATTCAGGAAAAAACCTAGAAATGTAGAATCAGGAGTGGGTAAATGGGTTTCATACCTTAACCGAGAAAGGAAGTTGGATTCTCTTGTTGGGCGGCGTCCAACTGCTCCTCCAGCCCCGAAAGGAGTATATATATATGGCAATGTTGGAAGTGGTATGTTGGTGGATCTTTTTTGCGCTTATTTTTGAAGCCTGGGCATACAAGATAAAATACTTAATTACACATTGGACAATATGAAAGAATTGGTTTCTGATCTGATAACATGGTATTGTTCCATAAATCATTTTTTGTTGTCATTCAAATAAATCATTTGCAGTGGAGATTGCTAGTTGCTTTTAAATCTATTTCTGAGCTTTTCATTTAATCTTGTTGACTTATGAATGTGCATATTCACAAGAATATAATAAACTAAAGAAATTGTTCCATGCAGGCAAAACCATGCTTATGGACATGTTTTATTGTGGCACTCAAAGAATTGTTAAACATCGACGAAGGTTTCATTTTCATGAGGTAAACTCTTGATTATTTTGCTGAAATCCTGAAAGTTCCTTGCATTCAGATATAAATTTAAATTTATTTTGATAAATGAAAGAATATACATTTTTACTAAAAAGGTTTTTTTCCCTACAGTTTGAGATTGCTGTCCTTTGATGGTAATTCTTAGGATTTTAAATTTTCTTTGCATGCTATTAATAGGTGGCAGTATATGTAATGTGCACTTGATTCCATTTATTAAAAGTATGTTTTTGCAGGCTATGCTCAAAATTAATGAACATATGCACCAGTTCTGGAAAAATCAAGTGGAGGAAAAGTCTTTGCAATCTAACATATCTAGTTGGATTACGAGTCTTCCATTCGATATGAAAGTTAAGGAATGGGTAGCTGCAGAAGAAAGATATAAGCAGGATGTTCAGATGAAAGATATTCTTCCTGCGGTAGCTGATAAGTTTCTTATGGAGTGGCATGCAGATCAAAGAGGGGCCAGCATTCTTTGTTTTGATGAGATACAGGTGATGATACATTTATAAAGGGTCTGGTTTTCATTTATGTCATTGACTTCACATTTGTAATGTCCTTTTGCACTCTTGCTTCAATGCAAATCTATTGCTCAGGTATCATATGTTAACACTTTTACATTTCGCAATCAAATATATATGGGTTTATTCCTTACTCTGAAGTTCAGTGATGAGATCCTTCCTGTAGCTGTCTGTAATTTGTTTGCAAAAATCCATGTTCTAGAGGTCATATTAAGGCAGAGCTCTGCTGATGACCAAGACCAGGGTTGTCACTGTACAAAACAGCATGCTATTTCACTTTGATATTACCCTGACATAGTGATAGCCAAGAACTCTCTGCATTTTCCAAAAGATGAATTAGTATTATGTGGGAATATTCACTATTGTTTATCACTATCCAGAACCTGTTGCTAAAGGAACCAGCTTATGGAATTGGCAACTCTTCATGACATAAATGTTTTGCTTTCTAGTACAGACTGTGGATGTGTTCGCTATTGTAGCCTTATCCGGAATTTTGAGCAGATTGTTGAGTACTGGAACTGTTCTTGTGGCCACGAGTAACAGAGCACCACATGATTTAAATCAGGTATGTTGCTGATTGATGTTGATGAATGCAAGAGCTTAATTGACCAGAACTTGCATTCAAATTCCCCATTATGTTGATAAAATTTCAATAAATTGAGTTTGTTGTCATCGAATCCCCCTGTTTTATTTACTGTTATGATAAGTTGTGTATGTGGTTTGTATGTCTGATCCATTTTTAAGGTTAAATAGTATTATTGTTGGTCCTTGTCATTAAGTGTATGCTATTGGATGTAGTGGTTATTTCACATACACAATGCATAGAAACATTACAACAGGTTTCAGAAAAAATCCTTCTCATGCAGGATGGGATGCAGTGGGAGTTATTTCAAAAATTTGTTTCAAAATTGGAGAAGCATTGTGAGATTATTGCAATTGGAAGTGAAATCGATTACCGTCGCCTTATAGCACAAAGATGTATGGACCAGGTGAGATATTATCATGGTTGGTTTCTTCTTTATCTGTTATCTACCATCAAGATTTTTAGTCTAAGAATTATCTTGACATCATAACACCAGTTGATTTTGTATAGATTTTAATATCTTCCACAACCTTTCATGTTCAACCTTTTGGAGGCCAAATGAGAACTATCTAGATGGCTTTTCTCGGTCTTAATTTTCCGTCATTTACTTAGATTTAGGAAGAACTCAAGTCCTCTATATCATGATAGTTCAGTGAAATATGAAAAAAGGATTTTGAAAGATTAAGACTACATATGGAAACATTTTCGTTAAATTTCCAAGCTTTTTCTGGTTGGAGTATCTAAATCTTAGCTTGTAATCATGCTTTAATTTTTTCTTTCCCAGTGTAATATAACTTTGAGAAATAAAAAGTCAGGTTCCAGTTTTTGACAATTCTCTGAGGATGCTATTGCTGTCTGTTTAGTTTTTGAGATTATCGTCTCATATATGCAGGTCCACTACTTCTGGCCCTTGGATGGTGGTGCTCTGACGGCATTTGAGACAATGTGGGAGCAAGTCACAAACCAGTTGGGAGGAAAAATCACGTCCTATACCATCCCGGTGATGTTTGGGAGGTACTTTTCAGTCTTAAATACACAAATTTAATCAATTTACTCTTCCCAAATTAAAGTACACTTTTTTGTTCTCAACCAGAACATTGGAAGTTCCTCAAAGCTGTAATGGAGTGGCACGCTTAACATTCGAGTATCTATGTAGTCGCCCGGTAATAGACTTGCCTTTTTGTATGAATTTGTGATTTTTGTTCATAATTTTTGTATATGGTCAACAAATCATTTATAAGTTAATTGCTGTATATAGCCACACTGTCCACACATCTTCAAATATATGGGTGTGTGTGTTTTTCTGTGTATAAATCCTCATTTTATTACTAATCTTTTGTTTATCCATTTATTTGCTAAATTGATAACTTTTATCTGCCAGGTTTTTTAACATCTTAGGTGAGCTTAATATCTCAAAAGCTCATCAGACTCTTCTTTTGGTGACTTTAGAAGATGGCAAGGCATTTGAATTATTTGACAATTTCTTTTCCTTTTTTCTTTAGCCTAGGCTTGTTTGTGGTTCGCTCACTTTACCTTTCCTGGATGGTGTTATTAACTTTATTGTCCAATGTCAGTTAGGTGCAGCAGATTACATTGCAGTAGCACAAAACTATCACACTGTTTTCATCTCTGACATTCCAGTAATGAGTATGCGAATTCGTGACAAGGTATGTTAGCAACATTTTAATGCTTCAAGCGCCAAGCTTGGTGTTGGATATTTGATATAAATGAGCTAAGGAACAGTATTTGGGAGTTCCATTGCAGAAACTGCTTTCTACTTTAAGTACTTCTATAGATTTGGAATCTTGTTTCAATTCCTATGATCAACTATGATTGACTTACAGTTAATTTCATTCTTGTTGCTGCTGATATTAACATGCTTCACTTTCAGGCACGTAGGTTTATCACCCTAATTGATGAGCTATACAACTATCATTGCTGCCTCGTCTGTTCTGCAGCTTCTTCTATTGATGATTTATTTCAAGGAACTGAAGAGGGTACACTTTTTGATTTGGAAAGGTAGGTATTTTATTCTATACCAGGTGGCTTTATAATCATTTGTTTCTCATCTGCATAGAATACTCTGCCTAAATGTTTCTGGATCTCAATAAATTGTTTTTCAACTGTAGCTTTTAATTCTGTAATTATTACTTCTTCCTGTAGATGTAAAAATGAAGAATTTTGATTTTTAGACTGAGTTGCAATTTGGCAATGTTACATATTTTCCTTTTTTATAAATGTTTATGAATGCACCTCAAGAATTTTCAAAATCTAGGGGTTCTGAATTCATATGTATATGACTAACATGGGCATCTCCACTTGAATTTCAGTTTCCAGTTTGAAACAGAGATAGAGGGAGGGAAACTTCGCCGAAATGTTTTGGCAGAAGGCTCTGTGAGTTCAGGGGGTTCACCCACTGGTATAATTTCCATGCTATCTGGACAAGAAGAGATGTTTGCCTTCCGCCGAGCAGTAAGTAGAGTTCTTCTTTTCTCAAATATTGTTTTGTTTGTTGGTGCCCTCACCCCTCTCTTAAGAAAATATGTTTGTTGAGCTGATCCAAAAAATATTTCTTTTTAACATTTGAACAATGATACCGTGGCTTGCTTGGTCAGTGTTTTTTTATATTAAGCACAAAAGCATCATGTTTCTTTATCAGTGATTCCTTACTGTGTACCTATCTGATGATTCATAATATTTACTGGTTAACAAGAAATTGTTATATATATAGCCTTTATGCCAAAAACATATGTTAAACATAAAATTGATCATATATTTAGTTAACAGAAACAAGTTGTCAATGTAGGTCTCTCGCTTGATTGAAATGCAGACACCTCTATACCTGGAAGGAGTTCATTCTCTTCATCCATTTTTCCAAAACAAAATCAAGAGTATGTAAATAGTCATGCAAGTGCCTTCTCGATCCCAATCATTGATCAAGAGAATAAATCCATTGTGCTTATAGGGACCCCTTTCAACCATGCATATGCAGAAGAATGCTTGCCCTTCCTCATTTTCTATTTATTTTATTCTATTATGATTTAACCATTTTCAATTGGTTATTATGAGGATGGATGCAGAAATGTCTTGTAAGAAAAGATGTTATTCATATAGTACTAAGTGACAAGTTGACATCTGAACTCTGTACATGATTCACATTTGTCCCTTTTGATTTAATAATCTAGAATTTTCAGTGGATGCCCGCCCTAATTTTGGATTCATACTGGGTGCTCTTGACTGTCATTTCACTGCCAAAAAAAACTACAGACAAAAAAACAGTGTGGCCATTTTAGGATTATCTTAATATAATAACCCCATTTGACATTGAAGTTGTTGAATATGACCTCATTTGATCTTGCATGGAGGTACCGAAATGGTATTATTTTAATGAATATCTCTCCTCTAACCTTAGTACTTTTGCTTAATTTTTTTCTTCATTCTCTATATGAATCCATACACTGATTCAATGGATTGGTAGTTCTCTCCCTATACATGTGTGCCAATCTTAATTTTATTCATCGCTTTCTGTCACTGCTTTGTCTATATGGAATAGTTGAAGCTGATATCACATGCATGCCATATGCAAGAGGCTTAGAGTCTTATGGCCATGGAATGAGGTCAGTTTTCTTTTCTAGAATTGCCAGTTAAGTTGTTGAAATATATTGGCTGATTATTCTTCTTTTAAAAGTTGTGTATGACATTTGGGAACTTAATTCTTTTCAATTTGGTCTAGAAGTGATTAACTAATAACTAATCAGGAAAGCAGATAGTTGTACAATATAAATATCACTTGATTCATTGCCAATCTTGTCCCATTATTCACTTCACCGCACAAGATGTTCACAATTTTCTTTCTTTTTGCTGTGCTCTCCCCTAGATAGTAACTAGCCATGTGAATGTGATGTGATAGAGTTACAGTTCTAAATATAAGAACCTTTCTGCTTTGTTAAGTGACTCTGCATAATCACTGCATGTGGGATATTATATTAAGAATAGTGGATGTCTTTGTTTTAAGATCTTTCATTATCATCTTTAAGGTGAAAAAAGTAATGATTATGATGACTTGGATATGCATGGTTGAAGCACATTTATAATAATGTATTTTGCATAGACATTACTGCACCACTTTGAGATAACCATCCTGCCATTAAGTCACTAACCACATGATAAGATTCATTAAAGATTGTTTAATTACTTGGCCATAACACAAGGGTAGGTGTCATTTTTTAAGATTGAATTTCCTGACCGGCTTGTTCTAAGAGCTCCTCAATATTGTCAGCAAGTACATAAATGAGTGAACAGCCAATTGTGGGTGGCTGCACTGGAGGATTCAGATCTAGCCTTGTTTGAGTTGATTATAATATTTCATCATTGGAGTGTGAGTGGCATTTGTTTCTTTTGATACTGTCCACTTATTCAAGTGGAAGTCAATTTTGTGAGGAAATAAAACTTATGTTTTACTTGGTTGTACCACTGAATTCTCTGTGCCATGGGAGGCTTGGCAGCTAAAAACTATATTAAAATTGACTTGATAAAGTCGCCTGGTGTGTGTGTGTGTGTGTGTGTATAAAATACTTTAGCTTAATAATCTATGCATTTATACTTTTATTAAGATGTAAAATTTTATTAAGAGACTGGGCAGAAGCTTTCTTGATCACTACTTCGTTTGATGATAACATGCATCACATTACTGTGGTCAATGAACCTTGAAGCTTATGAGACTGCAAATTAACGCTCTAGAGGAAGCAGAAGGATCAGTGTCTGCAAAACCATGTCTGTGCATAAGATATCCACAGCATGTTTGTATTATTGGTTCTTGATCCCAAGTTCAAAAGTTACGAAGCATATCGCCATATTCCTAGAAATCTAGCTGAATAAGCATGTACTGATAATGTTATGGAGCAATGAAGTGATTGATGTGTTGGAAGCATTAAATTTTGATGCTTATCCAATCAGTAGTGTTCCATGTTGACAATTGCATATTGAATTATAGATAGAATTTGGGGCAATTCATTGAAGAGGTTCAATTGTGATGATCAAACCGATGTTTTTAGTGCAGTTAGGTCCACCTATATATTATCGATAATATCATTAATTTACAAGTAATTGCATAATTGATTACTAAAACTTTAATATAATAAATGTGGATAAATTTTATTGTTATGGAAAGTTGAGGGTTGTGTGCTCCTAATAAGATAGAAAATGATTTATATCCTGTAATGACAGGGAATGAAAATCATAATTAAATCCTAAAATCACAGTTGTTATGGAAAGTGGAGGGTTGTGCCCTAATTTGGTAAGAAATGATTCATATAAATAAGAATGGTATGTTACAAAGATTATGGTAAGAGTTTTCTGTCATGCATTGTAGATAATATGGACGAAATTGACCAGTGTCGTTTCAATGTGTGACTAAAGAGCACAACAAATAGATCAAAAGATTGGGAATTAAATCAACCAACGTAAGCTCTTATTGACTTGTGGTAGATACAATATGTCACAAATAGACTTCAGGATGTGGATATTTTGAATAGGAATGTATCTTTTTTCATCGATTTAAAGTGTGAATTTAATTTTACAGTCAATTTCTGATTCAATTCCATGATTAACACTACTTCAACAGTCTTTCGGCCTTTTATGAGCTCAATATTATGGGAAGGTTTTGCTTCTAACTTTGTCACATCCAATGGATGATAGTACAAACTCATGAATTGATAGTGGACGAGCATGATTAAAAAGCCTTTTATTTTAAAGATTAAGCAGAACATGTATAATTAAGCATTATCTTGGGCAATTTAACAGAATATTGAGACAGTAATTCCAGAAATTTTGAGAATGACAGTCATTAGAACAAGTCAAAATTATTACAAGATTACTGGCATTGCAATTATACATTTTGTTCCACTCTTCACAAGCATATTATTGTAGTTGGATAATGTCGAAGTCATATCCTGCAAGGACAATTAGAGTGGAATAAGAAGAAAGAGGAGAGAAGAGCAGGATAAGAGTGAAGAGAAAGAAAAGATACGTACTGGGCATATTCAATGTTGATTTTTCCAGCAGAGCGGGAGACGGCAGCAAAAGCATCATTGGACAGGAGGATGGTTGCAGGGCAAGGAGATTTGGGGCAGAAATCCACCACCTTCACCTCAATACTACCACTCTTGCAGGGTTTATCAATGCCACTCAGGCACCTCAATCTGTAACGTCTCCCACAAGCAGCGCCGTTGTCCCACAACCCTTCACTAACCGCAACAAACAAATTTCCTGGAGGGAATTGATCTTGACTATTGCCATTACACCTAGTTGCTGCACAAATCACACAAATCAGTAGCTAGTAACCTGTTTGACTGAATAAGGTTTTATATTGATCCAATAAATCAAACGTATTTTTCATGGTTCACTCACGCAAGTATGGAGGATTATAAGATGAAGCGGTACCAATATCACCAAGAACAAGGCTTACTTCTAAGTTGCTTAATAAGCTCAATACGACTGCCATGATCACAAAGAGTGAGGCCATGATAGTGTTTTAGTGTAAAGCCAGAGAATAAATGATTAATTGCTTCAAAACTTACTTGTTGGACCCTATTTATAGATGAAGAGGAACGAGTTTCGGTCTCTCTACTTGCCCAAAAAAAAAAACTCTCTCTCTGTTCGAATAATTTATTTTGTTTTTCCACTTTTAAATTCCTCATAGAAAGTGCAAAGATAAACGTGTACAGAGTGATGGTAATGGGATGAAATGGATACTTAGCTTTAGAAGCTAACGGTATTAACCACCTGGCAGTAAACAAGTGAAGTGAGTCATCAACATTCGGAAGTGGGAGTTTTATTTAGTCTGAAATCCATGAAAGTTGTACATTATGCAACTCTGTTTTCAGTTTAACAATCCTTGTGTATATCCACTACTCTTGGCGACTCCCACAATTTGTAATGTTTATCTCTAAGGGTGACATAAATTCTTATCTCTAATGTTAGATAGAATTCAGGGTGACGGTGGTCTGAGTTTGATCTGAAAATCTGATAGTGTAATCATCCATGTGTCAGGTAAAAAAACACGAGAGATGGGAAAAGTAGACCTTGACCTTTAAAACAAGAAGTGTAACTCCTTGCTTCTTTCAGAATGGAACATACTACTCACAAAATTTCTTCATGGAACAGAATAAACATGGTCGCAATTCCCTCCTAGAGAGAGAATCAGTCAGACAAACGATGAGTTTTGATAGATTGGACTTAGGCCTCAACATAGTTGGGACTTTACTTAATTACTAATAATGGGGTGGATTTAGCCAAACCTCAATTTTACGTTATTTGAATTTGATTCGACATAAAAAGAGTTAAACTTAAGTATACACTTGAGTTTAATAATTTTTTAAGACTTGAACTTGAGTTTGAATTTAATATGATAGTTGATACTTGAACCTAACTGATACAAGCTTGATACTATAAATACGAGCTTAATAAACTCAGGGTATGTTCAATTTAAGTAATATTTTATTATAAAAAATAAAAGATTACCTCACAAATAGAATACTAATATAAATTATTACTATATTTAAAAAAATTTAGTATATATAAATAATTATTGTATTTAGTTTAATGTAATAAAAATATACTAATACATTATTTTACTTGAATATCTAAAATATTTTTTTATATTACATAGTATATTAATTAAAAATGAGGACCTAAAAAATTAATAAACAAATAAAATTATAATAAAATCAAGACTGCCATATTAATATTTTTATATTTAAAGTAAATGTGGTAATAGAATACATTATCATTGTTAATACAAAATTATCAAAATATTTTATTACCTAATAACATAAATAAAATAATAAAAAATATATTACTAAAATAATTTTTAATTACCCTTATAAGGTGTTTGGTTGAGAGAATTAAATATTACCAATAATGATGTGACACGTAATATAATAATAATTTGATTACTACATTTACTTTAAGTATTAAAACAAGGTAATCTTGATTTTTATTATAATTATATATTTATTTATTAATTTTTTAAAAAAAATAATTTCATTTTCAATTAATTTAACAAATAATATAAATAATATTTTAGAATAATTATATTCAAAAACATTTAAGTAAAATAATTTACTGATATTTTTTTATTACCTCTAATCAAATATAATAATTATTTATATAAATTAAATTTTATCAAATATATTAATAATTTATATCCATATTAAAGATTAAAAAATATTAATATATTATTTTACTTAAATTTTATTGTATATAATTATTTAAAAATATTTTTTACATTATTTATCATATTAATTAAAAATAAGGTTATTTTTATCTTAAAAATTAATAAATAAAATTATAATTATAATAAAATTAAAATTATCTTAATAATTTTTTAATAATTAAAGTGAATCAACCAACCCCCTTGCAACAAAATATTATTGCTTCGATAAATTATATAATAAAATCACATTGTATCGTACTGTTCATGTAACACAAAACGTCATTTAAAATTAGGCCAAACGACTATTTCCCACCCAAGATATGATGTAATGACAAGTTTCCACCTTTTAACTATGGAAACACCAAATACCCACCCATGGCCGATTAAATTTAACAAAACTCTAACGGTGTTAAATTTAATCTTATTTTCCCCCCTAAAAGTTTAAAACTAACATTTTTTCCCTAAGCTAAGTTTGAAAAGATCGCATTCCCCCCTAGGGTTTATTTCCAAACCCTTTCACTTTCTCTGGCGCCATCGTCGACCGTCTTCCCCTCCCGACGGTTTCTCTTCCACTGACGGCCCCCTTCAACTTCACCCCAACCCATTCGACACAGAGATACGTCGTCTGGGAAGACGATCGTCTTCCCAGATGAAGACGACTCGTCTTCCCAGACGACGACCAGTTCTTCGTCTTCCTCGACGAAGTTCTTTGTCTTCCACGGCTTCTCCGATATCGATCGGACGTCCAAATGGGAAAAAAGAGATCGCCAACAGGAGAGGATGCTTCAGGAGGGAGAGGTTGTCGGCAATAGAGTTGGAGATTTCAAACGAAACCCTAGGGTGAAACTGTGATTTTTTAAAACTTAGGGTGGAGGAAATTTTTGGTTTTTAAAGTTTAGAGGGGCAAAAGTAGATTCTATTTTAGTTTATTTTTAATATTATAGAGAAAATAACGATTTTACCCTTACCACCGTTAGAGTTTTATTAAATTTAACTAGCCATGGGTGGGTGTTTGATGTTTCCATAGTTAAAGGGTGGAAACTTGTCATTACAGCATACATTGGGTGGGAAATAGTGTTTTTTATTTTGTTTAGGGAAATTATTAAAAATAGGCAAAATTAAAGGGGTCAAAGCGAAATTGCCCAAAAAATTTAGATTTAAGCAAAAATACCCAGGTTTTGTGAAATGACGAAACTGGCCCCATATATAAAGTCAGCAAATTTTCATTGTACAAGCGATAGAAAATTCCAAAGCTTCCCACATCCCACGGCGAGCGTCATTTCCGCCGATTTTCTTTAGTTCCGGCAACCGCAAATGGCAAATAAGGTTAGTATATCTCCTGTAATCTTTTTTGGATCAAGTTATTGCTGATATTATTGAGATTTGATTGAGAATTTTGGGTTTGAAATTTTAGGGTTTACGGTTTGAACAATGCTTAAATATTCCGATTGTGGTTGTTTTGGTTGAATTGATTGAGGGGTTTTATGTTATACAACGTCTAGCTTTGATGTATGTGAAAATCGGAGGTCGAAACGACCAAAATTTGGTCGAAAATGGCTGGCAAATGGATTGGCAGTCTTGTTGTGGGAACGGCGTTTCCCACGGCAAGACGAATTTTCCCACGACAGCATATTGGGCATGGTTAGTTGGGGGGTAAAGTGGGTTTTTTAAAACATTGGGGTGTCGGGGAAATGCTTAGCCCACATCAGGTTTTTATGAAATTTCGCACGTTGTCGTGGGAAAAGTGAAATTACGAAACTACCCCCCTTTATATTCACAGCAAAATTTCACTTCTTCCCACGGTATTTCAGCGTTTTCACTGTGCATTTCCACGAAAATTCCAAAAGCTTTCCACCTCCCACGGCAAAGGTCATTTCCGGAGATTTTCTTGCTTTCCGGCAACCGCAAATGGCAAAGAAGGTTAGTATATCTCCCGTAATCTTGTTTGGATCAAGTTATTGCTGATATTATTGAGATTTGATTGAGAATTTTGGGTTTGAAATTTTAGGGTTTACGGTTTGAACAATGCTTAAAATGTTTCGATTTTTGGTTGTTTTGGTTGAATTGATTGAGGGGTTTTATGTTATACAACGTCTAGCTTTGATGTATGTGAAAATCGGAGGTCGAAACGACCAAAATTTGGCCGAAAATGGCTGTCGAATGAATCGGCAGTCTTGCCGTGGGAACGGCGTTTCCCACGGCAAGACGAATTTTCCCACAGCAGCGTATTTTGCATGGTTAGTTGGGGGTAAACTGGGTTTTTTAAAATGTTGGGGAGCTGGATGAGATTTGTTACAACACAGCTGGTTTTTTGGAAATTTATCATATAACGGTGGACCTTTTAATTAAAGAATTTTCATGAGGGGTTAAATTGAGAATTTTCTTATCTACGGTTTCTGATCGTGTAGTTTTCGAATTTTATATCCGTTTTTTCTGTTTTAGGTGTTTCTATATGTATTTTTCAAATTTTAAATTCGAGTTTTCAAATTTTGTTGCTTTTTGACACAACTTACGATGTAACGACGTCATTTCAACTTAATATTTCGATTTTTTCGATTATAGGATATATCGATTCGTTTTTTTCAATTTTTCAAATGATTTTTCGGTTAGCGACATTCATAGGTATTTTAACTGATAGAGTTCGAATTTCAGTTCCGTTTTTTCGAATTTCACAATTTCAGGATATACTGATTCGTATTTTGAAGATTTCTGATCGATTTTTCGATTATCGTCACTTTAAGGTATTTCAACGTATAAAATTCGAACTTCAGTTCCGTTTTTCCGAATTTCACCATTTTAGGATATATCAATTCGTATTTTTACGAGTTCCGAACGATTTTCTGATTATTGTCACTTTAAGGTATTTCAACGTATAGAAATCGAATTTCAACTCCGTTTTTTCGAATTTCACCATTTCAGGATATATCGAATCGTATTTTCACGATCTCTGAACGATTTTTCAATTATCGTCACTTTAAGGTATTTCAGTGTATAGAATTCGAATTTCAGTTCCGTTTTTTCGAATTTCACCATTTTAGAATATATCGATTCGTATTTTCACGATTTCCGAACGATTCTTCGAGTATCGTCACTTTAAGGTATTTCAACGTGTAGAATTCGAATTTCAGTTTCATTTTTTTGAATTTCTCCATTTTAGGATATATCGATTCGTATTTTCACGATTTTTGAATGATTTTTCGAGTATCGTCACTTTAAGGTATTTCAACGTATAGAATTCGAATTTCAGTTCCGTTTTTTCAAATTTAACCATTTTAAGAAATATCGATTCGTATTTTCAAGATTTCTGAACCATTTTCTGATTATCGTCACTTTAAGGTATTTCAACGTATAGAATTTGAATTTCAGTTTCGTTTTTTCGAATTTCACCATTTTAGGATATATCGATTCGTATTTTTAAGATTTTCGAACGATTTTTTGATTATCGTGATTTTAAGGTATTTCAATGTATAGAATTCGAATTTCAGTTCCGTTTTTTCGAATTTCACCATTTTAGGATATATCGATTCGTATTTTCACGATTTTCAAATGATTTTTCGAGTATCGTCACTTAAAGGTATTTCAACGTATAGAATTCGAATTTTAGTTCCGTTTTTTTGAATTTCACATTTTAGGATATATCGATTCGTATTTTCAAAATTTTCGAACAATTTTCTCATTATCGTCATTTTAAGGTATTTCAACCTATAAAATTTGAATTTCAGTCTCGTTTTTTCTTTTTTTCGTCATTTCAGGATAACTTAATTCATATTTTGTTATTTTCGATCGATTTTTCGATTGTTAACATTCTACGGAAGTTGAACGTATAGAACTCGAATTGATAGCCCAATTTCTTGCCCGCCAAGCCTGTGAGTAGGAAATATCAATTTTATATCGATCGGCGATGTCCACAATTATTTCTTTAGACCGATAAATTTGATCAATCATCACAAACTTTGATCTCATTAATTGACCTAAAGCTCGGGCCCCAGCTTGTCTGTGATGTGGCATAATTTGATCAACTAAACATGTGTGGGTAGGATTCATAGAGTTGATCCCCCACACATCACCGACAGTGGACTTGGTTGCATGTATATACCACTTGCAATTTTCAGCCTTGCACTTAATTTCCCACTGTTTCTTGTCAGACTTTTTGACACCAAATTGAAATCATTTAAGTAAGGCGAATTGCATCACGGCGTCTTTCAATTGGACTTTATTATGAAAAATATCACCAATCTTGATACCATTCTCCTCTCGGATTGATCTGGAACCACTTGATGATGCTGATGGCTGTGGAGGAAAATCAAGAAGCCGTCTAAATGGATTAGTGGGGACATTGTCAAAAAATGGCCCAGAATAATTTCCACCACCTGAAGTAGGATCTTCAAGCTGCAAACTATCCATACCCTCGATAACTGATGTCATATACTCAGACTCTACATCTTCTGAAGGAATGTCGGGCATATCATTTCCATCAAAGTCACCCTAATAGGGAACTATATCTTTTTCTCCATGAGCCCATGAGTTTGCAATATACAACGGGTCATTACTGAAATTAATCAACTTTTTCAAATCGTATTCTTTTTCGACCCAACTACTTTCTTTTTCATCTTCATCTTCATCTTCTCCCTTATGCCCTTCAATTGGGGTACATGTAACAAAAACAGGAATACATTCCTAAAAGTAATGGGACATATCAAGAAGTCCCTGGACATCTTCATCATTTTGGATCTAGATGGGGCAGTCGAGCTCAATTTTTCTTAGCTTCATTGATACTTGAATGTAGTTTTTCATTGGATCAATACTGCAAGACTCCGTCAAAAACTCAATAAATCCCTCGAATGTTGTTCCATAAGGGATTTTAATCAATTGTTTGGCTCCTCCAACATATTTCATTGTGTTGTTGCGACCTTAAATCCATTCTCTCTGGTAACGAACCGATGCATAACCATCCATTTTAATTATCAATCCTGCAATGACAGGTTTTTGAAGATAATTATTCATTTATAATTAAAAAAAAACAATAATAACTATGTAAATCAGTCGTACAATTATTAATAATTAAAAAAAACTCATCATATTTTTCTAATATTTTATTTATCCCCCTATAATTATTTAACAATTTATATAACAATTTATATGACACTTTCGTATGTTATGTTATATCAAAATGCATCTATCTGTTTGTAACGTTCCATTTAAAACGTTTTTATAATATCTATACTTTGAAATAGATATTCAAATTCTATACTTGAAATACTTTAAAATGTCAATAATAAAAAATTTCTTCAGAAATCTGAAAAATACTAGTGGATATATCCTAAAACGGTGAAATTCAAAAAAACAGAACTGAAATTTGAATCCTAAAAGTTGAAATACCATAGAATGACAACAATCAAAAAATTCTTCAAAAATCTGAAAAATACGAATCGATATATCCTAAAGCGATGAAATTCGAAATAACAAAACTGAAATTCAGAATCTAAAAGTTGAAATACCCTAGTATGACAACAATCGAAAAATTCTTCATAAATCTAGAAAATGTGCATTGATATATCCTAAAGCAGTGAAACTCGAAAAAACCTATAATTTCAATTATAATGCACCTACAATGTTTAATATGAAAATGCGCCCTAATTTTAATAACATTTCATTTGACCCCTCAATTATCTCTTTATTTATTTAACACTCTTGTATGTTGTCTTGTATCAAATCAATACCTATCTATTTTTAACATATTATATAAATCCTGTGTATATTGTAAAAGATCTAAAACCCCCATAACAATGTCAAATATCTAAAAACCCCCCGTATTTATCCTAAATTACATTTAACCCCCCATACTTATCAAATATTGCATTTAACCCCCATATTATGACATAAAAACTAGACTTAACATATAAAATTAAGTTTTAGGCTAAGATTGGCATAAATACCTTTTTTTGATGAATAGTATTTTTTCGAGTCGAATTCAAAAATACAAACTTCTTTCGTCCGAACGAATCCCTACTAATTGATGTTGAAAAAAAAATGAAAGTGAGAGTGAGTGTTTGAGTGATATGAGAAGTGTGTGTAAATAAAATGAGTGAGGAGAGTTTATATAGATGAGGGGAAGAGTAATTTTGACATTTTAGAAAAAGTAATGAAATAAATAAATAAATATGAAAATGTCTTTATAATGTAAAATATCCAAAAAATCCCCATATTTATCCTAAATTATATTTAACCCCCCATACTTGTCAAACATTCATGTAACCCCTATATTATGACATAAAAACTAGACTTAACAAATAAAATTAAGTTTTAGGTTAAGATTGACATAAATACCTTTTTTTGATGAATAATATTTTTTCGAATCGAATTTAGAAATACGAACTTCTTTCGTCCGAACGAATCCCTACTAATTGATATTGAAAAAAAATGAGAGTAAGAGTGAGTGTTTGAGTGATATGAGAAGTGTGTGTAAATAAAATGAGTGAGGAGAATTTATATAGATGAGGGGAAGTGTAATTTTGACATTTTAGAAAAAGTAATGAAATAAATAAATAAATATGAAAATGCCTTTATAATGTAAAATATCCAAAAACTCCTCATATTTATCCTAAATTTCATTTAACCTCTCATACTTGTCAAACATTATTTTAACCCCCATATTATGACATAAAAACTAGACTTAACAAATAAAATTAAGTTTTAGGCTAAGATTGGTATAAATATCTTTTTTCGATGAATAGTATTTTTTCGAGTCGAATTTAGAAATACGAACTTCTTTCGTCCGAACGAATCCCTACTAATTGATGTTGAAAAAAAAATGAAAGTGAGAGTGAGTGTTTGAGTGATATGAGAAGTGTGTGTAAATAAAATGAGTGAGGAGGGTTTATATAGATGAGGGGAAGGGTAATTTTGATATTTTAGAAAAAGTAATGAAATAAATAAATAAATATGAAAATGTCTTTATAATGTAAAATATCTAAAAACCCCCCATATTTATCTTAAATTACATTTAAACCCCATAGTGAGTGAGGAGAGTTATATAAATGAAGGGAATGGTAATTTTGATATTTTAGAAAAAGTTTAAAATAAATAAATAAAAGCCAAACGACTATTTCCCACCCAAGGTTTGTTGTTTTCTCAAAAGTCCCCCCTTTAACTATGGAAACACCAAACACCCACCCATGGCCGGTTAGATTTAACCAAACCCTAACTGTGGTAGGGGTAAAATCGTCATTTTTGCTATAATATTAAAAATAAACTAAAATAGAATCTAATTTTGCCCCCCTAAACTTTAAAAACTAAAATTTTCCCCCAGCTTAAGTTTTAAAAAATGGCAGTTTCACCCTAGGGTTTGGTTTTGAAATCTCCGGCGACTGTTCCGGCTCCATTGCCGACGGCCTCTCCCTCCCGAAGCAACCTCTCCTTCCGGCGAATGTTTTCCTCCCATTTGGAGGATCGATCGGCGTCGGCTTGACCTTGGGAGACGAAAAACTTCATCGGGGAAGACGAAAAACTTTTGAGAAAACATCAAACCTTGGGTGGGAAATAGTCGTTTGGCCATAAATAAATATCAAAATGCCTTTATAATGTAAAATATCTAAAAACCCCTCATATTTATCTAAAATTACATTTAACCCCCATAGTGAGTGGGAGAGTTATATAAATATGAGGGGAAGGGTAATTTTGGTATTCAAAAAAAGTCATAGGCATTTTTTGTTGGAACAGTGATTTTGGGCATTTTGGCTTGGAAATAGTGATTTTGGGCATTTTTGCTTAGTGGGAGGGCATTTTGGCCATTTTTTAAAATTTCCCTTTTGTTTATATAGACAAGTTACTTAGGATTCTACCAAATCAAGAACCCTTATAACTGGAGCTTGAGCTCGGCAGTGCACAACACACTTCGTGGCTTGTGTGGGAGCCTAAATTCTAAAACTAGATGATGAGATAGCCAACCACAGAATGGTTAATTGATTTAATTAAATATTTTGGCTAATATTTTTCATTTTTATTTACATCTTCACTTTAGGAGAGAATATAATATAAAATAGGTAAGTGGGTTGGAAAAGATTATTTGAATATATCCTTTAAACTTTGAAAGAAATCAATAAATGTTCTAATTATTTTCTCCCATTTTATCATTTTATATTGGCCAAAGGGTTTATTCCCACCCAAAATATCATCTTATCTCAAGTTATCATTCCTTAACTTTAAAAATCCTAAATACTCACATATAAATAGTTAAAATTAGTGGTTTAGAGGTAAAATCGTTATTTTATCTGTAATATTAAAAACAAACTAAAATTTAATCTTCTTTTCCCCTCTAAATCTTAAAAATTAAAAGTTTTTTCTTAATTCAAGTTTTAAAAAACTGACATTTCTTTCTTAGGATTAATTTCCAGATTTTTGATGTCAAATCTGATGTCATCACTTGTGATGAATGTTTCCCGATACCTCGTTTCTCTCTGATGACCAAGTTTCTCTCTTTTGAAGGCTTGGACGACGACGATTGACACCAGAAATAACTCTCAGCTTTGTCATCACCAATGAAACATTGTCTCTTAATGGGTTTAAGACTGTCAACCAAAATGGAAGATGGTGAGGGAGCGACCGCCAAAGAAGCGTAGAAGATAGTGTTATAATTTGAAAACTAAACCCTAGGGGGAGAAATTCTATTTTTTAAAATTTGACTTTTGAGAGAAATTATTAGTTTTTAGAGTTTAGAGGAGAAAAAAATAAAATTTTAAGGAGTTAGAGTTTCGTTAATTTTAACTACTCAAATGTGGATAAATAGCTTCAAAATTAAGGGGTGGAAACTGAGATTTAAGGATACATTGGGTGCGAACAGTCGTTGGGCCTTTTATATTTGTTAATTTATTTATAATGCTAACATATATGTATATATTTTGGTTGGTCCAAGAATAATGCCTTAAAAGCATTACCAAACTAATTTAAAATCTCAAAAAATAAAATCAAAATCCCAACAGTCTTCACATTCACTTCCATCGCAAAACCTAACTCGTCCCAGCCTCCCCAGTGGCCGGCGAAGACAGCCGCCTGTCATTTTTTAGGCAAACTAAACTGTATTCTTTGAGAGAAAGTGAGCGTTTCAACTAACCCTTGTTCTTTCTTTTTCATTATTACCTTTCTCTCCATTTTCACCTTCCTTCGTTTTCACCGCCTGTGCTTTCGGTGTCTTCAAACAAAACACTTGTTCAACGCATATTCAAGGAGAGCTTATTTTTCTCTTACCCATTTCGAGAAAAAAAAAAATTTTCTATCCGTCCGTTTGTGCAAAATCAAATATTTTCAGCAAAACTACTGTCTATCAGGTTGAACCTTTGAAAAACGTCATCTGGGTATTTGCTGAATTCTAAATAAAAGCTTATATCAGACGTGGTTTTTCTTGTTTCGTTAAATTTTCTTGTTATGGGTAAGAGAGGAGGAATTCAACTGTTTGATGATAGAAGTGCAATCTGTGATTTGGCATCTCAATGGAATCTCAAAGACGATAACTTTCATTGTCAGTATCAACTGGGTGGCTTATTTGCAAGCGTGGGCCAAATGGGAGTAAATTTCGGTGTTTCTCCAAACTCGCCAAATCCTCATGACAGTAACAATGGCGGCATCAAATCTCCGTTGACTGATTTGTATGTAAAGTACGTTACTTCAAAGGGTGGAGCTTGCATTATTGAGGTGCCGGAAGGTGAAACGACTATGAAGAAGAAGAAGGGTGGACTTAAATTGAAAATTAAGATTGCAAATCCTTCATTGAGGCGGTTGTTTAGTGGAGCAATAGCTGGGGCTGTGTCAAGGACAGCTGTGGCTCCACTGGAGACTATAAGGACGCATTTGATGGTGGGGAGCAGTGGACATACAACTGGTGAGGTGTTCCATAATATAATGAAGACTGATGGGTGGAAGGGCTTGTTTAGGGGTAATTTGGTTAATATCATCCGTGTTGCGCCTAGCAAGGCTATTGAGGTAATGACTTCTACTGATTTTCTTTTTAATTAATAGATATTGATAGCCATATAGATAAAAACGTATGTATGATTGCTTAGAATCTTGATTTGTTTAGAAGTTGTTTTGATATGAGTGGGTTATTCTTTCCTATGGAATTTTCAAGTCTCAGTCTTTTCTTGTTCATGTTTAACAATACTATGGTTGAGAGTGAGGATCTTAAATGAGTTATTTGAGTTTTGCAACCCATTTTATTAATACGTTTCAATGATATCATTCTTTTTTCTTGTTTGTTCACCTAACTGAGAGTGTGAACATTGGATTGTTGGCTTCAGTAATTGAATTTCTTTTTTTCTCTTTCTGGTGTGGTTGATACGTAATGCTTATGACTTATATTTATTTTTTTGTTCTATAAAGTTTAGCATGGGCGGCTCTTTTTAAACTTGCTTTGAGAATAACTGTCTAAGTTCAACTGAAAGAGTAAATTATTTGCACTGTATTTGAGAGTAAAAGTTTGCTAATTCAGAGGTTTGAAATGGTAGTTAAGTAAGTGTTCTCTTTAAGCTGTTATTTCTGTGCATGTTGAACTTCAAAGCTTATTTAAAAAAAAAAAAAGTTGTCATTTAAAAAATTTTGTAATAAACATTTTATAAAACATTGTTTTCATTGGTGGAGCCTGGAGTCCATGTTGTTAAAGAAGTAGTGTGTAGCAAAGCAATAATTGGAAAATTTTCATTTGAAGCCAAAACTTGAGAATTTCTTGAAGAAAAATATAATACATTATAGCAAAGTTATCCTTGAGTTTGACTTCAAAGGAAATATTTTTAAATGGTTATCCATGCATAGATTAAGAACTAGGTCCATCTACTCCTTTGAATCTAATTTCGGATTCACAAGTTGGGTATCTTAATAATATGAGAGTAAATGTTCAACTTCTTCCTAATGTATGTGAATGCTATGTGCTTCGTAAACTTACAATTTGGAAGGGATTCCTCTAGGCAATATAAATGAAGGTGAACTGAATTTATATCTAGTATTGTTTTTAAATATTATCAAGGGGTCTTCATGATTATGTTATTGGACTTATTAGAGTTGCATTGACCTTTGTCTTGTTCTTTTGTTGTGGGATAAGAAACTAAGTATATTCACGATAATCAGTTTTAGACTAGCACTATGCTTATCTGCTCTCTACAGCCATGTAACAATAATACATAATGAACTAACAAAATGGATACTAACAGGTACTCTCAGTTGATGTGTCATCATCTAAGTGGGTCATTTTGAATTAGAAATAAAATAAATAATTAAATCACCATATCATATGATGACATATCAACATTTGTACTCATTTTATTGGTACATTTAGTATTACTCACCATGTAAATACATTTTATTGGTACATTTAGTATTACTCACCATGTAAATACAACTTTAAGACTTGCATTTTGCACCCAGTAATAAATTTTTTCAGCTAGTAGTAACACTTTTAATCCCTGAATAAATTTTTAAGCTAGTATTAAAAATGGGGGAGAGAATAATGGAAGGTGGTTTCCTTATTATTGGCTTTGAAAATAGAAGAGTCTAGTTCTCAAATGAATTCTTCAATGCTATATCTGATCTGCCTGCATTTGAAGTTCAATGAAATATTCTCTGTTGCTGTGCGCCACATGTGGATATAAGGTGTCATTTTAAGGAGTTCAGAAATTCCATTTTCTACAGTTTTTAAACTTTGTACCCATTTAGTAGCAGAAATTTATTGCACATGACTTGCATCTAAGCCTATGTTTTACTCTCTACAGCTTTTTGCTTTCGATACGGTCAACAAGAAATTGTCAGCCAAACCTGGGGAACAGTCAAAAATTCCCATTCCTGCATCATTAATTGCTGGGGCCTGTGCTGGAGTTAGCTCAACTTTATGCACATATCCTCTTGAGTTGGTCAAGACTCGTTTAACCATACAGGTACTCAAAACATAATTAGAAATCTAGACTTAATCTTGCAAATGACATTTATATGTAGGAGGTTTTGTAAATTTGCAGAGAGATGCATATGATGGTATCGTTGATGCATTCGTAAAAATACTGCAAGAAGAAGGCCCTGCAGAACTCTACAGAGGTCTTGCTCCCAGCCTAATTGGAGTAATTCCATATGCTGCCACCAATTACTTCGCTTATGATTCATTAAGGAAAGCTTATAAGAAAGTAATCAAGCAAGAAAAAATTGGCAACATTGAGACCCTTTTAATTGGATCACTAGCAGGTGCTATATCAAGTAGTGCAACTTTTCCTCTTGAAGTGGCTCGCAAGCACATGCAGGTTGGAGCAGTCAGTGGACAGGTATACAAGAATGTTATTCATGCACTCGCTAGCATTCTCGAGAAAGAAGGGATCACTGGTTTGTATAAAGGTTTAGGACCCAGCTGCTTGAAGTTGGTGCCTGCTGCTGGGATTTCTTTTATGTGCTATGAAGCATGCAAAAGAATACTGGTTGAGAAAGACGAGGAAGCATAAATCTCTTTTGAAAATAAGAAGGCTGGGATACTTATTTATATATGCTGGGTTGAATAATTTTGCTCTCATCTTTGATACTGACAATTTTTTTTTCTAATGACTCGTTCAAGGAGGCAATTTTCAGGCGAGAATTTCTTTTTCTTTTTCTTAGAAAGATGTCTTTTTTTTTTTTTTCGCTTTTTATTGGTTGAGACTGTAAGCCAATTAAGAGAGAATGAGATTTTGATTATATTTTGAAATCGAGACCATTTTTCCATATGCTGTAAGAGATAGTTCGTCACCGTCATTGACAAATAATCATGAATTGACAATACAAGATTTTACCTATGAGATGACATCTGTTAGTTCGCTTTGGTAAAAATTTTCAGGTCCTTTTGAATTAGAGAAATCACACTGTTTTCAAATTAATTTGAAGTGGCAGTACAAATCGTTTTCCCAGGTTACAATCTGTTACAGATGATATCTACTCTGAAGAAATTCAAAGGCAGTCGATATTAACCCGAGGATTCATTTTTCTTACCACCCTTCTGCCAGCCCATGAAGAGTGATGCTAAAGTATCATGCATAACCATAAACAAGCCAACACCAACATATCACATAGTGAAAGAGAGTGAAGGTTACATAAACTTCAAAACAAAATTGAATTGAGCAACCGAAGGCATTGAATTTTACAAAACTTCCTACAACAATTATGTTACTACTAGTAAAACAAAACTTAAGAAAGTTCATCTAGGAAGAACCGTTACAGATGTCCATGATTAACAAGCTAGAGAACAAACTACATTCCAGGTAGCATCTCGTGAGCTCAGGTCTGCTCCTCATTTTCCAAGGCCTCCTCTGCAGCAGCAGCCATCAACTCATCAAACTTTTCTGACTTCCCCAGTAGTATTTCAATCTACCAAAAGATTTTTTTATCAGCTCTCTAAGTTATATAGAGAATAGGGAAATCTGGCCCTGAGAACACCCACTAAACATTCTCATCGTTAAATAGACTGCCCCTTATGAGATGAGAACAGTTACATGTGCTTTTGACAGGTTAAAGAAAAAGTCAAAAGCCTGTTTGATTACACTTCACAGGCCTAACAGTAAAATTTCAATGGATAATATTAACGGCGACATACACCTTCATTGCATGTGATACATCAAGACTGAGAGACTCAACAATCAATCTGACCAACAAACAAACAAGGCATGTAAGAACTTGACATCCATAATAACATACTCTTCCAAGGTATTAGGACACAACACTCAATGTTTCACAACAGCGAAAATGTAACAAATCTAACCAGATAACTTTCTCCATTTAATAGATACACAATGTTCATTCGTTTTTAGGAGTAGAAGAAATCATATTCTATGTTTCTTTTTATTTGCAACTCTTTTAAATATATGTATATATATACACACATTCTTTCAATTTTCTTTTTGTATTCATTTTTGGATAAAATCTATATTCTGTAAATGCAGCTAAAGAGAATAAATGAAAACACAAACCACCCATAAAGACATTGACAATGAAACCTAATGCAAATATGCTTGTGTTTTAACTACAATATGAAATTTACTGCCTTGTACAATATTGCAATTTACCTTCGCTTTTTGGACAGGTCGTCCTCCGGTTTCCTCCCTCATGTCAACAGTAGAAGTCATGATCTCTATATGAATCACATGCCACAATTGTGAGTGCACATTATGTACTTGAAAGCAAAAAAATAAAAATAAAAAATAAGTCTAAAAATCTCACTTTTCTCAACAGCCAGTCCATTATTCTTCAAGATCTCAGCAATTGTAACAACTGTGGCGATAGCTGCAGATGTAACATAAATGTAAATATGTGAGGAAGACCATTTAACAACACAGATGCCAAATATACACGGTATCAGACAAGCAGTTCAATAGATGAGAAGACATGGGATTAAAACCATACTTGATAACACAAAAATCTATATAACTGGCCAAACAAGTAACAAACATTACAATCACTCTGGTCACAATGAAGATATAGCAAATCAACACCAAACACTTAAAATGCATGAGACAAGCATAACCACTCAAGTATATCTTTCAAAAAAACGCTTTAGCCAACTTCGTTGAAATTAATCAAAAGAGACATGAATCACTTGATTTAAAATGTCAAGAAAGTAAAACCACAAAGAGAGGAAATTTTTCAAAATGGAGTACCAAAATATGATTCCATACTATACTTGTAAAACTAAGGACAGGCTTTAGAGAGTAAAAGCTTTACCCATTCCAAGAGCAGAAAGTTCCACCTCAGAGTGCTGCTGCATGTACCTCTGCAAAGATAATCATTAGCCATCAAATGATCAAACACCAAACAGGATACACGTGTCATTTACCAAGCATAACCCACTGAATCCTAGACCACCACCACCACCACAGGGGCCTCAACTCTAAATAAATACAGAAAAATTAAAGTGAATACAACCATGGATATTCTTGCATGTATGTGTGCAAGTTCATCAATGCGAAGCTCCATAATAGAAAGGAGAACACTAACTCTAAATGGCCTTATTGAGAAAGGTATTCATCTCAATCTGTTTAGTTGATATTTTCCTTCACAGAAGGACAAAAACTGCAAAACCGCGAATCCGAAATTTTCTAATCCACATTTTTTATATTACCAGCAATCAATCAGTATATTAGATGGTGACTTTAGCAAATGAGAGGGAGAGAGAGAGTATTGACTCAACAAATAAAGATTTTTAAATTTCTTTCATTGAATAGGACCTGGCAGCACTCATCCGCAAAAAATTACCTTAATCATAATGTGTATCATAACTTAACTCCAAGATAGCCCTTTTTTGCTATCATCTATTTCTTCCCTTTTTTATTTTTCTTTCCCTCGAATGCAAACCTAATTTTCAGCCGTACAAGTATAGTAAAATCGAAACTGTTGTCACTGTTGTTATATTTCCCTTAAATTTTCAGCAACCGAACATGGGTTCATGTAAATGAAAATGCAAGAAAAAAAAACATATCAGCACATAAAAATTAAAAACCCTAATCCCTAACAGATTTTACTAACAATCTACAACCCCGAATAGAGAAAACCAAAAAAAAAAAACACTAAGAGAGATAGTTTGTACACATTTTAGCTACTTTTGTTGACCGTTTCGGGCAACGATACATAAAGCAAAAAGAAGTTGTGTGCGAGGGGAGAAAAAGAATACCTTAGCGAGATTCACATAAAAGAACAGGGGTTTCTTGGTATTAGAGACTTGGATTCGGTTCTTCTTGTTGGCTGCAGATGTATCAGTGATGTTCAAGTTGTTAACTTGCTCTGTAATTACCTCCATTTGAGAGAGAGAAAAACCCTAGTTCCCAAGTTCAGAACACTCTCTCTAGCCTCAGAAAATGTTGATTTTGAAATAACAGCACAAAACCCTTCCTTGACCCCCTTTGTCTTTATAGCCGGGGCTTAGACATTGCTCTCATATGTTTACACCAAATCGGCGTCGTTCTGTGTGTTCTAACTTCTAATCATGTCTCTTTATGAGGTTCCAAACCAAGCTGGGCCTTGGGTGATTTAAACCTGATCCGATAAAGCGTAGCTGATTGCAGATTATTTATATATTTTTTATAATCTAAATAAACAAAAAACCACCTTGTCTTGAGAAATTCAGGCATTTTTCGAACATCGATGCAATGGACGAACAATTAATTGAAAAGAATAACAATTTCTTTCGTTCTGTTTCTCAAACGGAAGAGTACATTGCTTCTACATGCTCTTTAACTTTATAAATAAATAAAAGGCCAAAACACTAATTCCCAAAACCCAAACTTATACAGTTAATTTAAAAAAACCTAAAATATGTTAAATTTTTAATTAGAGTTAAACATCAAAATCGTTATTTTAATAATATTATTAAAAATATATAAATTTATTATATTTTTTTTAATTTTAAAAATTAATAAACTTACTTTTAAAAAAAGTTTTTCAATTTTAAAAATTTATATTTTCACCCTTAAATCTAAGTTTTTTTCTTTACTCTTCGCCCACCGATGACCTCTTTTTTCTATCCTAAATGATCGATATCATTATCTCTTCACTTCTTTGGTAAGAACCCCGTCATCTTTTAACTTAGAAACTAGTTATCCAGATAATTTTTTTCTAAATTTGATGAATCCAGACAAAAAGATCTCCACTTCGAGAGACATTGAGTCGTCCCTTCCTTCCACTGTCCATCAGCAACATCAAAAAATTACGTTCAACAGAAAAATCATAAAAAGGTGGCTATAGAGAAATCATGCTTGACGGAGAAGAATCACGTCTCCATCTCATTGGAGAAGGATACTAGGCTAATTATAGCTTGATCCAGGAAGAGAGGTGGTGATAGACAGGGAGAGGAGGGCGCCGAAAAAAGGTCAACAAAGGGATGGAATTTTAGAGATGAAATAAAAGTTTCAAAAAGCTTTAAGGGACGACTGTAAGCAAATCTTAAAAAAAGTATTAAACCCTAAATTTGAGAGAAAAATATCATTTTTTACAACTGGAATATATAAGATTAAAGAAAAAATTATTATTTTCTAAAACTAAGGTAAGAAAAAAAAAATAAAACTTTAATTTTTTAATATTATAATTAAAATAACAATTTTATCTTTAATTTTAACTGAAAATTTTAACAAAAATTTTTAAAAATTAATAAATATAAATTTGAAATTACACGAGAGTGGGAATAAGTCTTTTGGCCTAATTAAAACTGCGTAACTTACGGTCCAGTACAACTAAGAATAGAGTAAGGACCAACAACGTACACCTCTATAGAAGTGAAAAAGCAAGAAATAAATTATTCGATACAAAGAAGGGATCTTGTAATGTCTTGTCCTTCAGCACCAGACAAAATTAATAAGATCCATCAAACTCCTTTCTAGACAGAAAAACTGTATGATTTAGATCATATCATCCACAAACAACTTCAATAACTTCATATCTTATTGTATAAACACAGGATGAAAAACTTCATGGAGAGATGACATTTGGTACTGGTATGTCTCAGCAATTGATGCCACATTGACCATTTGCAGCAGATTTGGTGGAATTTGAGGTGAAGGGATCAATTCTCACCCAGAGCAAGCTGAAAATGGAGGCAAGAAGTATAGACCAGACAATGACGATGGTAGGTGTACGGTTTTGGCGACCCAACAAACCCTTCAAGAAAGGATAGAGATGGGCAATGACCCATATGGCAAAGAACAGCTTGCCAAATAGGGGACCCCATGATTGGTACCCACTGTTTATGGCATATGATACACCAGCAACAATACCCACCAGGTTCACAATAAGGACAGTAGTTGGGGGGATGAGAAGAGATGTCCATTTGAAAACATAAAGCTCTGCAAAGTCTCCATCATCGTCAGATGCCTTTGAGGTAACAGTGAAGCTAGTATCAATACCTGCAAGCACTTTTAAAAGACCCTGGAAAACAGCAAACAGGTGCGCTGATGTACCACCAATGACCCAGAACTGTTCGTTCCTCCACCAGTCCTCAATACCAACCCCACTCCACCGTAGCTCCAGTATTCCAGTAGCAAAAATGGAGACAAAAAGTAAAATAAACCACATGCTAGCAAAGTTGCTTATCTACAAAAAATGGTTGTGTCACAAATTAATTGGACAGGTAATATTCAGATACAATATTGAAAGAAAGCACAAGTCAGTTGTAAGCCAATGTAAGCAAAAAAATCACTTACCTCCGGAATAATGAATTTTCCAGTAAGAAGGCAAAAAGCAGGAAGCATGCAGTAAGCAAGCAGTGGAATAGAGGTCAGGGGGTAGACAATGGTATTAATGTAAGCCAGTCTTTCCAAAAGCTTCAATCTTCCCTTGTAGCCATACCATATGGGGCAATGCCGGCTCAGCAAAATCTCAATTGACCCCAAGGCCCATCGAAGAACTTGGTTCAATCGATCAGAAAGATTGATAGGAGCAGACCCCTTAAAAGCTGGACGGGGTGGCATGCAATAAATTGATATCCAACCACGAGCATGCATCTTGAACCCAGTTAAGATATCTTCTGTAACAGAACCATAGATCCATCCAATCTGGTAGTACACTTAGAGATTTATTAGTTAATAAAACATAGTTAAGACAATATCCAACTAAATCCCCAGTTGGCATGACACTAACCTCTTTGCCCCATTCAGTCTTGTCCTCATATCCACAACTTATAACATGGATTGCTTCTTTCAAAAGAGTCGCAGGATTAGTGGTTGGTGGTATGCCTCCCTGTTCCATGAAGGTGGCAGCAATAAAAACTGGTGACTGACCAAAACGCTTCTCTAAGCTCTTCTGGGACATAAGAAGGGACCTCTCATCATCATATCCTGAAGAATGCAAGGAATACAGTTAAAAAAGTCAAATAGTATGGACTTCCCCTCAACCCTACTTGAGTTAACCAGCAACTTTTGTCAAATAAAAAGATAGAAAAGGCCCGAAGATACTCCGATATATTAAATTAATGGTCATTCAAACAAGGTTATTGATGGCTTGCAGTGCTAGCTTATTAAGAACCTACCTTCAACACCCTCTTCAATGTCTTCCATATTAAAAATTGGAACAGTAGATTCGGTTCTTTTCATTGCCCTCTTCTTGTCCATGTATTTCTTGTTAGAACCCTTTCCCTTCTTTCTTGAACCACAACATCCCTTGATAATAATGTTTGGCTCCAAATCCTCTTCAGTTAAAACTGGATCATATCCATATAGAGCTTGTCTATTGAAACAACAACCAGTTCCCACATAGACTGGACCCTGGATGCCATCAAGCCCCTTCAAGTTGATCTGACAAATAAAAGAAGAAGGGTGTGCTTAACAAGCCTAAGCCCAGTAACTACTACAATGAAATTAATTCATACTAGCAATCTGGCTAGAAATCCAAGTGGGACTTACATCAAAAAAAACAATATTGCGATTGGCATATCGATCATGAATATCAATGCCGTCAAAACGCTGTGGGAACTGTACATAGCAAGTTTTCTTTCCAAGTACAGGATCCATCATGAAACACATTGCCTCTCTAAGAGCTTTGCTGTTATTGAAGTAGTGATCACAATCAACATTCAACAGATATGCACCATTGGTCAAGACAGCTGAAACTCGAATCTGCATTACAAGGTAAAACCTACCTGGTTAGTAAATAAGAAAGGCAAAAGAATTTGCACACAGCATGAGTTACAGAACTGACTGCGGCAACCGAAATGGGAAGAATTTATAAATAACTTGTAGTACATTATTAATAAATAACTTGATGAAATAAAACAAAATGTTTGAAGATCACAAACCAATGCATTCATAGCTCCAGCTTTCTTGTGGTGTTGGAAGCCAGGACGCTTCTCACGAGAAACATAAACAAGACGAGGTAGCTCATTTCCATCAGTATCAAGCCCTCCACTGTGGCCTAAGAACACCTGTTCTCCACCAAAGAGAACCAGAACCAGAAAAAATGGAAAATAAAATGATAAGAACACAACAGATAAAAAGGAAATTTTAAAGGTGATTTTTTTATGACACTTGGAAAGATGATAATACCTGAATCATTCCAGGATGATCCCTAGGATTATTACCGGGCCATGGAGTGCCATCCTGCATTGTCCAACCTTCTTCCGGCATCTTCTGAGCTTTTGCAACAAGGGCATTGATCTGCACCTTAAACTCCTCATATTCTCTCTGCAAGGAATAAAAATTATCTGTTATTTATAACTCAAACAAGGGCAATGTAAAATCAAACCACTATAGCCATACATAGGTTTATGTTAAATAATTAGAACAACACATCACAGTCAGAACTGTAGCTTTTATACACACATCACACAAATGCCTCACAAAACCTACTTTAACAGATCTGATATATCTTTTTCCTACAGTATACAGGCTCAAACATTTATGATCTCTTTAGTCTTACCTCAAATACACTTAAAAATAAATATTGTATTTTCTTCCTTTCTCTTTACTTTTACATTTTTCTTTTCTAGACTGGGGACTAGGTGGAAACAATAACCTTGGTAGTCATAACCATGGGCTATGTTATTGCAAGTATGAAGCTTAAGAGGTTTAAACAGTAACTCCTGGTTGGAAATTAAAGTTCTTAACACCACAACCCCATTGTTGGTTCTCTATTTCTAATGTAACATGCAAGCCTCACCTACGACCGTACTTATGGAGACTCACCTTCATTGCTCGGCGTTCTTTCACAAAAGAAGGTTGTATTTTGTCCTTCAAGTAATCAATCTTCTGGGCGAAATAAAATTCAGGGGCCCTAGGCTCAATATTGTGCTTCTTACAGAATGGCACCCACTTCCTAGCAAACTCTGCAGTTTCAGAGAGGGCTTCAAAGGTCAACATTGCTGAACCATCATCCGAAACATAGCAAGATACTTTGTCAACAGGATAATCCACAGCAAGTATGGACAAAACAGTGTTTGCTGTAACAAGAGGCGGCTCTTTGAGGGGATCCACTGTACTAACGAAAATATCTACAGGAGCTAATTGTGATGGTTCCCCTTCCCTATCATATCTGCAAAGCAGAACTACGATTAATAATATAGTAGAATCCCCTGCATATTCAGGTCCCAAATCCAACAAACTCAGAAGTTAAGTAAATTAAACAGACCTCAATACAAGCCTGTCTAAATAGGTCTCACGGTTGACTGGATACCATTTTGGAAACTGATCTAGAAGCCAGGACAAGGCAAACCAAATCTCACAGATAACTGATGTCAGCCATAAAGGATAAGCATCTTTCACCGGATGAGTTGCCCGATATTGTAAGAAAAAGCCCAAAATTATAAGCCGGAGAATGATTACAACCCGATAAGGGGTCAAGTGAGATGAAGGAATTGGTACCACACGACTCAACGGCTGTCGAGCATCATCAGCCCTGTATCAAAAAATTATAAATATCAATGAAAGTAAAAAGAGGCACAAAGCTCAGTTGACAGTTCAGCGATACAAAAACATTCCACTATTTACCCAAACAACCTGCTGGTCAGAAGTAGAGGGAAAAAAATAAATAAATCCCAATAGAAGTCCAAAGAAACTTACATTTGGAGTTCTTCTCCATTTGAACCAGTGCCTTCTATGTCTCCCTTTCCTTCACTAAATTTACTGCTCATCTGCATCATATTTTTCTCCTGTTTAAGTTTCCAGCCTTCAACCCTCTCCTTCCAGTCAACATTTCCAAGGCCATAAGAATTCAAGTCCTTTGAAGGGTCCACAATTCTCACCGGAACTGTAAAAATAGATTATATGATCAAATGATAATTCATAAAGCAACAACAATGATATAGAGCCTTGTGTAAGGATTTTCAGATAAAGAAAACTCAAGTTACTTGAATACCTGGTTGTCTTGGATCAACGTAAGGAGAAGAATTAATATTCCTTTCAGCAGGGCCCAGAGGACCAGATGTAGTTCGCACAGATTGAGTGTCAGGTGTTGGAATTTCACTAGAGACCTGAAAAAGGAAAAGAAATTGAGTTGGAACACAGTAAAAAATTATAACAATTTGAACATGTCTTATCAAGCTAAGAACTCTTCATGGTAACCAACCTACAACTACAAGAAAACATTGATACTTGTACTCAACAATAGAACAACCCATATTTTAGACAGACTATTAAGTTATTCTGATCATTAGTACAAAAGGTAGATTAATTCCAAGAGAGGATATGACAGTAAGGTCAAAGAAAGCTTCAAATTACTTCATATGCACCACAATTAGATACAAGAAGGGAACTTTATATATGCATTTCCAAAAACTTAGTAGCAAATCAGCGAAAAGCATAGACACAATGATATGCCTACCGGCTGTCCATTGGTCAGAAGGGGAATTGGTTGTCGAGATTCATGTCTAGAAGATGCAGATAGTTCTGGGTCTTCGCCCTGCCACTGGTGTCTTGCTTTGCTATGTACCTGGGCATAATTGAACTCATTCTCCAGATCATCGATATCATCCTCTTCATCATCTCCCTCAACTCGTGGACTCCCTAAATTATGCAGGCTTGATTTATTTTGTTCTTAACAATATGACTGAAACCAGATTTTGCAAAAGGATAGTTAAAAAAGTTATTTTTTTTTTTAAAAAAGGCAAACCTTTGTGCCTCCTATATCTAGTCTTGCACTGAGGGCAAGACTGAGTTCCATCTTTACGCTCATACTCATAACAAGGCCTGCAAACTGGGAAGGCACACTCATTGCAGGCAACAAATATATCACCAGTAGCTGTGAGTCCAACGTTATCACCACAAATCTGGCATGTTTGACCATTTAAATTCTTCAGGGGCTTGGGCTGCAGATACACAACAATGCACTGCTCAGGAATCCAAAATTGGAAAAGGAAAAATTCATTGTTTTGATTTAATTGCCCTCAAATTTACAAGTTGCAGGCTCATAAAACCAAAAGATTTTAATGATGAAAAACAAAAAAGCACACTCAACTGTTAATCGAAGTCCTAATTATTTGTGCCAATAACTACAATGCAGACAGGGGAAATTTTTTACTTAATAATTTCATAACTTTCTTTCTTTCCTTTTTTTCAATTTCTCTTATTATTGTAAAGAGCTAGATTAATTTCGCATCCTTTCAAAACCATTGAATATGAACAAAATAACAAGTTCTTGCATCTTCATATACATCTATCTTTTTTTTGCAGATAAAAAAACTTTACAGACTAAGATGCAGACTAAGCTAAAAATACTTTACACGAAAACTTTGTTAAACAATGAAATCAACAGATGTAGCAATCCCTAAACTCTTCCACACTGTTGGCCCACACCTAAAAATGTTAAGTAAATAATGTCCTACGATACATAAACCCAATAGGCAATAGCACACCATAACCAAGCTCTTCCACAGAGTTGTCGAAACCTAAATGCATTAAGTAAATATAAAGTCATGTGTTACATAAACCCAATAGGCAATAGCACACAGTTATAACCAGCGTTCAAACATATATCAGATGTGTGTCCAAGAGAGAATATATGTAGAGCCAAAAAAAGAAAATACAAGAGTTCACGTTTTCCAGCATGTGGCATCTAAGAGGACAAGAGATGTTTAAATCCAACTGGGATGAAGAACAAAACATCAAGATCTCAAACATAATGCACCATAATAATAGCACACGCAAGGAACTGAACAAAATCCAAAAATTAGACAATTAACAAATGGATGAAATATCCTTAAATCCAGTTGTCAAAATCCTAATTCTAATAAATACCTTACAAAATTTGAAGAAATGGACACAGAACAACAAGATCACAACTACAAATACCTAATCCGAAAAAACATAGAAACCCAAGAATTCACTAAAATAACGACTGACGGAAAAACTTAGCACCAGGAAAACTCAGTCTCATAAATCAACGCTCTGATCCAAACACCAAAACTTGAAGGACCACTCCAGAAAGGTTTTAAACACTTGAAGTCAAACTAAGATATCAAGATCAACCTACAAGCACTACACAACTCTTCCAACTAATAGCCATTTTCATACAATTAACAATCAGACTTAGGCACCATAAAGCAACCAACGAAAATGACTTACAACACTGTAGTCACAAGTTAGTTAATCTAAAATGATATTCAGCTACAATCTTGTTTTCAACTCAAACATAACGACTCAAACTCAAGCTCCAAAGTCACTTTCAGATAGTTACCAATTAGATCCACAAGCTAACAATCAGAATTACGCACACAAAACAGAAACAAAAATGAAACGCAAAGTTAAAATTTTGAGCGTTGAATCAGAAAAGGGTAGGCTAAAAACACAAACCCCACTGTCGGAATCGTGCCGAATCCGAACCAACTCGTTTCGGCGGTGAGAGCCGGCCACCATACCGGCATTGGCTTGCATGTTGTGTAATAAAAGGCCAAACGAATCGTTATAGTTTCCAGTGATTTGCAAAAACAGATCCCTGCAATTTCTTAATTTTGTGAGACTAGGAGAAAAGAGTAACTCTGAATTCTTCGCCCATTCAATACGCCATCTCTCTCTACACTCCCATGTAGCTGAACATTGCTGGTCTATCACCTTTGCTCGTCTTTCTATCGTTTGGCCAAAAGACTTATTCCCACATCAGGTACGGTAAAATTCCAAAATCAGTAGGGTCAACTTCCAAAAATCTAATTACTCACTCATAAACTAAAATGTTTAAATTTTTCAGTTATTATTAAAAGTAAATTTATCTTTTAATAATAATATTTAAAATAATAAAAATTTATATCATTTTATTTTATTTATTAAAAAACCTAACCATTTGATCTTAAAATTAAGTTTTAAAAAATGATAATTCTTTATTTTTTTTAATGAACGATAATTGACCTATCTCCCTCTTGTTGACATATATCTTTTTGATGTTTTTCCTATAATCAATGACATTTGGATTTAATAAAATCCAGATGAAGGGTCAATAATCTTTATTTAGACCTTTGTCATCTAGACAAAGTTAGTTTCGTATAGACGACAATAATAGTTCAAACGAGAATGACTCCTCTTTTAGATCATCGTTATCATTTAGACAAAGTTTATTTCATTTGGACGATGAAGGTTGAGACGAGGAGTTTTGACTTTTTGTTTAGATTTGATATTCAGAGAGAAAATGTCGAATGAAGATATGTCTTTGGGAGGGAAAGAGATCGACCATTGTTCGTTGGAAATTCATTGACGAAATTTGAAACCCTAGGTAGGGAAGAAATTGTCACTTTCAAAACTTAATTTTAAGGGAATTATTAGTTTTCTAAATTAAGAGAGTAAAATAATACAAACTTTTATTTTTTAAAATATTATTATTAAATAACGATTTTATCTTTAATCTTAATGGAAAATTTTTACAAATTAGCCAAAAGACTTATTCATATTAAAGGTATAATGAAAACTCAAACTCATACTCGTCAACTTTTAAAAATTTAAATACCCACCTATCATCTAATTTTTGTTAAAATTGAAGGTAAAATTATCATTTTACTAAAAATATTTTTCAGGGTCGGATGGTTAACAAAAAGGTAGTTACTAAGTGCAGTTGATTATGTCTCAATCGAGCCGTTGATAATCTAACACGTCGTCTATTATGCCTGTTGAGAAGTTTCTTTCAAGGGCTGTGTATTATAATTCATTTTGTCAATATATTATTTGTAGGTAACAGCCTGTCTGTGCTACGATGAACCGGTGATTGCCGGTAGCTCCCCTTTGCCACTTTACTGGCTGTCGGTGGACTCGATTTTGCCTTTTAATGTATCAACATTTAATTTACGGTACCACAGCCTACTTGCAGAATCATGTTACTACCAAAGAAAGATTAATTTCAACTACTTATGTAAATTACAGGATTATAATATCTTTACAAAAAGCTTTATAAAAAAATTTACGTTGTCATCGCTAGATGAATATTATCTAAATGGATAATTTTTAATATTTGAAAAATAGTAATCTCCTTTTTATATTGCTTGAATTGCTTATTCTTATGTCATGAAATATAAACACTGTCATTATCAATTTCAATTGTTTGTGCCCCATTAACAAATGGCCTGGTTTCCTTAGAGGTTGAACTAAATTGTGCTAAAAATAATTAATTTAGATTATCAATATGATGGGCAATAATATGAGCAAAGTTTTGTACGGTATAATATAAAACCCATCAAATTCTATGATTCAAACTTTAATATAATCTTTTATTATATTTAAAAAAAATGTCATTGAACAATACATTTTTTGAAAGTAGTAGCTAGTAAATTGAGTGAAAAATAAGAAATTTATTTACTCGAATAAAACACATTTTATGTGTTTCATTATACGAGTAAATAATTTTAAATAAACATAAAATAATATTTAATCACATAATAACACATAAATATATATTTATTTATAAATTTAAAATAAATACACATATTATTGCTTTTGTTTAATACTCAGACCTTTAAATTGCATTCATCTAGGATGGACCTAAGTGACGACAGTGGACATTGTTGAGTGAATTTGAAGCATACATTCCATTAACTCGGAAAGGTAATTATATCAGTTTTCATTTTGGCACCAAACACTGGTAATGGGAATAAATTTAATACACAAAATGAACCCCACATGGTAGATGGAATAGGATTGGGCGTGGGCATGACTTGTCAATTAAATAATAGATTAACTAGATATCTTTTTGGGTTCTAGCCTATAGAAAATAGTAGGTAAGGATGATTCACTTTTCATAAGATAGATAGGTCACAATTCCGGCAAACGCATGCGACTACTTATTATTCCTTAATTTGTCATTCCTTCACATTGACAATCTGAAAATTTGTGCTACCCCAGTGGGTTGAAGAGTTTGGAGAAGCAACATTGATTAGAAATTTTCTATTTCCACGTAAAAGGTAAAATCAAACATCAAAATCTTCTTTTTTTTTAACCTCATAATATGTCTTATTCACGAATCACTCATAAGGACCCATCGGCATTTGTATCACTTCCGCCTCTCCTGCTTGCCGTCGTGTTCTTCAATATCTGCATGTTACAATCAACAAAACAGGTCTCATAAGTTATAAAATGTATTGAAGCTCCACGTAAAGCACTTAACTGATCCAAGGCATGCCACAGTGTCTGGCAGCCCATGAAGAGTCTATTGGGCCAAAGAAGCACATGCAGCAAATGGATAGTACTAGAATGTCTCCACCCTATATGCTAAACAGTGCCATCTACATTTTCTTTATCGCAAAATCGTCAAAGCACTCTTCAACAATATATACAGTTGAATTATTAAGTTTACTTGATTGATGAAATGAAAGCAACAAATAACAAAAACGGTATAAAGAACCATAACATTTTATTTTCATTTTTTGGGTAATATCAAATCATTCTACTTACCTCCTCCGTGTTTCTGATACAAACCTAATACAAAGAATGGAATACTTTCATTCTAAATTTCAAATTCCTTTCTGTGACATTTGGGTAGTTGATTGGAACTGGATGTTTAGGC
This sequence comes from Mangifera indica, assembly GCF_011075055.1. Classification (NCBI taxonomy): domain Eukaryota; kingdom Viridiplantae; phylum Streptophyta; class Magnoliopsida; order Sapindales; family Anacardiaceae; genus Mangifera; species Mangifera indica. Next base: position 15,436,253 of record NC_058149.1, read on the forward strand.
ATGGATCATAATGTCAAAAAATGCCCTTTAAAAGTACAATTATTTTTAAGTTACGTAAAGTACGACGGAAAATAACATTGCACTTACGTGTCTGAGCATCTGATTCTCGTTCTGCAACGTGGACAGTTTCTCTTCAAGCTCAGAGTTTTTCTTCTCCAAGTCTTTAACTCTGGTTTCCAACTCATTCAAGTAAGCCTTTTTCCTTTCTCTTGCTTGCTGAGCTGAAACTCTGTTTCTCAACAACCTGACACATCACACATTGTCATCAAAACGCCACAGTAAGATAGGACACACCACACTGGTTCCAATGGTTAAATCAGCCATAAGCTTACCTCTTTAGTCGCTTGTTCTCTTTGTCAGCTGGACTTCTACCTCTCTTCCTCTGACTTTCTCCTGATGGCTGAACTCCTGCACCTGCCACTGAACCGCTATCACGGCCGGACGCTGACGTTCCAACAGGTTCCCCGCCGATCTCGGGGACTCTTCGGATCTCTTCATCACTTTCCATGCCTGAATTCATCGAAACCATAAATTTAACATCTGACATTTAAACAAGCATTCCCATAAAAGAACGTAGAAAGGGAAAATCTGGCTGATCTCAGATAATCTCTCGGGAAGCATGATTCTAGAGAAAAATTTCAAGTCCCAGTTGAGGAAATATAAGACATACTCAGATGGGAAATCCCGAGAACCTTTGATTTCAGTAAGAATAGTAATTATTTAAAAAAAAAAACGCAGCAAATATATGTTAAATCATATTTATAAAGTGAAATCTCATATTAATTCGACAGAAATCGGAAGAAGAGATTCAAACTTTTTTCTGAGATCATTAAGCGCAAAAATAAGCTAGCAATACTAAAAACAAACTCTTCCCATCATTTAGAAACTGAAAAGTTTCAAAATTTAAAGCCGCAACGATTGAAAAAAAAAAATACATATGTATCTTGAAATTTTGGATAAAACAAACGGAAAAATAAAGAATATTTAAGGGACCTTCTTTGAGTTCGAGCTGAAGAGCAGAACTTGAAGATCTCTCACTGCTGGACGGCAGAGAACTAGCTGCAATAGAACTGGTTGCTTGATCTTGCATTTCTTCTTCGATATCGAAAAAGGGAAAATGCGAGAAAGACCCCTTTGGCGGTCTGAAAGAGCGGGATATTAATGCTACAGTTTGCAGCAAATCAGTGTTAAATGTTGCATCCACCGTCGGATGGGAAACGTATCTGACGGTGATGAGAATGCAATCGTGGAGGTATAAGAGCCATGAGGAGTTGATTAAATCAAAGGTAAGCTGGGAGGAAGCGTGGAGGTTATTATGACCGTCTATGGGATCGGACGGTTAGGATAAAAATTGGAATAAAAAATATAATAAAATGGGACCACCACATTATATGCTTGCTGGCTAAAAGTGTTGATTGGTTTGATTTTTGGGAAATGTGTAAACAATCCTCATATAGGCTTGGAATTTGAGTCCCAAGCGTGCATGTCACGTGTAATTTGTGATGGGAAAGAAAATTATTAAAAATGTTTTTTGAAAAATTATTATAAAATATAAAGTAAATTTAATATATACCCTCAAACTAAAATTTTTTTAAAATAATAAAATTATGTATATAAATAATAATATTTTATTAAATAATATTTTATTTTTAATTTAAAATAATATAATAATATTTTATTATTTATATTCAAATTGTAATTTGTATATATAATATTAATCTTTGAAAAAATTATTTATTTGCGTTTGAGAATTGATTTAAGGATTTTGGGAAAGTCAAAGTCATTTAGTTTTTGAACCCTTCCCTTATCTCAACAAAGACATAAAGCAATAAAGGATTCCCTGGCTGGACACTCAGAGGACATGAAGAAACCACAAGGCTTTCCAATTCCCGGGCATTTGGTTAGAAAATATTAAAAATCACTCTAATAATTTATTATTTATATTATTTTATTTAATTTATAAATAATAAAATATTTTGATAATATTTTATTATAAATAATGATATAAAAGATAATATAAAAAAATAATTTGATTATTACCGCTAATTTAAGTATTAAAAGATTAATAATATAATTTTCATTTTATTATAACTATATCCTTATTTATTAATTTTTTTAAGGACAAAAATAATATTATTTTTAATTAATATAACAAATAACATAAAATAATTCTAAAATAATTATATCTAAAGGTATTTAAGTAAAATAATATACTATTACTCTTTTGTTATCCCTAATCAAACATAATAATTATTTATATTTATCAAATTTTATCAAATTTTATGAAATATAGTAATAATTTATACCCAATAATATTTTAATTTTGATAATAATTAATATATTCATAATTTTCCTCGATGTGATTTCATCGTTTGAAAGTATTATATAATGTCTTCATTATCAATATTATCAAATACATTTTTCTCTATATATATAACTAAACTATAATTCAATCATTGATCACTCATTCTATTTTGCAAATGATTCTTCACAAGATTCATTGTTGAAAATGCTCTCTCTACACTAGTAGTGGCAACTGGTAAGCTCAAAACTAATTTCACTAACAAATAAACCAATGGAAACACTTTATCTTTCTTAGTTTCAACCATCAATCTTACAAGATCCCCAATCCCATTCAATCCAAAAAAATTGACATTAGAACATACATCCAAAAATATAAACATCAAGTTGAGAATCAAGTGCCATGAATTCTAAGTTAGAAAAATCTTTTGGATAAAGTTCAGTAATACGCATCATTTTTGTTTATCAAAAGCAACAAAATTCTCATTTGGACATAAACATGCCAAACAAATAAGCAATTTCATGTTTACCTCATTGAAACAATTATTCAACTCTAGAAGTTGCATGTCAAACACACTATAAAATACTTCAATGCGGTAATAATGCACATTTGTGATACCTTGAGTCCTGCGTTGTGATCGCCGTTGAATAAAATATTTATCATTCATATTTGGAACATCAATGTCCTAATTGATACAAATAAAAAAAAAAAAACTTTGTGTAGTAAATTCTCCCACCCACTATCCCTCTTTATTTGCAAAGCTTGCTTACACGCTTCAACCAAATTCATAGCATTTACAGTATCTTGATTTTCCTTTGTAGTGCTTGAGAAAGTTCATTTGTAAAGCCGAGTACATCCTTCATCTGAAAAAGACTAAACACAAAGTCAAATAATTGCATCAATTTTAATATATTTTTTGCTTGAAATCTTTGTTAAGAGTTTATCCCATCCTTTGACACAATTTCAAGAACATCAATAATGGATGAATACAATAAGATTATGCTTATCAATTAATCATAGTGCGAGCCCTAACGCATATCACCGGTATGTTTCAAATTTAACTCCTAATTACGACTTTTTCCACTTGAAAGTTCACCATTAGAAAAACCCTTAATAACTTTACAAACTTGCTTATCTCTAAGAATATCACAATGTTTTGATGAAACACTGACAATATTAACTATAATCACCACAATATTAAAGAGGTCATTAACATCATTTTGGTTCTTTGCTAAACCCACAAGAGCCAATTGAAGTTGGCGGGCAAAACAATGAATATAATAAGTACATCTATTCTCTTTTAAAATCAATGTTTTCAAACCATTAAATTCTCCTTGCATATTACTAGCTCTATCATAACCTTGTCCTTGCACTTTAGAAAAACTCAACCCATGCCTAGAAAAAAAATTGTCAAATGATGTCTTGAGTAAGTTGTAATACTAGTAACATATTCAACACCTATAAAACGCTCCACAACAAGTCCATTATTGTTAATATAATGCAAGACAATAGCCATTTGTTTCTCTCTAGAGATATCACGAGACTCATCAATCAATGTAGAGAATAAAAAATCCTTTAAATCTCGAATGATAGCACTTATAGTTTCCTATGAAATGACACTTACAGTATCTTTCTGAATCCTAGGTGATGTTAATTTGAGATTATCAAGAGCATTTTTGAAAGTAACATTATAGACATCTTCATTATGAACAGTAAGAAATCGTAGAAGCTCAAGAAAATTCCCTTGATTGTTTGAATTATCAGATTCATCATAACCACGAAATGCTAGTCCTTATCTTAGAAGAAAATGAACATAGTCAACTATAACATTTAAACAAGTTTGATACTTAGTTTGTGCTTTAGAAGAATGTCTATAAAGAAAGTTTTGAATAGGTTACTCTTGATTCTATAATGATTCACACATTCTTCGAGCCTGATTATGAGCACTATTAGCACTTCCAAAATGAATATTCAATTTTTCTTTCTTTTTCCAATTTGAAAACCCTTGACCAACAAAACGATCACCACCACCTTTATCACCAACATTTGACTTGAAAAGATAACAACAAAGACAAAATATTGCGTCTTTTGTTATATTATATTCTAACCATTGATCAAACTTATTAAACTAAGAAACAACAAATCGTCTTGCAAATCCACCAAAATCTCTGAAAGGAAACTCATAGCCTTTTGGTTGACAAGGACCCCTTTTCAAATACAATCTTCTAATTTGATCTCGAATATTAGGATTATAATCTAAAATTCAAGGTTGTAAGCCTGGATCCATAAGAAGATCTTGCAAATTGACCTCCACATTTTTACTTGAATCATCAACATTATCCTCTTGTTCAGATGATGAGATCATTATTGATTTCTTTTTGAAATATTTCTTCAAACTATTTCAAAACAATAATATATTATTACATTATATCAGTTAGACTTCAGTTGAAACATACTATCACATAATAAAAATAAATAGAGAAAATAAAAGTATATAAGCAATATCCTTGAGCACTAGAACAATTGTTTAAGAGTTCAATAAAATTGTGTGATTCTTTATTACTTTATTTATTACTAATACCTGTCACAAAACACATATAAACACTCAATACAGTACAATGGCCCCATGTTGAAAGTGAAAAGAATTTTATTAACGTGTCATGTAAAAATCATGTATATAAAACAACTTACTGTATTAGTGTATTGCAAACATTATGTTTTTTTTTAATAAAAAGTTTGCTTTATTGAGTTTAACTTTGTTGAGAGGTTAGCTTTATTTCAAGAACCTAAATGTACCAACATAAAATAGAAAGTGCCTAGAGTTCAATTTATAATGATTTAGTTCATGAACTGCTATATATTATATGGGTATGAAAAGTTTGCTTTTGTTAACCAACAATTTTGACATTAAAATTTGAAAAAGACAAAGAACAAATATTTTATAGACAAATAGGACAAAAAATTGCCACAAAGTATTGGCATCTTCATTAATAAAATATTAAAAATTGGTTCCCCTAATTTAATTTTCTTGCCCTAGTAGGTAGTGGCAAACATTTGGTGAAAATTGAAAAAGGTTAATACTTTGAACAAAAAAGAAGATTACTTATAACTTCTATATTCAATAATAAATTATCTATAAACAAAATAACATAATATAAATATGAGGAATATGTTTTAATCCAATAATATTGTAGAAACTCAGTAAAATATTATAAAAACTTAGTGATACAAAAGTAAAGAAATAAGGATGAAATATACCTTTTGAGGAACAAGTCAAGGAATAAGATTATTCTATTTTTGTCGGTGTTATTGAATGAATAATTGAACATTAATTTTAAATAGAGATTGAGAGAAAAAGTTATGTAGAGAAAATGGTGAGAAATTCAGAAATAGTTACCTTATTTCGTCTGTGTTAAGTATAATTGGAAGGAGTTTTGAATAAAAAATTATAAATTATAAGATATAAAAACAAGGGTATAATTGTAAATTTATCAAAACCTAAATTTTTTTTGAAAAGTCAAAACCCCTACTGTGTCCGCCATTGATATGTATATATTTTTATATATAATTTAAATAAATAAATAAAATTATATATATATATATATATATATATATATATATATATATATATATATATATATATATATATATATATATATATATATATGTAATGTGTATATAATATTATTTAACCTTTTAAAGCATATCTAGTTGGCGAACCACGAGGTTACTTTTTAAGTCAACAAAATATTATTAGAAATTGACTAGGGAACTCCTTATGACATCGATAAGGATAATTTTAAATCGATTTACAATCACTTTAAGCATACACTTGTAAAACATATTATAACAAGAAATTGGATCCAATTATTTTTTAGTTTCGTCTAGCATTTTTAATTTAGATTTTAAGATCTAACTTGACTTTAAAAAATAGAAAAGAAAAAAAACTCAAAGATATTTACATAATTCTGTTATTTTTCATTAAAATTAATGATAGCTTAATTAAACAATTTATAACTTTTGCTCTTTAATTGAAAAAAGAATCTAAAAAAATTATACTTTAATGATATATAATACCCTAATAGAAAATAAAATGAGTGGAGGAGAATTACCGTCAACCAAATTGCTCAATCTATTTAAAATTTAAATTAATTTTAAATAAATATGTAGAATGGATATTGTAAATTCAAGATTCTGAGATACAAACATTCATTTTGCTAAGTAATATTACAAACTCTGCTGCACCGTATTTGTCTGTTACTACAGTAAATTAAGATAAGAAAATATAATCGCTGAAATATGGAAGGCAGTTGCCCGTCGTTTCCAAGATACGGCAAAGATGCTGCCTCCAGAAGTAGAAACTTTGTTAAAGAGCTGGGGAGTTGAGAGACTACGAGGGCAAGTAGTTGGTGATGCAAATATTAATTGCATTTGAGAAACTCTTGGTCTCTTTGACAGTGAGGCATGGTCTTAGCTCTCTCATCTCCACCTTTCCATCTTCTCCTAGATAGTACTTTGTATCCCACACTATTCCTGATGAACCTTGGCTCCTGTATGTAACTTCAGACCTTTGTAAAATTGCCATCCTAATTTCTCCCTTAACTTGTATTGATAGATGACTTGATTAATTTAAGATGTTTGTTATTCTATGAATATATATTGGGCGGCTTGGGTGAGAATAAAAGAAAGAATTAGGGGACAAAGGTATAGAATGACATTTAAGTTGGACTGAAAATGAGGCAAATCGAGCCTGAATAAGCCCAACTTGTTTTACACTAGGCTTGACTTGGGTTCAAATTCGGGCTCGCCAAGCTCGTTCACTCACATATTCATGATTGGATTCCTACTCATTGTCTTAGATTGTGTTCAAACTCATCCCAACTAAATTCATTTCAAGCTCAAAAAAGCTCTCTTTAAATCTAACCGTATCTTCAGATGGGATTAGAAACAATATTGTTTGCTAAAGGTTCAAACAAACCATGCTTGACTTGCAATCTGAGCACAATTATAGTTCAGGTTTGAACTCAAATTTATTTTTGGTTTTACTTTCCAACTCATGCTTGAGTTTGTATTTATTGTCTCGAATTCATGATCGAACTCATTCAAACTAAACTTTTTTCAAACCCAAATAAACTCGTTTCGAATCAAACCTTACATCTGATTAGACATAAAGGAGTCAAATTTTGTGGCGTATGCATATGCATTGCATACTCTTGTTTTATCTTTTGTTTGAAAATTTGTTCGTCTGTAGTCAACCTTAAACCATGTTTTTTACCCTACATAAGGTGTTATAACTCCTAATTATGACTTTGAATATTGAAAATTTATGTTTGTTTGATTTGATTTAGTTTGTAAAATGATTTAGTTTATAATGATAAATTTTTATAAAACAATTTTCACTTTGGGTAATTTTCAAATCGAACTAAATGTATTTTTTTTAAATACATATATATATATAACTATATTTGAAATATAAATCAAATCAACCATTCAAAAAATGTTTAATCTCATAAACATACCTAAAAACTATAATATATATAGTCAAATACCGTCACAAAATAATAATGAAATAAAACTGATAAAACTGAAATGACTGGAATGCCCTCACAACTTTATGTTCATTGACCATCGCTCGTTCTGCAACCATCATGATCATCTATAGCTGTACATATGAAAGTAGAGGAATGAGTGATAAAACATTCAATATTTAGGAGACTCTACTGATAACTTCCACTAAAATCCCCAACATGCCCTTAGTCTCGACCTTTACTATCTCTATCATCCGAAATCGACATCAAACTCCCTTATAAATGATAATTGGTTCTATATACTGTCTTTATGCTTATACTATACTTTAAGAAATATCTAGACTGCATATCATAACTCCCGGGTCAAATTATGTTTTGCTCAGTCACTAAAGAACTACTCTTCAAATTTCTATTTGACGTGCCCGTACTAAACTTGGTGGAAACATTTGAATTTGAAATTGTAATCTAAAATTGTGTACTAAGCTAATCGGTTGATCGAATACAAAGATTTAACACCTTAGCCATATGAGCCATCTTTTTATTCCATTACACAAAACTATATCTCAGTTGAGTTCTAGTATAAGCAAGTACTCTATTATAGGTTCGGTGTCTTATTGCATATATGCCCTATTACGAGCGGTGTAGGAAATGTATACTTATGGTAACCCTTTATAACTATCTTATGATGTTTAGTATGCATGCATCTCAAGTCTTAACTTGACTCGCTCTTGCTTCCACCTAAAATGTATCTCGTGCCATTCTATAACTTAACTCTTAAGCATTTAGGATACTACTGCGTACTTGGAATCTTGGTATTGTTGCTCGGGACAACCCATATACCCTTAGTCTAATTCCCTTTCTCATTTCATTAACTCTACTACATACACGAGTGTGTGCCTATGGACACACAGAGGTGTGTCCCTTTTTATTCTACACACACGGCTACCTTATTGTGACATCTTCCTGTGTGCAAATTTTCTATACACACAAGTGTGTGCCTCTCTAAATATTTATTTCGCTTTCCTTTTTCTATTATCAATTGCACTACTTTGTAAGGGTATTATAGTCATTTCACCCCACCCACGATTGTAATAATTCTATACAAGAAATGTTCACGTCCTAGTTCATTGTTCACCGGTTAACAATGTCCAACGATCAATGGACTGCCAGAAAACTCGACCTGAAATCTAGGGTTCGCACATACAAGCGTTCGTCTCATACCACATGGCTGAGTAACGAATGTAGACAACAGATCGAGAAAAACCTAATTTCAATCTCTACTTTGTTTTTATGCAATAACTCACTGTCTATACATTCCTTGGCACAAATAATAATCCTTACATTGCAATAAGCCAATTCTTAACACAAACGAACACCCAAGGGATCAAACGCACTAACTCAAAGCATTAGAACTCAAACTATTAATCATAATATAGAGGATTAACACACATCAAGCCTAACTTTTCTATATTATGAGACCATTCAACCCCTCCTAAAATTCCATATCACAACTAGATTTCATTCAGCAGGAGATCATCTCAACTATAACATAATCATCATGGCAATATCTATATAACAAATTAAACATATCAACTCATGCATTTCCCTAGGGCTGGACTCGAATTGAGCCAGCTCGAGCTCGAGCTCGAGCTTGGCTCAGACAAGTCCGAAATGAGCCGGCCTTAGTCGAGCTTGAGCTATTCGCCAGATTTTCTAATTAAAAATTTTAATACAAAACGATTTTGGTTAAAAAAGTATATTGTATTTTCCATATGAAAAATCTGTAGTTGAATGAATATAGACATATTGTAGCAACAGAACGTGACAAAAGAATTAGGACAAGAAGAGATTTGGGAAGAAAATTATAAAGAGAGAAAAGAAATATCTAAAAAATCATCTAATTTAGTAAGAATTGTCATACTACAATAGAATATTCTGAACTGAAAAAACACACAAAAAAAAAAAAAAAAGCACAGTGTTACAAATAACTTATGTTGAATTTTAGTAATGATGTAACATGAATTATTTCCCACATCTGCGCCTATTCTTATTACTGTTCCTATTATTGTAACAGTTATACAAAATCGAACATGAATATAATTACACAAGATAATAAAAACAAAAGTAAAACATCCACAACTGTTCTAAAAAAATGAAAGTTATCATCAACCAAACATTTCCTATCAAAACTACTAAACATTTTTGAAAAATCTATTGAGACACAAACTACAAAACAACTATAAATAAAAAAAAAAAAAATAATAAGCACATATTGCAACAACATTGAAAAAAAATAATGACAATTACTGCATATTGCAACAAAATTGCATGACAAAAGTCGTATGAAAAACATACAAAAGTCTCATGAAAAACACAAAAAGAGTCAACAAAATTACATGATACCGGAAGCTAACCTCAAACCCACCAAACCCTTACCCAAATTAAGCAAATGATACATCTTAAATCACCCAATAAACAAAAATTTAAATTGGGTAATGGTACACCTTAACAGTTCTTCCCACTATGTCGTGCTCTCTAGCCGTAAAAAAAATCAAGAAGAGGAATATTAAGTCAAACACTGCAACCAAATACAAAATAAATCATGCAAATATATAAATAAGAGAGCACCGGGAAAGAAAAGATAACATCATTACTGATAATATTAACTACCTAATCTATTAATTGAATAAGAAGGCATCAATTACTGAAACCCATCAGGTAAACAATTCCTGCTCCATCTCCTTCAAATGCTACAACCAGGTTTCTAACTACAATAGAAGAAAAGATCACCTGGTAGTCATAAACAAAGTACAACAAAAAAGGAGATAATGCAATGGTATTAATAAATGGCATATAATGCAATTGATGATTTATGCAATACATGTGGGTTTAAAAATCCTTCAAAATTGGAAATGAAATTAAAAACATGCAAAAATAGATATGTATGGGAATTATGTGCATGGCAACTAATACTGAAAAATAAGGAATGGAAAAATAATTAAAAAAATGATACTTTATAAACAATTCCAACTTCGGCTTCCATTTTTATTCCTATACCATCTTATGTTACCATTCCCTTTCCTAAACTATTGAAACTTCTGTTACTAATTCAACATCATTTCCTATTTCTATTCTTGTTTCTGTTCTACAAAGCAAGATAATAAAAAATTAATGGAAATGTGGCATATAAGAAGTGTATATCTGCCTGTATAAGGAATGTCATAAATGAGAAGTTTATTTGTCACATCTTGCATTGCCCGCAAATAACAATTTAGGCTAACTTGCAAGTCGAGTCCCTTCAATTAATCTTATAAAAAATGTATACTGATTTAACATACTTTCTGATTGGTTTAATGGAAATGTGGCATATAAGAAGTGTATCTCTGCCTGTATAAGGAATGTCATAAATGAGAAGTTTATTTGTCACATCTTGAATTGCCCGCAAATAACAATTTAGGCTAACTTGCAAGTCAAGTCCCTTCAATTAATCTTATAAAAAAAGTATACTAATTTGACATACTTTCTGATTGGTTTTTCTCCTTTTTGATAGACTATAATTAATTGAATTCATATAATTTAGTATGATATCAATTAATTTAAGTCAAAAAATTTAAAAAAAAATACAGAAACCCTACACTATTTTGAACCGAAATTGAAAAGATAAAAGACAACAAGGAATTCTTACCTTTCCATGGTGGAAGAGAAGAGATCTAAAATTGGTGGCAGCGCATTGTAATGTCAAGGGGGGTTGGAGGATGGTGGATTAAGCATTTAGTGGGAAATGAAATGAGAGAAAGGGGCAAAGAGAACATTGCTATGGAAGGTGTGGAAAAGTGATTTAATCGATGAGAAAATGGAAGAAAAATGAAGAGAAAAGCTAACCTTAGACTGAAGAAAGAGTAGAAAACGAAGGGCGAGGGTGATAGAAAACTCTGAAATGAGCAGAGAGAATCTAATTTTTATTAAAATGAAATCTGTATAAAAATACAGACATTTTGCCCTTTATATAGTTAAGTGGCAAAGTTAACATTGGCCCTTCTTTCCTTCTCAAATAGCAATTACAACACACTACATCGGAAAACTGACAGTCTCAACCATATACACACATACTAACATCCCCCTTAAACCTTAAAGCGTGACCCAATGGGTGATTTAAATGACTCTTCAATAGACCTGCTACAAAAGGGCACTTTGAGGCTGTCAATAGCACCTGATGCACTGCCAGTACATAATCTTGGTTTTTGTCAAGGAATAAGTCAGCTAGATAAGTTAACTGAAAAAATATTAACAACAAATAAGCAAATGCTCCAGTATATTGAAAAAAGAAATTAAAAACATAATAAAATAAATTAAAGGTAATATATATTTACCTCCCCAACATACTGAAATGTAGTGAAATTAGTACAAGATAGCTTAGGATTTATATAACGCTTGTTGTTTTTGAATGTCTGGTAAAACTTCTGTCCAAATGTTTCATCTGTAGATTTAGGAAACATACTGCATGAAGCAAATAAACAAACATAGGAAAACAAAATAAATAAATTAAATCATAAAAGCATCGCTCGCAGCATCTAAGATTTCTTATACTCATTATTAAACATACTATTTTTCCTACACCCACACACTTCTTTTAAACAAACGTATAGTACATACAGCTAAACAAGCTACTTAAAACTTAGAAAGAAATGATATATCCATGTTTAAACTGTGAAGTGTGAGTCTATTCTACCCATTAATTGCAGCCTCTGTTTGCTTTCTGAATCTAAACATGTTGCTTGCAACCATTGCTCTTAAACATGGATAGTTTAGTA